>NW_021604577.1:1800802-1852397 GCF_004785775.1 Grammomys surdaster
TCTCTCTCTCTCTCTCTCTCTCTCTCTCTCTCTCTCTCTCTCTCTCTCATCTAGTAGGATGTAACTCAACTGCTTTTCTGACACCATGTCTGTGGTGACAGCTGCCATGTTCATCCAGCATGATGATAATGGACTACACCTCAGAAACTGTAAATCAGCCATCAATTAAATGATTTATTTTAAAGGATTTGTCTCAGTCATGGTGTCTGTTCACAGCAATAGAGCAGTGACTAAGACACTTGGAATATGTTGTCTGTAATTCTTGTTTCTCTATCTGACATGCTTAGTGACATCCAGTATACTAAAATATTTTCCACAATTAATAGATGCTATAAATGAAACTTTCAAGAAAAAAGGAAATGAAAGAAACAGAGCAACCTGCTGCCTTGACTCTGCCATCAGGGACCATTCTATTCTGGAACTCTAAGCTCAGAGTAACTTCTTCTATAATAATGACAATAATTAATAAATAATAATAATAATCACATCCAGCTTACCTAATTCTAAATGACTGTATCCATATCAACCCTTATATGAGATGAAATGTTGTTCTGAAGATAAAGTTATACCATATAATTTTATGGGTAAATGGTACATGTATTTACCCACATCTAGAATCTTTGACTTATACATCTAACAACTTTAACCTGGTATTCTTAGAACAAATACTGTATGAGTGTTATTTCAAAAAAAATTATTGATTCTTAGTTCCCTAATCAGTCACTTGTGGGCAATTAAATTTTAAATTGATTAATTTGAATCGGCATATGAATTGAGCTATACGTTTTATTCTCAGGAATGGGAATCTGCTTCGTTTCTCTAAAACCTCTTAACTTTCTCTCACTTTATTATCTATCAGACATACATGTGTTCATGTTGTGTTCACATTTGTGAAATAGCATAAAACTAAGGGTATACATATAACCAAATAAAAAATAATAACAGTAAGGATGAATGACAAGATTGAGACTGCACAATGCTTGATATTACTTTATTTTCTACAGATTAGTCCTTGGTGAATTACTTGACAGTCCTTGACAGTCATTAATACTTTCTAGTGATTTTTTTTCAGTGCTGGTAGCTGCTATCAAGGGGGAATATATCAACATTGATAGTAACAATCAACATTTAAAACATTTTTGAGCTAAATTCAATATTAGTAAAAAAGATTTCTTGACTAGCATCCATTGAAGAGCTAGAGTGAAATATAAATCAACACAGAACAATTTATTAGTATACTGGCAGAGATTCCTTAAAAACAAACAAGCAAAGATAAACAAAACAAAGCTTGAGAAGGCATGAATCACTTTTTCAAAGAACAAAATTCAGTGGCAAAATTATTTTAAGACATAGAAGACAAATAAAAGAGATCAGGAGAGTGTTAATGAGAATCTATAGAGATGGAGAGAGACATCATTAGGATTAAAATAATCAATCTGGTAAATGGTATGGAATTTCTATAAGTAAGTCAAATGAAGGCAGAGATGACATGATAAGGTTGATAAGAGGAAAAAAGACAGGAAGTAAAGCAAAAATATATTGCAAAGAAAGAATCTACAATAATTGAGATTCTTGAGTGTGAGTCTATGATAGGATATGATATTAGGATTTTAGTAAGAATTCTTAAGTAGTTGTTGTTCATCACTAAAATCAAATAAATTAGGAGTCATAAAAAAGGTCCAGTAGTCATGGATTTGACAGAGAGTTGATATCCAGGGAATAAATTCCCCTAACTAAGTAACAACCCAATTAAAAATGGGCAATGGTAAGCACGCATTTTTTTTAAAAGAAGGCATACAAATAATTAATACGTATGTAAAAAATGTTTAGTTTCACTTAATCATCAGGGAAATGTAAACCAAACACCAGGAGATCTGTCTCCTGAGTAGGAACAGTTATTACATTAACAGTATCAGCTAAGTTTAAGTGCTGTCAAGGTCTGGAGAAATTGGAATATAAATCACCACAGCCTAATTTACTAACGTATCAATGAACAATCCTCGAAAAGTTGAAACTTGAACTACCGTATTGCCTATTTTATTTCTGAATATGTATCACAAAGAAATATCAAGATGTTAAGGAGACATCTCCACCATCATGCTCGCTCCAGAGTTATTGTCAATTGCCAAGATATAGAAACAACTTAGATATATGTGAATTGGTGCATGGATAAATAATGTGAAGCACACACACACACACACACACACACACACACACACACACACAAAATGAATAAGTTATCATTTGTGACAACATGAATGGACAACTTAGGAAAGTTTATACCTGGATTTCTTCTCCATGCTAATGTGATATCTAGGTAGCCTTGAGCCTTCAGCCAATGAGCTTCCATTCCTGGGTATTCCTCCCCACCCCCAAAGATATATAATCTCTAGTTTACCCTGAATAAAGCACACATATGTACATCTACCATAAAATAAAACAATATGAAGAAATAGGGATCATTTTAGATTGCTGCTTCATTAATGATTACCATGGGGAAGATCTTCGACTAAAGAGCCTTGTCTAATGACTCCCAAGGAAGGCTTTCTCTCTTCCAGCCCCTCTGATACATTGGCCCTCACTCTCAATCAGACCAGATTCCCCTAGTTCCACGCTCCACTACCCTCTCTCTGCCAGACACATAGGCACTCTGAGGGGAAAGATAGCCCTTCCTCTCCTGTTCAGAATCCCACATGAAAACCTAGCTACACAACTGTTACATATGTGGAGAAGGCCCAGGTCTGTCCAATGCATGTTCTTTGGTTGGCAGTTCTGTAAGCCTCTATGAGCCCAGCTTAATTGATTCTTTATATTTTCTTGTGGTGTCCTTGACTCCTCTGGCTCCTTCAATCCTTCCTTCTTCTCTTCCACAGGATTCCCCAAGCTCTGCCTAATGTTAGGCTTGGGTCTTTGCCTCTGTTTCCATCTGTTGCTTGATGAAGCCTTTCTGATGACAGTTATGCTTCCTGTCTGCAAGTACAGCAGAATATTATTAACAGTTTCAGGGGTGGTCTCCCTCTCAGATCTTGGGTTTCAAGCTGTGCCAGTTCTTGGTTGGCCCTTCACTCAATTTCTGTTCAATCTTTCCCATCTGCACCTCTTGTAGGCAGGACAAATTGTGGGTATAAGGTTTTTTGGTTGGGATGGTGTCCCAATCCCTCCTTTGGAAGTCTTGTCTAGTTACAGGAGATTGACATTTTGGGGTCTATATGTACCTGTGGTATAGTGGGTCATCTTTTGGGTATATGACAAGGAGTGGTATTGCTGGGACTTGAGTAGAACCATTCCCAGTATGAAAGATCTCCATATTGATTTCCAAAGTGGTTGTAAAAGTTTTCATTCCCACCAGCAATGGAGGAGTATTCCCTTTGCTCCACATCCTTGTCCGCATATGCCATCACGTGAGTTTTTGATCTTGGCCATTCTGATAGGTGCAAGATAGACTCTCAGAGTCGTTTTGATTTGCATTTTCTTGATGATTAAGGAGGTTGAAAATTTATTTCAGTGATTCTCCAACATTAGAGATTATTTTGCTGAAAATTCTGTTTAGCTCTGAATTCCATTTTAAAAATTGAACTATTTGGGTTGTTGGTGTCTAACTTCCTGAGTTCTTTATAGAGTTTGGATATTTGTTCTCTGTCAGATATAAAGATGGTCAAGATCTAATTCCATTCTGTAGGCTGCCATTTTGTCCTTTTGATGGTATCCTTTGCCTTATGGAAGCTTTTCAGTTTCAAGAGGTCCCGTTTATTAATTGTTGATCTTAGTGCCTGAGCTGTTGGTTTTCTGTTCAGAAAGTTGTTCCCTGTACCAATGCATTCAACGCTATTTGTCACTTTCTTGCCTATCACATTTAGTATATCCTGTTTTAGCCTGCAGTCTTCCGTCTACTTTGACTTGAGTTTTGTGCAGGGTGTCTGGTGCTGTGTCCCTCTTTTCATTTCTGATTTTGTTAATTTGTATATTCTATCTTTGCCTTTTAGTTGGTTTGACTAAAAGTTTCCCTATTTTTATTTGTTCACATATTCAGTTCTTTGTTTTATTAATTCTTTGTAATTTTTTCTTTGTTTCTATTTTATTGATTTCAGCTCTGAGTATGATTATTTCCTGCCATTTATTCCTCTTGTTTATGTTTGCTTCTTTTTGTTCTAGAGCTTTTGGGTGTTCTGTTTAGTAACTAGCATGAGATCTCACTAATTTCTTTATAAACACACTTAATGCTACGAACTTTCCTCTTACCACTGCTTTCATTGTGTCCCATAGGTTTGGAAATGTTGTACATTCATTTTGATTGAATTCTATAAAGTCTTCATTTTCTTCATCTCTTTCTTGAGCCAGTGGTCATTGAGTAGAGAGTTGTTCAGTTTCCATGAGTCTGTAGGCTTTCTGTTGTTTCTGTCACTGTTGAAGTCCAATATTAATCCATGGTGGTCTGATAAGATACTGGGGATTATTTCAATTTTTTTATATCTGTTAAGACTAATTTTGTGATTGAGCATAAGGTCAGGTTTTTTTTTTTTTGAGAAAATTGCATAAGGTGCTTTTTTCTTTTATTTGGGTGAAATGTTCTGTAGGTATTTATTAGGTTTATTTAATTCATAGTGCTGATTGGTTTCATTATTTCTCTGTTTGATGTCTGTCTGATGAACTGTCCATTGGTAAGAGTGGGGTCTTGAAGGCTACCACTATTAATGTGGTGTTCTTTGTATGACTTAAGCTTTAGTAGTTTTTATTTTACAAATGTGCGTTCCTTTGCATCTGTGGCATAGATATTCAGAACTGAGCCATCATAGTGTCTCAATTTTTCCTTTGATGAATATGAAGTGTCCTTTGGTACTGCTTTTAATTAATTTTGGTTAAAAGCCTATTTTATCAGATACTAGAATATATACTCCAGCTTGATTTTTGGTCCATTTGCTTGGGAAATCTTTTTCCAGCCCTGTACCACAAGGTGATGCCTCTTAATGCCTCTTAATGATTTTCTTAATGTCTTTCTTGTGTGTAGCAGAATGATGGATCCTGTTCTTGTATCTATTGATGTTGAAAGATTTTAATGACCAATGATTGTTAAATCCTGTTATTTTGATGTTGTTGGTGGCAGGGTGTGTGTGTGTGCATTTCCATTCTTTTGGCTTTTCTAGTGTAAATTTATTTATTTCCTGTTTTTTCTTGGGTATAATTAACCTTTCTGGTTGGAGTTTTCTTCTAGTAACTTCTGTAGGGCTGGTTTTTGAGAAGATATTGTTTAAATTTGGTTTTATTATGGAATATATTGTTTTCTCCATCTATGGTGATTGAAAAGTTTGCTGAGTATAGTAATCTGTGCTGACATCTATGATCTCTTAGCGACTGCAAGACATCTATCTGTCCAAGCTCTTTCTGGCTTATAAGTCTAATAAGTCTGCCTTCAAATGTTACTTGGCCTTTATCCGTTGTAAGAGGATTTTCTTTTTTGGGCCAATCTACCTGGTGTCCTTTAAGCTTCTTGTAGGTTTATTTGCATCTCTTTCTGTATGTTAGGTAGATTTTTCTGCTATGATTTTGTTGAAATTTTTCTTTCTATTTTTATTATTTTTAAATTTGATCTTTTCATAGTCTCCAAGATTTCCTGGATGCTTTGTGTCAGAAACTTTTCAGATACAACATTTCTTTGACTAATGTACAAATTTCTTCTATCTTATCTTCTATGCCTGAGATTCCATTCCCTCTTCCATCTATTGTATTCTGCTGGTGATGCTTGCATCTATAGTTTCTATGCTCTTACCTAGGTTTTCCATCACCACGGTGTCCTCAGAATGTGTTTTCTTTATTGCTTCTATTTTCATTTTTAGGTCTTGAACAGTTTTATGCATTTCCTTCACTCGTTTGTTCGTATCTTCCAGTATTTCTTTAAGGGATTTACCCATTTCCTTTTTAAAGGCTGCTATCATAAGATTGGTTTTAAGGTCATACTTTTGGCTTTGGTTATTCTAGAATATTCAGGGCTTGCTGTATTAGGATAGCTTGGCTCTGGTGGTGCCATATTGCCTTGACTATTGTTGTTTTTGTTCTTATGCTGGCCTCTAGCCATCTGGATGTTGTGGTTCAGATGCTGATTTCTTAGTTTATTTTTGTTGGATGGGTGGGGTTTTTGTTTTTGTTTTTGTATTTTTCCCCCTTGGTTTCTCTCTCCTCTCAGTTTTCAGGTCTGAGGGGAGCGGGATTCTGGTGACTAGTGATTCTTCAGGTCCAGTAGTGTGTTTCCACTGGATTTTTGTGTTCTGTGTGGCCTCTGTGGTTTTGGGTGCTAACCTTGCCCCTGAGGTCCTTTATACCAGTATGGCCTTGGGTCCCTGGTCCCAGAGTGTCATCCTGGTGTCTCTAGTGCTGGCTAGCCTCTGAGAAAACTGGAAGAGTTAGTCAGAAAATGGAGCCCAAGGGATAGGGTGCAGTTTCCAGCTGTTGGTTATGCTTTAAGGGGATTTGGTGGGCAAGGGCTTGGGGGTGTGTTTACCTGCTGCCCCTGCTGCCTGTGAACCTCCAGAAAAGCAGACAGAGTGGTAGACCAGAAAAGGAACCCAGTGGATTTACAGCTGTTTACAGCTGTTGGGTGTCCTTTAAGGGGATTTTTGTGGGTAAAGGGTTTGGATAGAATTTTAGCTGGTATCCCTGGTGCTAGTAGGCCTCTGGGAAAGCAGAGTTGTGGGCCAGAAAATGGAGCACAAGGGATAAAGTGTCTTTATTTTTCTTTAAAAAAATGACCACTTTAATGGCCCCAGGGAATTTATCTTTGTATTTTTTGTCCTGCATTTCCTTAAAGTTTTTTGAGTTGGATAAAATTAATATGTTTGTCAGTTATTTGTATAGTATTTTAGGAAGATTTCTGGTTAAGTTCTGTGAACATTTCTTAATAACTTGTATTTTTTTGTTGAGTTAAGAGCTTTCTTTATGTATTCTGAATATTTACTTTTATTAGATATTACAAATATTTTCTTTTGCTTGAAAGATTTCTTTTACATTGTTGATAGTTTTTTCAGAATTAAAATCTATGTCTGATGGTTTGATGTAGTGATACACACACACACGCATACATGTATATGAATATGTATATATGTATATATGTGTATACACACACAGACATATGCTGTGGATTATGATTTTTTTCCATATTATGTAGTGGAAAAATGGAATCTGCGATGGCATTGAACATTCAAGACAGATTTCTGATGCTAAGGTCTGGCATTTTGTCACCATTTTGGAGTTACATGTTTAATTTTCCTTAGCTGTAACACCTTCTTGTTTCCTTGTCCAGATAGCAGTAATAGTCAATCCTAAGAACATCTTATTAAGTCAATTATTGGGCAAAGGCAGAGAATCTGGAAATCATAGAGGAACTGCATGCTGTCTCTATATTGAGTAGAGCTGGAAACAAAACTACATCATGCAGCTCAGAACTTGTCATTGAAGGTAGGGTTTTGCTCACTTTACTAAATGTATTGACTGTAGGATAGAAACAAATCCTTTGCAAACAAGTTTAAATGCATTGCAATTACAAAATGGCTATCCAGTTTCTAATCTCAGAAGGGAGGAGTAACAGCTGGTGCTGGATTTCACCTCAAGGAAGGAGGCAAAAAGCCATACCTCTGTGTCTTCTGTGTCACCCCTTCCATTTTGTAAAGCATCTCTCCTGACTCTCATTAGTTGATTGGCATGGAGGGCTGGGACCACTGCTAACTGCTGTTACCATTTCTCAATGAAAATAATTTAGAGCTCTGAGAATCAATCTCCCTCTAGTTAGTCCTTTACATGATTCAGATGTATCCAGCAGGTTGTCCATCTACACTTCTGTGTCTCACACGTAATAGAAAATGAGTCTATAAAAAATTGATCATGCTCAAATGTTAGTGAGAGATCTTGGTTTCAACTTGGAAATCCTGGATAAAGCTAGGACATGGCTCTAGTTGATTTGGGGGTGAAATCATGGACTTCACTTTTCCTTTAGTTGATCACTGGAAAACGGCTACATACCTCTAGGCATCCTTTTAGAAGGTGTGTCTTTAATTGGACCCTGCACTTCTATAGCAAGAGCATCCTCAATCTCATTTCAGCCACAGAAGTTCTATTGCCCTGAAATCCCTCCTCTGACTTCCTGTGCCATCTGGCTGCTTACATCTCTTTCAAAGTTCATTGGAGAAGTAGAGATATTGGTTTTAGACAGTCACAAACTCTCCCTGTTTGGAGGACGGTAGATAGAAAGTGGAGAGCATGTTTTAATTATTTAGGTTAGGATATTAACATCTACCACATATGCCTTCCTATGTGCCTCTAGAACACAACCTAATGAGAATCAGTTAATGAGTAAGCAGTTATTTCACAAGAAACAGACAGACAGACAGACAAACAAACAAACAAACAAAAACACCTGGAAGTTTAAAAAGATAGATTACATTTTCCCATTCTACCGTTAGAGGACATTAGATTTGCTCTTGTGATACAAAGGAAAAGTTATATTTTACTGGGGAGATAAATGCGATTTAGAAAATATGACTGGGGAAAATATTTAGTCCTTGTTTCAAAGAAAATCACTTTTCTGATGATGAAAAAGGGCAGCTCAGTGAAACAAGAGCATGGACAAATCTGTACTGAGCTCTATTACAAGAAGAAGTGTGGCTGGTTGGTTGTCTTACAACAGCCAAAAAGGCATTTTCCTACTGTTTGAGTTCTTCTTTTCTAAATAGCCCCTGAAAGTATCTATAGGCCTGCCAGGAGATTCGTGCATCTCAACTCATAGCCATTAAGGCAAGGTATCAGTGACTAACTTACTAGTTAAGCTTAATTTTATGAAAATTCTCTCTTGTAAATTGTCTTATCTTTCTAACTTTTAAAAAAGTATAGATTTATAGAGAGCTGCAGGTAAATGAAACCCCCTAAATGGTAATTAACATGTTACATAACTTTAGCTCAATATCCAAACCAAGTCACTGGCATGGGAATATTATATGTAGCTGATTTAGATTTCATGAGTTATATGTTCATTGAGATGTAATACTTTAAAATTATTATGATTATTTCACAGTCTAGATCTAGAGTTCTGAAACTTAACCACCAAGTTACTGTTTGTTGTCTTGAAAGAAGCTGTACATTTTTTGAATGTTGCCTCACAGTGTCTACTACCTCTTGCCAAATCCTCCTTCAGAATGGACTGCCAGCCAGGCTTCCCTGATTCTATGCTGAATGGTGGCCAAAGTTGTAATAGCATCCTGCTATTCATTAGACTAAGTTCATTTTAATCAAAAAGAGAAAAGGACAAGCAGTTAACCTGCTGAGGTTTTCTTTCTTTTTTTTTTAAATGAAATTATTTGGCCTCATGGTAAAGTGTTATGTCATTTAATTTATTTAATTGTGTTTTGATTGCTAATGTTCTGACTTGAGGCTTTGTATCACCTTGTGTGTGCTTTGTCTGTTCTCTGCAGTCATATAAATGGTATCCCAACACATAGTAAGAGAGCAGGAATATTTTTGCAAAGAGACTTAGCAAACATTACAGAAGGGAAGGCACCCAGTTCAAGAAAGAATGCTGTGATTATTCATGGGCTCACTTGCTTGGCCTTCCCTCCTTCCTCTCTGATGCTAAATATCCTGTTGTGATATTTTAAAAATGTTTATTGGTAGGGCCTTACTCTGAAGTCCAGGCTGGTCTAGAACCAGCCTATATGTATTCTCATTAGGCTGAATTCACATAAGAAGGAGTAAGCCAGCAAAGCATATTTCCCATAGCTTCTAGATCACTTCTTGCTTGGAGTTCCTCCTCTGGTTTCTCTTAGTGATAAAGTATGACTTGAGAGTTGTAATGTAAAATTAACCACTTATTACCCACATTGCTTTTGGTAGTGGTGTTTTATTACAGCAATAGAAACTTCAACTAAGATAAAAATTGATATTAGAACATGGGGTGTTGGTGACCATGTGATCTGGGGAATGATTGGATGATATTTGGAACTTTGAGCTAGAAAAGGTCTGAGTGCTCAGAGCTTAATGAGCTGTTTTGGGAACTTAGAAGATAATGCTGAGATCAGTGAAGAAGAGAGGTTTGGCTGGTGAGGGTTAGAGGGAAGTTTAAGAGCCCCTGCAAGGGTCTACTGGGGCTATTCAATATTTTAAAATAAGAATCTGTGGTTTTAGCCCCTGGGGCTGAAGAATCAATTGTGATTAACAAGAAACTAGAAGCACTGAAGTGAAACCTTAGTGAAGACAGTTGATAGTACGCAGCTCGGACTGAAGAATTAGGTGTCATCAAGAAGAGACTAGTATCACTGAGAAGAAATCTTTTGAGAAGTATTTTCTTAGAGTCAGCATGCAAGAAGCTTTTTTCCAGAGGTGGCTGAGATTGTTGTATCTCATGCTGGCAGCTGAACTTGATAATGTGCGAATATCCCCCTAGATTTTACTGGTTTGGAAGCATGAAGAGGTCATGGAGAGAAGCGGAGGCTTGGCAACATGTCGGCCAGAAGATGCCATTGGTGAAGGTATATCCTTGGTTGTAGAAGCCGCAGAACTGAAGGGTCATGGAAAGAAGCTGAGGTATGTCATCATGTAGCTGTGTCAAGGGTATCAAAGAGAAATTTCAAAAGTCTATTGGTAAACTGTACCATAGTTATTCTTTCTTTAAGTAAGAACATATTGAATTTGTTTTTGTTTTTGTTTTTTTTTACAGTATCACACTGTCAAGAAGCTTTGAATTTTGAAAGAGAGTTTGGATGTTTTACAGAGACTGAACTTTTAAAGTATTGAAATTTTTAAAGACAATGAGACGTTTAAAAGTTGGGACGTTTCATATTGAGATATTAATACTAATATGAGTTTTTCGGGGATGAACAAAAAAGGAAAAGTTATGGTTTGACACCAATGCATACTGTATCAACCTAACAAGAGTCAATTGTCCTGGTTAATTTCATGTCAGTTTTACACAAGCTAGAGTCATTTAAAAAAAGAGACCCTCATTTTAGAAAACTGCAGTCACAAGACTGTATTGTGGGCATACCTGAGGGAGAATTTTCTTGATTAATGATTGATGTTGGAGGGCCCACCTGACTGTGAGTACTTCCATCTTTGGACAAGTAATTCTGATTTGTATAAGAAAGCAGTATGAGCAAATAAGGAGGTGCAATCCAGTAAGTGGCATTTCTGCATGGATTCTGCTTCAATTTCAGCCCTGAGTTCCTCCCCTGACTTCTCTTAGTGATGGAGTATGATCTTAGAATTATGAACCTTTCTTCCCAGCATTGCTTTAGGTAATGATATTCGATAATGATATGGCAGTAGAAACCATAATTAAGACCTTGTGGAAGAATTGGCCCTGGTATTTACAGAAAATGAAAAGATTTTTTTCTTATTGAGCTATTAAAAAGGAGTTGAAAACAGACTTGTATTGAGAGGTAGAGAGAAGGAAATCTGATGTTCATGTCCATCAAAATATTTTTATTGTTTTGGTGTACTTTAAACTGAAGGCATGGGTAGTCCCTCGCCGTTTGATCTAAAGTGATAGATAGTTAGGAAAGCCATTTTGGAAGTCAACCTAGAATAGATAGATAGATTATGAATAGTAATGATCATGTATCTGAGGTCATAAATCTCCTCTAGGTAATGATCAGTTCATAATCTGATGGATTATCTTCAGTTTGTTTTGACATTTCTAGCACAGCCCCCTGTTTGAAGAAGTCATTCATTTAACAAATACTTAGTCAGCGTTTCCTGTAGGCTAGGGACTAAAACAACAACAATCGTTTATTACTCAGTGACTAAGTGCTGAGAACCTTTATCTGTTATGAATAAAAAATCATTGAGAAAGGGACAGCTTTCTTTTCCTATTTCCAATGAAGAGTCAGTGAAGTCAACGAAACTAGAGTCAGCAAACTGTGAATTAACAAAATATCATTTCACTCAGGTTGTGAACTATACACCTTTGTCATTAATGCTTATGATGTTGTTTCTTTCCCCACGGGAGAATAACAAACTTCCTCCCCATGTTCATGAGAATTTATAGTCTGGACTGAAAATAGGACATGTGCACAGGTAAAGTAATTCCAGATTGTAGGGGATGCTAAGAAGGAAACAACCAGGTTGGTCATCTAGAGATAAAGGGGCAGAAAGAATTGGAGGCATAGGCAGTTCATTTTAGAGAGTTGTCAAGTCAATCTCTCCAAGGAGGAACATTTTAACGTGAAACTTGAGCACTGAGATGGAGCTAGCCAAGTGAAAAGCTAGACACAGACCATTTTAGGGAAAATAAAGGAAAGAATAATTGAAGAAGTTAGGAGAGTGAGTTTGCTGTTTCCAAGGACTTAAAAGAAGGCAAGAACTTGACAAGAGTAAGAATGGGAAACAGAAAGTACGGCTGAGAACGTAAAGCCCTCCTCTTCAGTACAGAGCCTGTATACTTCAGTGCAGGTTAGGAGAGTGGCAGCTTTAAGAATAAGTGAAAAAGACATTGGGTTTGGTGACTACACATTTAAATTTCAAATGCAGTTTGAATTCTATTTGACAGAGGTACATTTCCATTAGAATTTAATTTTATTAGATTTGGAACATCCTAAACCTAAATTCTAACTTAAAATACTGTCATTTATATATTTAAAAAGATTCCTGTACCTTAAACCATGTTGTTAGTTAAAAATGAAAACCAAGCAAGGCAAGATCAAAGGCGTATTAATTTGTATACACTTAGGAGGTGTCATAGATAGGTTTCTATTGCTGTGGCAAAAACCATGACCAAAAGCAAGATGAGGAGTAAAGGGTTTAGTTGTCTTACATGTCTAGATCATAGTTTATTACTGAGGGAAACAAAGGCAGGAACTGAAATGATAGACTATGGAAGAGCAATGTTTTCTGGCTTGCCCTCCATGGTTTGTGTAGCCTGCTTTCTCATACAACCCAGGACAACTTGCCCAGAGATAAGGGCATCCACAGTGGGCTGGACTCTCTCACATCAATTATTAATGAAGAAGATTCCTTACTGACTTGCCTACAGGTCAATCTTATGAAAGCAGTTACTCACTGAGACTTACTCTTCGTAAATTTGTTTGTGTTAAGTTGATAAAATTAACCAGAACATATGGATAGTAATTCTAAATAAAATGACTTAATATTAAAGTAATTTATGTAGTTCTGGCTCTATCCATATAGTATTCAACTTACTACTTTCTTAGTCTTCATGTTTTAATTAATTAGGTTGCTATCCTATGTAGCTGCTCAAGACAACAGTCTTTGACTTATTTTAATTATTTTTCATCTCTTTTATTTCAATTCTACCAACACATCCTCCAAAACACACTGTCCTAGATTGACTTACCTTTTCTCCAAAGCATTGCCCTACTATGAGCTGCTGAAGCTGCTCTTTCCTGGTCATGCCCCTCCTGGCTAGCATTATGTATTTGACATACTAACACCATCATCTACCTGTGTATGTCACTACAGTGCTTAAAATCCATAACTGATATCTCTTCGTATTACTTAGGATGAGATTCAAAGTCCATCCTGTGCCTTGAGGTCCTCCATGATCTGACTTTTGATCCTTTATCTTTCATTTTCCCTTATTGTATAAACCAACTTTATTTCATTTTGTATCATCATCATTTCTTTCCTTTGTCTGTGATTGTCTTTCTCCCTGTTCACATAGGCATCTATGTAGTGCCTCAGGTATTATATCTAGTGTGATCTTCTCACTTAACTGGGCCGATTTCTACCTCTCTCTGCATAGTACATTTCATCATTTTGTTGAATTCTTTATATCACTTACCAGTTTGTATAATCATTCTTTTTTTTATTGTGTGAACTCTTCTATATATGCAAGGTTTTCTGAGATAGTTCCTATTTAGGATATCATTTCACCCCTAGTATATAAGTGAATAATAGTTACTTAGCCGTTCTGTTAAACAGATAACAAACTTATTTTATTAATGGACAATTCTTTTTTTCATTTTGGACATAAAAATATTAATTTGTCAAAAATGGTGTTCAATATAATACATTGTCATCCCTCTTATTAAATCTACTGGTCACAAGACTTAAGAAAGTAATAAATAGTATTTTTTGGTTGTAGTAGTAGGGACTGAATCTGTACTAAGTATAGCTTACCCCTTATATGAAAATCACATTTACCATCTCCAGTGATGTAGAAGTTTTCTCTTCTGCAGTTTTCTAACAGTTACTCACAGGAATTTGTCAACCTCAGATGGAAGTTTGCTCAGTTACCTGAAATATAATCATCAGATCAAGAGATGTGAATTTGTCTATAGACTATTGATGCTGTCTCAGAACCTCTTCTGTTGTCTGGAGCTTTGATTCCCACATAACCAGTGTTTATTCTATGCACTTCAGTCTAAATATCTTTTCCCTTGACTGTGAGGACAAAGGCTAGGGAAGAATGGAGGAGTTCATGCTTCATCTTGTCATCTGTCAACACTACACACTGAACTTCAAACAGCAGGTGTGCTCTTTCTCTCTGAGACTGTTTCTTTCTTTGCAAATGTGGCAGAGCATATCAAAAAGAATATGAATAAGGTTAAAAGAAGACCTACAGATGGGATGCTGTTGGTGGTAAATAACACGAAGGCAAATAATCAGTGGATAGCTTCGTGTATTTTTTTAAACATTGGTCACAGACCTAGAGCCAGAGACAAGCTAAGGTACTGTGTGCGTCCCCTTCATTCACTCACATTCAAGTCCCTTCATGTAGTTATTGCCAGCAATTTAACACTAGATATCACCTCCTTTTAGATTGTAAAGTGTCCGGAAAGAAAGCTCCGAGGGCTCAGAAAACAGTCTGACTTCTCCCAGTCTATGTTCTTCGTAGGCTTCATAATGGATAATTCTGCCTTTTAGGAGATACTTTTATTTTTCCAAGGCACATGTTTGATTATATTGACTTCTTTCTCACTGCTTACTGCTTCTTTGGCACTGTTTCTACAAAGCTGAGGGGATGAGTGTAACTCAGGGGTATAGGCAGGTGGACTGAAGTCTGGTGAGAAGTAGGGAAAGACTTAAATATTAGGTGGGATGGACACTAGGAGCACAGTAGTGAGCCTAGTAGAAGCTCTTTAGTGGGTACTCCTGGGAAGCATCTGGAATGCTTTGCTTGACATTGTTACATTATGCCTCAGAGTAGGTCAGTTTGAATAGTATAAAGACACTCATTTAGGAATTCTATAAAATTGAGGCTGAGAAATAAGCTGAATTCTAACTGTATTTCCTTTCTTAAGTTCGTTTCTGTTCTGTTTTGAGTTGAGAAAGGACCTTAACTATACAGTACAAGCTGTTCTAGAACTTGTGACCCCTCTTCTTCTACCTCTTAAGTGCTTGGATTAAGTGTTCCTGTCTGAGTTAAATTTACTTTTTAAACTGACACATAAAAACACATGCTGTGTATATTAATGGAGTAACCTGTAACATTCAATACATGTATGTATGTATCGCATAACCTTGTTCTTAGCACATTTCACAAATACTTCTGCATTTGGAGTCATTGAGTGAATGGAAGGAAAATTCATTTACTCAGTTTCCTTCTGTATTGCACTGCTTTTAGGGAAGGTTTGTGTACTTCAGGGTATTTGACAATGGCTAAATAAGGAAAAAAGGGTGTTGTTTGGAGGTTTTATTATTCTGAGAGCAAATAAGGTCATAGAGTAAGCACAGAAAAAAAGAAAGGTTAGGGCTGGGGCTATGGATCAGTTGGTGAAGTACTGACTTTCAAACATGACTACTTCAATTTGGATGCTCCATATGTCCATGAAACAAACAAACAAGCAAACAAGCAAGTAAACAAGCAAACAAGAACTAAAAAGCACATACAGGACTATGTGTATGTAATCCTAGCTCTCTAGACAGAGGTAAAACAAGACAGGGGAAAATTGGGCTTATTGGTTAGGGTGCTTAGCTGAATTGGTAAGCTTTGGGTTTAGTTGAGAGATCTTATCTCAAATAAATAAGATGAGTAAACAAATACAGGCAGATCCCCAAAGTTAATCTCTGACCTTCATACACATGTACACACACATTCACATTAATTGTAGGGTGATTGTTGAGGTTTGATAGATACATTTTGTATATGACCCTTTGGAAGGTGAGGCCTATGGATAGGGCTATCTTAGAATTTAGAATTTATCATTGGCTAATATGGCAATTTGCATATATAAAGATATGCACAGACTCATTCACTCTCCTGATTCCCCTTTGGAGCCTTTGTGATTTTCATAAACATGTTTCCCCCAAAGAGCTTAAAATGAATTTTATAGGAATCTGCAGTGGGAACCATTAACACACTTCAGAATACGAGTGAATTTGGCACCTGTAATAAATTTCCAGTGTCATTCTCTGAACCTGATAGACCTTGCTAGAATTTTAATAGCTTTTCCACATACCTGAAAATACAGCTACAGTGTCTGTCACCTTCAGAAAATAATCATTCTGACATGCTTTATTCACTTACAACTCACCTGACACATTTTCAGTTACATTTAAATGTGAGCTTCATTTACTCCCCCCTTTTGCCTTGCAAAGGTTAGATATTCATTACAGGAGTTGTTTGCAGACACAGGAAGACCCAGGTCAACAAAAATTAGAATGTAAAGTGCACATAGTGTTCTTGCTAAGCCTTTTGTGCACAAACTATATTTCCAATTAATTATAGATATCTTTAATGTGACTTCAAGCTAATGGAAATATCAACATTGACTGTGCCATTACCTGTCTGTGTTTCTCTTTTAGAATAAGTATTTCTTTTGCTTATTAAGATATATATATATTTTTTTTCCTTGAAAACTTTTGGTTGCTGATGGAAGGAGAGTACTGAGTCATTATTTAGATCTTGCATTTGGAATGTTCAATCTGAAGGTTTTTTTTTTTCTTCCCCTTTCCATTTCAATTTGAGCAGGCACAAAAATATTTCACATTTTTGGAACATTAGCTAATTCATTTTGAAGCTAGAATGACTTGGCAGTCTGCTGAATACACAGGTGGGCTAAGAACTACATTTTCATGTTTTCTTTAAAAGTGAACCTGAGGCTGAGTGAAGCCCAGGAAGAAGACAAAAGCTAAGGAGTTGAGAAATTCAAACAAAAAATGAAAACAGGGCGGCCTTTCACTTAGTGATTAGACTTTCACTGCCAATCTCTCATGTGCAGAACTAATATGTCCTCCAGCTGCCAGCTCCTTGGTATATTTCATGGCAGGAGACTTGGCTGATGTGGGGTTGATATCTTCTTAGTAGGTAGTTTTATGGTCTAAGATTGTGTCTGACATTTAATTTTCAGTTTGGAACTTGGAGCAAAGGACAATTTTAGGCTTCTTTGGGTAGAACATGGTGTTTACAGAGGCTTCAGAATATGAATTTCTCTACTGTTCAGCTCTAGCACTGAGGTTGTTTTCTGAACTGACTTGCACATAGTTTTTCTTTATGGCTTCATGTAGACCATAGCAAAGAGGGAAGAGGAGACGAAGACTGGTGGATTTTCAATCTTTTCAAGTTGTTTTGCAAGGTGTGCCAGTCAGAGCCCTAAGGTGCAGGTAGGTATGGTAAAACTTTTTAGAATTTGTGCAATGGAAGGTTCTACACTAAGTAAGGGTATGATTTATAAGATTGTTCATTATACATTAATACTTTATTAAATTACATTTGTATTGGGTTTTGATTTTCTCAAAAGTGGCTTAAATTTTTTTCCCCTCTAAGAGGGCCCTGCAAACTAATAGTTTAATCATGATCTTTTGTTGTTGTTGTTGATGTTGTTCAATGGTGTCTGAAACTACAAAGGAGACTTTCTGAAGCTTGTTTATATGGCTTTTCCAGAGGACCTGTGAAGACAGAGATAAAATGAGTCACAGTGGGCACAGCAGGATGATATCATTTCTTCCTTTATCTAAGACAAAGTCTTTTGCCTCTTACGTCTTTGATCACCCTTGCTGGCATGCTACCTTCTACTCCAACTCTCAACAAATATCCCAGCAAGGAATATGGAACAACTGGACACCAAGCCACAGACCTCCCAAAAATTAACTCAGAGGAGATCATAGACCTAGACATGAAACACTCAGTTATAAAACGTTCAGGAGACCATTTGTTGTTTTGAGTAGGATATCATGACAAAATTCTAAAAGCTATTTCTGTGGGGAAAAATTGGTGAGGAATTATTATATAAAATTACAACTTTTCTCTGAGAATGTTACTGTCCAAAAAATAAAAAGGAAAGTCACTGGATGGGAGAAAGTACTTACGTCATCTATTTGATTAAAGATTTACTCTAAATATTTTAATCACATGCAAATTAATGAATAAGAAACCCAATTAAAAATGGCAAAAGATCTGCACAGATGCCTCTAAAATTATCTATTCAAATCAGTTTTACTAAGCACATGAAAGACTTCATTTTATTTGTGTGTACAAAGAATGGAGATGGCACGGCACTTGCAGTAGAATGGATAAAATTCACAAACACTTGACAATGTCAGTTGCTCACTGACAAAAACATAGGACAGGACAAGAGCTCTCCTTTGCTGCTAGTGCTCCTGCAAGGTCAACACCAGCAACAATAAGTCAAGTTGACAGTGTGCATCTTTGCTATGATGTGACAAGAATGTCATCTTTCTCTGTGGTTCCTTCTTAAACCCTTCCCAACTAGTTATGAGGAAAACATTGGGAATCTCAATGGAAGGACCTTCTACAGCATACCTGATCAATACTCCTTAAAATAGTCATGGTCTGGTGAATGAAGCGATGTCTCAGCCATTAAAGATGCTCATTACTCTTGCAGAACACCCAAGATTGGTTCCAAAATCCCCTGTTAGATAATTTACTACTACCTGAAATTCCAGTCTAATGCCCTCTTCTGGCTTCACAGGCACCTACATTCATGAGAATATAGACATTAATATTGTCTGTCTATCTATCTATCTATCTATCTATCTATCTATCTATCATCTATCTATCTATCTATCTATCTATCTATCTATCTATCTATCTATATCTTCTTAAAAAGTACAAGATTTATTTTGATTCATGATTTGCCTATATATTCCATCGTGGTGGTAAGGCATGGTGTTGACAAACATGGTGGGAAAGAAAGCTTTGATGGCAGGAATTTGTTTCCATTTGGGCAAATCAGGAAACAGAGGAAAGGAAATACTGATCATCAGCTAGACTCCCCCTTTTCCCATTTTTATTTAGTCTGGGACTTCATCACATAGATTACTGATACCCAAAATTAGGGTGGTCTTACATCCTCAGATAATCTTTTCAGGAAACTCCTCAGACATGCTCAATTTGACATCTCAATACATAATTTGTAACCTTAATTTTCTACTCCCTATTCTTAAAGGGTCATGGTCATCTCATGATGTAGAATATATTTGCCTTATCTATTATTATAAATAAATCCTGCAAGCCTTAGGAGTTCTACACTAAGCAGTACCAAATTCAGTTTCTTTTGAGTCTCAAGGTAAACTCTTTTGTGAGTCTCTGTAAACAAACAAATAAAAATGAAGCTACATAATTATAATATATAACAGAACAGAATAACTATTCTTGCTCTAAAATGGAAGGCTGCAAAATAGCAAGATAAGACTAAATCACAACAGGCCAAACATCTATGTTCCATTTCTGATATCTGGGGCTGATGGTGGCTTAAGAAGCTTTGTCCCTGCAATTTTGCATAGTATCCCTCTTGAGTAAATACTACTCTTGCCTGTACCTTTCTTTAGTGGACACCCCATTGTTCAGGCATCCCCAACATTTAGGGTCTCCAATGCAAATTAGGCTCTCTCAGTCTCTCAGTCGTCTCAGTCAGTGGTCTCTCAGGGCTATCATTTTAGAAAACCTGGCTCTTCTATGCTTTGTCTTCCTTCAGCAGCTTTCTGGGACCTCAAGTCAGCCTCCTAAACCTAGTAACTCATGTTTTGTATTCTTGCAAGACCAGTTCTCAGCACAAAGGCATTAATTGTTTATTGTAATATAAAATGTAAGTGATTATAGCCTGGGAACATGAACTAACATTGGCCTAAATTACATGTTGCAATGTGCAGAAGGTTTCATGAGGTTTTTTTTGGTTACAGAGCAAAAGAAATTCACAAATCAAGGCAGTTTTCAAATACATCGGCAGGACTGTCAGGTAGATGGGTTACAGCAACAAAGAGGAAATCTCAGATACTATCTGATGACATAGACTTTGCTGCTAAATTCTGCTGCTAGCTTGTAGCTTGGACCCAATCTGTCAGTAGTATGAGGGAACGCTTCTCTAACAGTTATTTTTGAGCATGGACCACCATTAGTGGCATTCTGTGTTCAGTCTTTCTCTTTTAAAATGATTTGCATTTCTTCTGTTGGCTCCTTTAGTGAGTGGATCACCTCTTCTCTTGTTTGAGTGCGAAGCGTGGGAGACAGTAGGAATATAGATAGTAGGAACCTGGTTGATACAGTTCCAGAGAACAGCAGGGCTATTGGGCACCTGGATAAGGGTAACTCATGTCAGATCTGGCAATGAATCTGCCAACAAATACTCTGCCCATGTCTTGAAAATTTGAATGGGGTTGAGTTCAAAAGTAATGGATTAAGTTGTTGATTTCTCTTCAATGGCACAAAGTAATTATGGCTACTCTCTCCTTATCTGCCTTTTCTGGAACATTAAACTCATATTGTTTGCCTCAGTAAATGGCACATTTTTATACTTTTCTGTTCATTCTACCTGAAAAATCTGACTAAGAACAGTTAAAAACTAACAGTGCCAAAATCTGGATGTTAAAATGTCTTGAAATTTCCTCCACCAAACAACTTATTCTTCCTGCAAACTAGTTCCAAATGCCAATGAACATGTTTATTACAACAGCCCCAGATCTGAATTTGGGTAGAGTTGTCCACAGAAACAGAATCAACAGAAGACAGACAGACAGACAGACAGACAGACAGACACACACACACACACACACACACACACACACACAGTATTTGTTATGCTTACTTAATGATGGTAGGTGGGAAGTTCAATAGTGGCCATCTACTAAAACTGGAGAGAGAAAGGCTGGTAGCTGCATCATCCACAATTTGAATGCAGCAGCAGTCATACTCCATTGATGAAAGCCTGAAAGATAACTGGAGAGTCACTGATATTGAGTACACACTACTGAGGGGCTGAAAAATCTGGAGTCCGGACATCAGCAAAGGATGACAGCTGCAGTTATTTGGAAAGAAGCACAGGCAGACAAGTGTGAACTGTTGTTTCCTTAAACCTGTTTCTGAGCCAGCCATTAGAAGGTGCACATATTGAGGTGCAGTGTCTTTGAAAATGCCCTCAATGACAAGTTTAGCGGTATCTTTCCATGATAATTCTAAATCTCATCAAAATGACAATCAAGATCAACTATTACGGATATCCAAAACAATAAAAATGTAAGGAACAGCCAAGAAGGGTGTAAGGAAACACATCAGTGAAGTATAATGTAGAATTCTGGATGAGCTGCTGAAACAGAAAAATAGATACAACTTGTGAAACAGGCACAGGTCATTTGCTATGTAAATAATAAACACGATTGTATCTGAGGCTGTAATTTGTGTACCATGCTGAGACATTTCTGATAGGGAGATTGTATTGGGGTACATGGGAATCCGCACATTTTTTGCAAATTTTCTTTGAAGTAAAACTTGTCTTAAAAATAAGTAAAATAACCTTGAGAATGCCTAAAAGAGAAACAGACAGATTAGAACAAATAATAAAAGAAAATGAGAATGCTGTGAAATTTCCCAACCATTTTTCTTTGACTACCAATCATGTGCCAGATATCACAGCACCAGAAAAGTCTATTCATTCCCTCAGAAGAAATTCTCCATGGACATTTTTTTTTTATTCCATTAACCTTTCTAATTGATTATCAGACTTTGATATGTGTAATAATTATTTTTCTGAGTTCTTGGTCAAAAGTATGTACTGTATTTATCCATGATGGAAAGACAATTCTAGCATACTTAGATAGAGTTGATTTTGGCTGCATGTGCTGACTTTACAACCAAATAATGGAACAAGATTCTATGCTGTACCCTATAACTCATCTTGTTCAATGTAACTTGGAAATTTTGATATGGGCAACTGACAATGGTATTAAGAACACAGGATTGTGAAAAATTCAATTTTTGCACCTATTAAAAGTGAAAAAGAAAGTCACATATGTAACTCATGCCTGTAATTTCAGAACTATGGAGGCAGAGGCATGGAGACTGCCATGAAATTGAGGCTAACGGTTATGTAGAGAGTTCCAGGCCAGCCTCAGTTACAGGGTGAGAGCCTGTTTCATAGGATGAAGAAAAACAAGAAATAAACAAATAAAAAAGAACTTTCCCAAATTCTCTTACCAAAATGTTTTAATGTGAATGTGAGTGTGTGTGTGTGTGTGTGTGTGTGTATGCCTGCATCAGGCTTGGCAGCAAGATGCCTGTACCTGCTTGGTCATTATGCCTAGTCCATATACACACACACACACACACACACACACACACACACACACACACAATACATGTAATATGCATATTATATATGTATATATATTATGTACGTGCACACACATGTATATACATACACACATATATACATATATATGTATAAAACAAAAATTATTTTAATTGCATTCTCTGAAATGTCCTTGAATTCCATATTGGAATATATCACTGTGTTTTTCAAATGTCAGCAAATCTGACATCAGTCTGCTTCAAATCTTGGAGCATAACAAATTTCTTGCTAAATCTCCAGGGCAGTGGTGTGGTAGCTGAGGAACGCACTCAATGAAGGCTGAGAGGAAACTAAACTGACTGCCAGTGAGATAGAATCCATTTTCTTGGTCTTATTTTTTTTGGATGAAATGAACTTTTCTATAGTAAATATGAAATATCTCTTTAATTTCATGTTAAGATTGTACATAAGTATTATGAACTTTAAGTTTTTAATAGAATCTAAATTGCAATTTAAATAGGATGTAAAAAGTAAGTTATAGGTTATAATATGCATTTCACTATTAAAATATATAGGCATAGTTATTCTAGTAGATAAAATGCGATTAAAGAAACAAAAATTCCCCAAATTTCCCAAATGCCATTTAGGTGATTTAACTGGTCAGTGTTTATGTCAATTTGACACTAGAGTTATTTGTGAAGAAAGAACCTTAGTTGAGAAAACACCCCTCAAGATTGCCCTGTAAAAATTGGACTATGTGGTATTTTCTCAATTAGTAATTAATATGAGAGGGCCCAGTGCCCTGTGGATAATGCAACCTCTGGACAGGTTGTCTTGAGGTATATAAGGAAACAGACTGTCAAGCCTTAGGGAGCAAGCCAACAAACTCCTCCACGGCATCAGCTCCTGTCTCCAGGTTTCCTGCCTGAACTTCTCTGGATTACAAGCTGCATGATGAAATAAACCTTTCCTCCACAAGGTCCTTTTGGCCATGAACTTTTTTTTTTTTTTTTCAGTAATGGAAACCCTAAGACATGGGAACAGTAATGACCTAGTGAGAATGGCAATGAGATATGAACTGTGTGAACTGCAAATACAGGCAATTTCACAATATGTCTCTGCGATATGATGATATCCTTTCTGTTCTCTCCTAGAGTGTTTCTGAAGCATTCCTGGAGATCTTGATCCATTCAGGCAATTCTGTTTGGTTCAGCCTGCAGCTCATAGATCTGCGAGTATATCACAGATCTACCTCAGATCGTAGAGTACATCTGTGCAGAGTCCTAAGTAAAATTAGCAAGTGTAATTGACTTTTGTTCTCCTCCTCTTACAAAACTGCTGATAAATCCGGGCTCTCCTATGGAGTCAGGATGGTTTATCTCTAAAGAGTTTTAGCTTTTCACCTCTACTAGTGTTAACTGCTGGTCAGGTGATGTGTGATGGCTCTATGGGTATGTGAATGGGCTTACTAATGCTAATTAGATGTCCACAATGGCATCCATCCAGCCATTCATTCATTTATCAAGTGCACAATATCCTTAGTTCTTCTTGGTTGATGTGTGTTAGAGCTGTGATGATAAAGATGGAGTTTTGCTTGACTGGCATCTGAAAAGTGCAACTTGGTATAGGAGAGTACGAAAGGTTTCTTTCTCATAGAAGACAGTGCTTGAACAGAACTCTGAAAGATGCTCTAGATCAGACAGAGGCAGTGGCTCATACTAAGGTAGGGGGACCTGTGGCTGCAGCCTGCAGTATATGCTGGAGCAGGGTTTGGGGGCAGGGAGCAGCAGAAGGTATCAGCATGGGTTGGAAAAACAGATTACTTAGATTAATTAATTCATTTTAAAGAAACAGAACAGAACTAGTTCATTTGGCCAAGATAAACAATACATGATGACGTTTTAAAATTCATTTATTTGTTCTTTCTTTGAAAAGAATTTTCAAGACGTGTCTTGTGTGTGTGTGTGTGTGTGTGTGTGTTTAAGAATTAGACAATGAATTGAGAAAGTGAAATTACAGTAGCTGAAATACATATGCATTCATTCCATTTCTAAGGAAATTGTTTTGGATAGAATTTCAACATTCAAATCTTTTTTTTTTACTATTTCTTTAAAACTTTTACCTGAGTATAGCAATTACAGAGAGAATTCCTTGCTCAGTCAGGATTTTCTGAAGGCTTTGGAATTGTTATTGCAGTAGGCTTGCTCCCGTGTGCTATGAAATGCTGATGCTTCAGTGCTTGCTTGTGTGAGCAGAGCCAGCAGCTGGGGGCTGACTCCATCCTGCCGGCTAAAAATAGCCATAATGCTGCTGCTGTTTATTTTGCCTGAAGCATTTCCTCACAGCTGCCATTGTGTATGCTCCCAGATAGAAGAGCATGCTATGAAGAACAATGATGTCTTAGGATAAATCATGTGAACATCCGGAACGTGACTGTGTGTCGAGATTAATTATAATTCCTGCTGGGCATTTGTGTGGGTTTGGGGATCATCAGTGAACAGTCAGGATAGGAAGTCTTCCTCCTCATTTTTGCAGTGAGTGCATTCCACACTGTCCGGTGCTAATCTAAGTTGTGATCCTGAAATGTTTACTCTGATGAATGGTGTCCATGTATTTAATATTTTGGCTAATATTAATCAATATTAATTAATTAATATTTAATATTAAGGCTACAAGCTTGAAGAACTGGAGAAAGAAGCCTGTTGTGTTTCAAAAGCAAAAAGCACCAGCAATGCCTAAACTATGCAACCCCTCCTATATGAAGTATGAACGTTACAGACAAAACGTATTGTCACCTTTTCAGTAATAAAAGTGCTTAGGGGGAAAGAAATTGTTATAGTGAAGAAAGAAGCCATTAGCTGAAAGAACTGGAAAGGCACAGTGGATTGTGAAATATGTGTGACAAAGGCTTTCTTTTGATGATTTAGGGTTCTTTCTGTTTCATGTGCATTGCAGTTTTTGAAGGCTTGTGGGGTAAAAAGACTTGATCAATTATTATGATAATGATGCACGAGTCAAATTATGAGTTTAATTATAATTACTATCTTTATAGAGAGTTAATTAATCATAAAAGAGTACATTATATAATCTTTCTGTTTAATGAAATTCATTATACAGGCTCCCAAAGGCCTAAATATAGTTTTAAACAAATTAAACCCATGACTGGGGTTAAGGCTCTTAATGCAAATGAGGTCTGGATTAGTCACTGAAAAGGACTGCATAGACATTAGGCCCCCAAAGTGTTGAGCCATCAGACCCTGATGACATACATACTTTCACTCTGGTAAGAGGACCAAGAAATTCAGTGGCTTTGTGAATAGTTTTGAAACTCACAATATGGCTGAGACTGGATAACTTAATTTTCACAGATGGTCCAAAGAGCTTTATTCAACATGCTTGCATGTACAATGTAACATTTGACAGAGTTATAAGGCTTTGCATCACTAACTATCCAAATAAGCATAAGATATGTAGCACTATAAGGGTATTGAGAATAAAAATTAATGTTTGGAAAACAAAAGCGACATTATAGGCCCATGTTTCAAATGAAAGCATAAACTACTGGTGAAATGGAAATTTCTGGGTTTTCTTTTTTTGAGACTCAGTTGTGTCATGTGATATTTTTCTGGAAACTGTCTTATTGAGAGGATGTTTTTGCTAAAGCAGACACATGAGAGGATATTTTGCTAAGAACAGACATGTGATGTTTCTCTAGAAGTAGCCAAAAAAAAGGGTCATATTGTGTTTTGCTAGAGTGGATGCTTGAGAGAACACATGATGTTTAGAAAGGGTATAAATCTAACCCAACATATAGTGAACAACACTGTATGGTATTGATTCTCCTTACCATTCTTTGTTGGTCATTGTTGGGCTTTGCTGATGCTGGTCTTTGCTGAGTACACTGTATGGTATTGGTTCACCTTGCCATTCCTTGCTGGTTATCGTTTGTTTTGACTTCATAGAAAGAAACACACAAGAGAACTTCTGATAGTGTTCTGGGGGCTTCTCGAAGCTTCTGTACAGTTGGGCTGACTGGCAGAGCCTTTCAGTTTCTTCTGGATTTAGCTGCTATTGTTGATTCATGAATGGTGTTTGCGAGTAGATCAAACCTACTGTTTCTGACTCGTATGAGGTGAATTGCTGATATCCTGACAACTCAGACTGACTTTGCTCCAAAAAAACTATTTCTAAACAGGTCTGCATCCTCCGTTGCCCTATTAGCCTTTCATTTCCACTACCTCTGGTGGGTAGTGGGCTAGAAGAGAGGTTAAAGCACTTAAATATCCTTATTAAAAGTCGGTTTAAAAAAATATCTAAGCTTACATGCTGGACCATGCATATAGGAAGTCCTACATGTCCTGAGGTTTCCAACCAGAATTCAGACCATTTTATTCCTTTATAACAAAAATTCCTAGTCAGAATTTGTATTATTTTATTCCTTTATTAGAAAATAAACAAATTAGTACAGATCCCAGGATTGAGGTAAAATGAATGACAAATAAAAGAGACGAGGCCATGAATGGAAAAATAGTAGAATGTGACTCCACAGAAGCACAGGCTGTGGAACTGGACCTTCCCTCTCACTAGTGGTTCTCAGCTTGTAGGTCATGACCCCACAAGGATCACATAATATATATCCTGCATCTTAGAATATTTATATTATGATTTATAACAGTAGAAAAATTGTAGTTGTAAAGTAGCAATGAAATAACTTTGTAGTTGTGTGTGTGTGAGGGGGAGGGTGGGTGTGGTCACCACAACACGAGAAATTATATTCAAAGGTCACAGAATTAGGAGGGTTGAGAACCACTGATCTGATCTAGGCTGTTACTTCCCTCAACAACATTCTGTTTTAAAATATCCTGTGGTTCTACTTCCCTTTTACAACCTATATCTTAAGAAGTTTCTCTCTAAAATGGAAGGTCTTTTATCTCAGAGAAAACTGCTAAACAATATAGGGAACGTTACTGAGAATGTTAAAAATGGTTTTCAGAATAGCTTTTAATTTCATTGAAAATTAAAAAAATTATTTTATTTTTTATGTGTGTGTATACATGATATGTGTGCCCACATGCTTGCAGGTGCCATTAGAGACCAGAGGAGTACGCTAAATCCTCTGGAGATGAAATTAGAGGTACTTCTGAGTCATTCAATGTGGGTTCTTAATATAATTGACCTTGCATTCTTCAGGTAGCAGGAAGCAATCTTAGGTACTGAGCCATCTCTCCAGCCCATAGTCAGCCATTTTGTTAGGAGACATTAAAAAAGTGCTGAAGTACTGACCAAATATTTAGTAGATATTTATTTAAGATAATATTTAATAACAGGTCCAAAAGAAACTCAGGATAAATGGCTCTCTGTGGTGTGTATTAACATACCAAAGTGCTTGTTGGACTCTAGGCTATTTTAGTATCACAAGTACCCTTTACTTGTACCCAGTCCACTCTTGCTCTTCTCAGCTCTTCTCACTCTGCTCCCACTCTAAGCTTCTTCAGCTCTTGGTCTTCCCTCCCCCAGCTTCTTATTCTCTTATAATCCCTTCATTTGGTTATACTTTTCTTTTTTCTTCCTCTCTTGCTTTTTCTTTTGGCCTCCTTACCCCACACTCTCCTTGTATTCCTTGCTTGCCCATTTCCCATGGTCTGATCGAGTCTGTAAGCCATGTTCAGTATGCTGCTTTTCTCCCTGCTCTGGATTCTTCTGGATGTCCCTGGCTGTATCTCCCTCATGTCTACCAAAAAAAAAAAAATCCCCCCTCCAACCATACCTCAGAGAAGTTATAGCTTCAGCTTTTACATTTGAGATGTCTACTGAATATTCTTTTTAGATATTTGTTATAAAATGGATTATATTGGAAAATAAGATGATTGTGTAAGAGTAAAGATTTCATGTTTGCAATGGAATGAATAAGTCATAATAGCTTTATAACATTATGAAAGTGATTAAGGCCAGTGAACTGAACATGTAAAATAACTAGATTTACATTGTTTATATTAATAACACACAACACACACACACACACACACACACACACACACACACACACAAAAGACTGAAAAATTGGGACTGACCAATTGGTTCTCTTTGGAAATACTTCTTTTCTAAACACATACACGTAAGCAACGTATTTCCAGATCAAGAAATGAACATATTGGAAAACCATAGCAGTCATTCTTAAATAATTTTATTGCTCCCACATTCGTACGTATTCTTATTTCTTGCAGGAAGGTTTTTGCGCTGAGTGAGTTAAACCACCCATCACCAGTTCTGACATTCTAAGGAAGAGGAGCTTCTATCTAAGTGAATGGGTAACTGACAACTGCTTATCCTTTCCATTACTCCTAATGTGGACAGCATGTAATTTTGATTATTTCCAAGTTATAATTTTATTTTCTCCTGACTATTGAGAAAATATCAGAGTTGATGCCCTGGAGCTGAAGGTATAATGTTCCATGTAAACAATATCTAATAGTGTTTAGCTGTTGCTACATGTGATGGGATGCCGGAAAAGCACAAGATAAACTTCGATGACAGTCTCAGAGAAGGTACTGTGGAAGTCAAAGGTGAAAACAGAGAGTTTTCCTGTTTATCCTGGGATAATTCTTCTGTCTCTTCTTTGACCCAGAGTCAGAGACTATGTTGTTGAATTCAGAAAGAATTGCAAAGGTAGATATATGCTGTATAAATGTTATGGGTAAAAGGTTTTCACGCGTGCAGCTTTTAACAGATCACAGCAGACTAGAGTGGAAGAGTGGAGTCCGGCCATGACCACGTGGAGAGAGGGGGAAGGGAACGGGGAAGGGAGAGGGGACAGCCTGCAGGCACTGGGTCAAGGAGCTCAAGAGTAAGAGAAAAGAGGGGGCAAGCAGCCCCTTTTATAGTGGGCAGGGCTTCCTGCCTGTTGCCAGGTAACTGTGGGGAGGAGTATACCTGGCTGTTGCCAGGTGACTGTGGAGGTGGAATTTAGACAGATTACTAACAATGGGGATGGATACATGATGACAACAGCTGTGTTGGTTTGTTTCTGTCAACTTGACGTAAACTAGGATCACTTGGGATGAGGGAGCCTCATTTGGGGAATTGCATCCATCAGACTGGCCTTTAGACGAATCTGTGTAGCATTTTTTGGTGGTTTATTGATGTGGGAGAGACCAACTTGATGTAGGTGGTGACATCGCTGGGCAGGTGGTCCTGGGAGGTATGTGAAAGGTAGCTTGGAAGCAAGCCAGTAAGTTCTTGCCTTGAAAATGAGCCACGGTTCTTGCTTTTGCTTCTGCTTGAGTTCTTTCCCTGACTGTTATCTTAATGGACCGTAAGCTGTAAGATAAAATAAACTCTTTCCTCCCCACCTTGCTTTTGGATGTGGTGTGTATCACAGCAATAGAAAGTAGAGTGTTTCAGAAGGCAAGCTATAATTTAATTTAGAAAGCTCTTGATATACTAAATTGTATATAAAAGCTAGGTGTGATACCTAATTTTACCTTAATTAGTAATGCTGGTGACAAGTGAAGGGTTAACAAAATATCTTAAGATGAAGACAGTGTTGGGGATTAAAGGGCACATTTTGGGGGAAAATTATATAATCATAGTATTTGAGAATTTACTAAGTGATTCAGTTTTTAAAATTAGTTTCATGTTGCTGATTGCTTGGCTTCAATTGCCAGAAAAATATTGTCATAAGGATGTGCAATGACAGGTCCAAAATCAAAAGTAAAGCTGTCTGCAGTCAAGCCTGCAGAACAGGAGGTTCTTTGCCTCTTCTCCTTAGTGTTTTGGTGACAATCCTTACTGATCCTTGGCTTGTGGGTGTATTGTTTCCATCTGCCTCCATTAGTGGCTTGGCTGTCTTCCCTTTGCTTGTCTTTGCCTCTTTCCTTTTTGCATAACAATGCTAGTCAAATTGGATTAAGCTCACCTAGTAAGATCTTAACTGAACTAATTACACCCAAAACAACCCAGCTTCTAAGGAAGGTCACTTTGTAATATACTGAAGGTTGAGATTTCATTATTTCCATAAGTTCACCACGTAAGCATAACTTCTACTAAATTGCTTCTGAAATGCTGGAGAAACAAGAGTTTTAGTTACCTCAACTTAATAGAAGCAATCTGATCTTATGGTTAATGAGTCAGTGACTCAGAAAAAAATTGAGACTCAGAGAATTAAAATAATTAGTGTAGGTGCTGTGGCTTGGAATATGCTCAGAGAGAATTGTATTAATGCTTGCTACACAAACTACAACACTGTCTGCTGACTGATGATGGGAAACAGAGAACCTCTAGATGTAAACTCCTCACACACATGGTTTTATGAACAAACTTATCTACAAATATATGTGTGAGCATTTGAGTATGACCATGTGCTTGTGTGAGCATAGGTGTATGTGGATGTGTGCCTATGTGTATGCATGTGTGAGTGTATGTGAATAAGCAGAATACACATGTGTGTATGTGTGCACGCATCCGTGTGTGTGCATGCATGTGTGTGTTAGAGAGTCTGTGTTTAACAGTTTACTAAATCTGATTGACAAGCTGATTCATAGATCTAATTTTCGCTTTCCACCTGTGTTAGAAGAATGGGAATTAGTGGGAGGTCTCAGTTGTGAATAAAGAAGCCTGAACCTGAGTTCACTAGGCTTCTAATTTGCTGATGGTAGTGAATGAGTGACTAAAAAGTCTATATACATTGGAATAGTTTTGAAATTACAAAAAAATGATATTAACAATTATTCTATCAGAGCAATAATAATAAGGTACCATTTTCCAGTCCAAGGAAATGTGTGGTTACATCTCGTGAAATAGAAGTTAATTGGTCTCTCACAGATGTAGTTAACAAGATAAAGTAATTTCCGTCTAAAGAATTGCCATTAATTCCAAATTTCAGTGAAGATATTTTTTTGCTTATAGAACTAGTATCCCAGAGTTTTCAGCTGAGTTTGGGTTTTGATAAAAATAAATTATTCTGCATATAATTTAAATTTAATTGAATAATTTTCAATGAATTTAGAAGAAGAATGCAGCTTTTACTAAAACTATGTTAGGACACTTTACTTCATGGGTTTGTTTCTTTGTACAGCTCTGTAGTCCAGACAACCCGTGCCTTGCATTTTGTTCTTATGGTTTTGCATTTTTAGAAGAGAAAGAGAAACTCAAACAAACAAACCTGTGTTTGAGTTATACACAACCAGAGTAAAATTGCTTTGTTGTAGTTTTTTAAAAGTCCTTTGCTTATTTTAGTCTCTGCATTTCTATGTATCTTCCAGATTTGCATGATTATTTCTGTAACATAATCTTCTTGGGTTTTGACAGGGAGTCTATAGAATATATACTTTGCATTTAGGAGAATTGATATCACAAAAATGTTTTTCAACCTGTGAATATGTATAGTTCTGCATTTATTTACTTATTCTCTTTTTCTGTCTGCAATTTTGCCACTTAAAATTGGGACATTTGATTTGAAGGCAATAAGAAGAAAATAGCTATTTCTGTCTGGTTTCCTTTACTTAACATAAGATTCTTTTATATGTTGTTATATATCTCAACACTTCTTTTTTTTTATATGAAGCAATATTTCATGTATGATTGTAACTCTATTTTATGCATTCATTAAGAAGAACATCTAAATATTTTCCAGTGGTTTTACTAATATGAATAAAAGCTGTCTTGTATAATCAATTATAAGTTTCACTAGACAAATGTTTTCATTACTTGGGTAAATTTCCAGGCCTGAGATTGGTGGGTTGTGTATACATGTTAAGATTTTTTTTTAAAAAAAAATTGTAAATTACTTTCCAATGATGCTGTTGCATTATGTATTCCTACCAGAAATGTGTTCAGCATTTGTATTTCCATGTGCTTACCTGCGTTTGGCATTACTAGTGCAGAATAAATACCCTTAACTTTGGAAAATATGAATTTTAAAACATTTTAAATTTTTATGATTAAAATATTTTTTAAAATTCATTTTGTATGCGCATATGTGTGAATATGGGGATATGAGCTGCACTGAAGGGACATGTGGAAGATAGAGGCCAACTCTAGTGAACTGGTTCTCTCTTGCTTCCTAATAGGATCTAGGGATTAAGCTCAGGTCATTAGGTCCGTGTGCAAGTGGCTCTACCTTCTAAATCACTTGGCCTACTGTGAATCCTATACTATTTGATTGTTGATATGATGCCAAAGCTGGAAAATTCCTCACCTAATCTCATGTGATCACAACCAAATTACAAGTACATCTAAATTGCTGCGTATTATTTCAGGCTATGTATATAAAGGGCCTATGACAATGTATGCATTTAGAGTTTCTTCTTGGTTACCATCTGTCCTAGTTAGCTTCTGTTGTCAACTTGACAGATCTCATCTAGGAATAGGGAATCTCAACTGAGGAATTGCCTCAATCAGATTGGCCTGTGATTATGTCTGTGGGTCTTTTCTTGATTGCTAATTGATGTTAGTTGCCTAGCCTACTGTGAGTAGTTCTGTCCCAGAGTAGGTGATCTTGGGCTTTATAAGAAGATAAGTTTAAGAGAAGCAGGAGGAGGGGTGAGGGATAGGGGGTTCCTGGGTCGGTGGGGGATGAGGTAAGGGGATAATGTATGAAATGTAAACAAAACATCCAATAAAAAAAAAGAAAAAAAAAGAAAAAAAAAGAAGATAAGTTTAACTGGAGGAAGTAAGTAAATAAGGAATTTTCCTCCATGTTCTCTGCTTCCAGATTCTTGCCTTAAGTTCTTTTCTTGGCTTCCCTGATGATGAATTGCAACTCATAATCTAAATAAAATCTTTATTTGCTGAATTGTTTCTGGTCAGTATTTTACCACAGCAACAGAGAAGAAACTAAGACATCATCCTAAGTTATCTCCTCATATATCTACAATCACTCCAAAATCAGAAAAGCTTCCAAATCTATTGCACTTTGTATCTCATCTTTGAGATAAGAGATGAAACATATTTTAGCCGTAATCATCCGAGTGATTGATTTGTGGTGTCACGTGTTAAATTTTCTTCTCATTACTGATTATGAGAATGAGATTCTCTTTTTTTTTTGATTGGTCATTTTAATATCTTCTTTGGTGAGAAGTCTGTCACGAATTTTAATCCATTTAAAATGCTTCCATGTGCATTCTACGAATCGTTAAAGTTTTAGTGAAGAAGTTGGTGTACTAGACTAAGCAAAACTAAATAAACAAATGGTCAAAAAAATCTTATGGAGAGAATATCAACACCATTGTATAAATCAATACCTACTTCTTAAGTTCCTTTGGTTATTCTAGGTTCTCAAGTTTCTATGTATATTTTAGAATTTGTTGATGATTTTACCAAAATAGGCTTCTTGGATTTTGATTGGGGTTGTAAAGGAATATATGGATCATATTTGAGAGAATTGACATCGTAAAAATGTCGTGCAAGCTGTGAACATGATATAACTCTGCACTTACTTCTGTTCTCATTTCTCACAGCAATATTTTGTAGGTCAATGTACAGGCTTTTCACTAGTTAGGACACATCTTTTACATATGTCATATTTTAGCATGTTCAATAGTATTTCATCTTAATTCTGTGTCTAGTTTTCCATTATAAGTATACAGGGATGCAATGGATTTTATATTAATATTGAATCTTGAATACTTATTAAGCCCACTGGATAGTTCCATTAAGATCATTTGCTAATTTACACATTTATTAGGATTTTGTACTTAGGTTATCATGTCATGTTGAAATGAGAAGAGACTAAAGCCTCCACTACAGATTTTTACTTTGTTCTCAATGTTAGGATAAAATTATTTGTATGTTTGTCACAAACACCTTTAATAGATTGTTTATTTTAGTTTTTTATGTATTTGCTAAAATATTAATAAATGCTGATTTTTATCAAATGCTGTACTGCATTTATTGTAATTATTTAATTTTTCTTTTTAAAGATTTATTTTCTCTGTGTGTGTGTGTGTGTGTGTGTGTGTATGTATACCATATGCATCCAGGTGTCTATAGAAATTAGAGGGTTTGTGCTCTTCTACCGTTGAAATTACTGCTGGCTGTGAGTCCTGATATGGGTACCAGGAATTGATTCTACATCCTCTGCAAGAACAGTAAGTACTCATACCTGTTGAGACATCTCTCCAATCCTTTAATTTTTTAAGTCTTTTGAAATGGTTAAACACATTGAGTGACTTTTATATGTTAATGAACCTTTGTGTTCTTGAGAGAAAACAAATTGGATCAAGAGATACTATGTTTGGTGTGCTAACTTCTTGTGCCTATGTTTATGAAGAAGGTTGACCTTTTTTTTTTTATTTGTTTCCAGACACTTTGGTTTTGGCATCAGGATCTGTCACAATGCATGTCTCACAAAATAACTTAGGACTTGATCACTATATTTTAATCCGTGGAGAAATTTGCGCTGTCTTCTAGTTATGACATGGTCATTGCATTCATGAATTCACAGCAACTGTAGTTGCCTGTACTAGAGCATACCTGTCAGCATTCCAATATGGATGAAGGATGAGCTCAGGATGCTTCATTCCTACCTGAGGATCTATTGAAAATTGAGGGCATCTGAGAGGGAGAGTCAGTTTTTCTTGAGGGTGTGACCACTGGTAGAATGGCTCCCAATTTATGTATATAAAAACAATACTAAATAGACTCACTGAGAAATTTTTAATGAGTCCATGAACTTAGGAGATGGATCTGATCAAAATACATTGTATACATTTATACCATTCTCAAAGAATAAATGAAAATATTATTTAAATAAAAAAAGAATGAGTGACAGAGCATGTGGTAGTCTTAATTGCCTAGCACATTAAACTTACTGGACTTATTTTACAATACCACAACATGAGGTTGTTAGTGAAAAACAATGCTCAAATGATAAAAATTTGAAAAGAAAACAAAATGAATGTTGACTGTGGATTTTAGATATTGATATGAAAGATTTTTTTTTCTGAAAATAGACTATTCCATTTTCTTTTTAACTTATCTGTGTCTTTTTTTTCTCAAATCGTAATTAATTCACACAGGGGTTATAAACACAGAAAGGCAGGATGTGGGGAAGGGAATGACACTGGAGTATGGGTGTTCAGGGGGAATACAGATATCTTAAGAACCGGGTATCGGCTAGGTGAAGGTTCTGGGGACAATTCACTATGACTCTGCCTATGAGCCGCTTGTCCTTATCTAAGTTGGTATTGTCTGCCAAGGCTACCTATTTACAAGGTCTATGACTACTCAGGCTTATAAATTTCCACAAAAGCTGCCTGTTGACATTAGCTTAGAGCCATCTGTTTCAATGTTTTTCCACTGAGACCCAAGACTTGGTGTTAGTATACATGTATGACAGGCCTATTGCTGATTTTAGGCCTATGGCTGATTTTAGGCCTACAGTGTGTAAGCAGGGCTGCCCCTGACATCTCCTCCCTTCTCTAAGTATAGAAGGGCTGTGGCAATTCTAAACTTGCGAAGGCAGGGATAGAGGCCTGACCTCCAGTATTTGAAGGGGACCTTGTAATGGCTCCAGTCCCCCTGTCTTTGTCCAGTGAGGCATGAGGGCCATACTCGTCCCGATGTCTTTTTCCTGGAGAAGGGATACTTTTGACATCAACCCCTATGCAGTCAGGCTTGTCCCTCAGGGAACCCAGATAGATATTTTTATCTTTTATTTATATTCCCTTGCAGTGCTTAGCCTCACAGCCTAAGCAAGAATTCAGATTGCCTGTCAGAGGGGGTTCTGGGTGGCCCCTCTCTGCTTGGTCTAGGGGCAGAAGTCCCCCCTTTTAGGTTGGGTGGAGATGGGTTTTGGAAACACCCTGTATAAAGTAACAACCTCATCTTGAGTCTCGTGGTCCAACTTATCTGTGTCTTAATATGCAAGTTTATTATTGTTGACTGTATGTGTTCTGGACTTGATTTTAGTCCATTATTTTATCTCTGCCTTTTAGTAAGAATGTATTGGCCATTCATAGTTAATATAACAACCATAAACATTGGTTTACTTTAGTATTTTTTTTGTGTGTTTGATATTTGTTCCAATACATTTTTGTTCTTTTATTGTTTACAATAAATATATTCCAATAGAGTCTCCCTCAAGAAAATATTGTATATTTTCACAATGTTAAAACACAGGCAAGCTTCTACTTCATTTTTCATTCCTTATAGCATTGTTGATATATATTTTGTTTCTAAATATTCATGTTATAATATATTGCTAATTCTGCTTTCCATGGTTATCACTTAGTTTCAAAATAACAGATGATTTTTATGCTTAATGACACATTTATGTTTTATGTTACTAGTCATCCCATCAAAAAGCTTACTTCTGCCTTAAGAATATATTTTACTACTTTATTGTAACATGTATCTTCTGTTAGTGAACTCTATTTTTGTTTAAATAAATGATTTATATAATATCCTTTAGCTTAATTTAAAAATGTTTAATGAAAAATTGTCAGTAATTTTTTGCTGCTTTATTCTGATTTTGTCTTTCAGCTTCTTGGTTGTTTGGCTTCCAACATGAAGTGTTATGGCATATTCTATTTGTTCTTTTATGTACAGTGACATGTTATGTCTAGCTGTGCCGCTTTGTACAAGCTGATTGTGTGCTTTACTTCCAAGTTGAATATTCAAGAACATTGAAATGACATATTAAAATAATCCAGATAGAAACATTTGTATCCTAGGGGTCAGCTAACTCTATGAGTCACAATTCCTGAACATCCCTAGAATGCCATTTAAAATTTAGCAATAAATAACTTACCTTAAAATGTTTTCTCACAGGTGAGTTTCTGGTATTCATAAATTTCATTAGAGATGTGGTTTTATATGTTTTCCTCAATCTTGCTGTAAGTTTCAGATTTTTTGAGATTCTTATATCTGGAGTTGATAATTTTCACCAGATTTAGGGTCTTTATAGGTAGTATTTGTTTTTAGTTGTTTTGTTCTTCCTTTCTTCACTTCAGATCCCTCCTCACTTCTGTGGCTCTGTGGGTAGGGTTTACTTAGTCTATTTATTCACCAAGATATTGATATTATGTTTCTTTTCCTCTAGTATTTTTCCTGTATTTAATTTGGATAATTTTGTTCTTATCTTCAAGTTCTTTCTGTTCTTTTGGTCTATTTAGCTGTTAATTGTACCTGGTCATCTCCTCTATTTTTAATGTTATCTGTAGAAGTTCAATATGAGCTTTTACAGCATTGATTCCTTTCAATGTCATGTTCATTATTTTCTCTGTCTTCTAAACATTTATAGCAAGTGGTTTAATAGTGATTTTATGATATATTGTTTTCATCTAATTCCATTTAATGACATTTCTCCTAGTCATGGACTCTGTAGTTTTAAATTCATAAATATGAATTCTGTTATTGGATGAAGGTCCTTGTAAACAATGGTTTTGGCTGTTATTGTCAGTTGTGTTTTACTGTAACATAAAATTAGGCAATATGATCATATGAAGCTTTGTTTTAAACGTTATAGTGATGGGCAGAGAACAACCTTCACTATAGGGATAATAGCTTAACCCTCAGAATAGGAACAGTAGTTTTAGGAATGCATACAATTCTTTTGTGGGATTTTATCTTTTGTTCTTTGTATTCTAGTATCCTTGCACTTTGATACAAAATTAGCATTTTAAAGCCCTTTCTGTAGTCTACTTACCAGACTTTAGTACTTTAGTACTTTAGTTGCTTCTTCCCTGGTCTTAGTGAACGTCTCTCATATGTGAGTAGCTGATTATTCAGCTAAAGACTCTTGCAGTGCTCTTTTTAGTATTCTAGATGATAAACTCAATTTTTGACTTTGTCCCCATAAACTCCAATCTCTTTATCTTAGTGGTACTTTAGCTTTGATCATATTCTCCTTCTTTACATTGTGGCCTAGACAGTGACTATTGTAGTGGGCTGGTACAGCCATTGATCTCCCATTGTTTTTTCATCTTTTCAGGATGCACAGAACCATATTGACTATTGCTTAATCATTTCCATAGTAAAGCCCTCACCTTTTACACCATTATAACTGGAATACAAATGTAAAGATGTTTTTATTTCATTATTTATACCATGAAGTGGTTATGATCATTGTGAATTTGTTTTTGATTGGTGAATGCCTAGTTTCATAATTCTTTATCCCTACTAAAAACACTTACTGATTAAGTATTTAGTCCTTACCTACTGATTATACTATACCAGGGCTTTTGGGACCTGCTCATGGTTTAATTAAGACAACAAGCTAGCTTCTAACTTAACCTGACTTCCTGGCACTGGGCACTATCCTTGCCACATTGCTAGCTCTTTACTTCCCTGATCCACTCAGGTCTCACTTCTGCTTCTCCTGTGTCTGCTTCATTCCTCCTACTTCTCTTTCACCCTTCCTGAATCTCTGTCTGGCTGGAGGTCCCTCCCCCTTATATCCTGTCCCAGCTATTGGCTGTCAGATCTTTATTTTAACCAATCAGCTGTGAGATAACACCAGAACCTCTCTTTGGTTGCCTTTAGCCAATGAGGGTTGTCTGAACTCATGTTTTGGGGAGGTGTGGAGGGACAAACATTTACAAATAGAAAATCCAGTGATGGGTTAAAGAAATGACAATACCAAAATTCTGCCAGCACTTAGCTCTCTGCCTGTATAGAATTAGCAATGGAAAATACAGGTGTATAACTTAATACAATGTGAAGAAAGGTATCCCAACAACGTACATTTAATCATTTAATAATTCTTAATTATTAAATTATCTTTAATTTTATTAAATTATCTTTAATAATTCTTGTCACTCATCTAATAAATATGTAGTAAGTGTTCATAGTATGATCAGTGTAATATACAGTATGGTATCCAATAATCTCAAAGAACCCTGTGAATAGTTTGGATAAGATAAACTTTAGTCTTACTTTTCTGCAATAATAAAAACTTTTGTCTTGCCATTTTATTAATTTTTCTTTCATACTTCAGAGCCTTCTCCCCTCTACAGAGGAAAAAGGCACAGGTTATTATTGAGTATAAATTTCTACTATCTTCAGAAAAGGGGATATAAACTATGGAGGAATGTACTTTCATTTATGATTGTAAAATTTGGAAGGCACTGGAAAAGATATATTGTCAAAAAGGCACATTCTGATTTCTTACCATGGAAAAAACACAGAAATCATCACGAGTCACATAAAGGAAGCAACGAGTACGAGCTTGACTGGAAAATCTATCAAGTCTTTGGAAATGATCATTATTTTCCATAGGTAGTAAGTCAAATTTTTTGTCTGTGGGCACTTTGTACTACGTGGGAGTGAGTACTGTAATGTATAGCTCTTTCTCCTATAATATGCCTCCATGCTTGTCTTTATTAGCCTAATTAATCTTCTGTGCCTTTTGTATTAGAGTCATCTCAGGTTTTTTCTTTTCTTTTTTACCTTTAGAAATTATTTTCTTGTTTCTCAAAGACAAAAATCTGTAAATTTTACCCTCAAGATTAGCATTGAGACCTCATTTCCTCAAGATAGTTCTCTAGGGCATGTCCTATGGTTTAGTTCTCATGATGGTCTTATATGCCTACTTTTGAGAATGTCTGTCCAGTAAACACAGCTGTAACAACATAGGGGATCCTTGATCATTGGGCATACTGGCATACAATGTTAAAAGTGCTGTGATAGGCTATATTTCTTTGACAAGACAAACAGCTATGAAGAGAACATAAGTTTTGAATTGTGTCCTTAGAGCTGAAAACATTTATAACTAACTTGTTATAAATTATGTAGATTTTAACTTATCCCAGGATTCATAGTTCCCAGGGTTAGATTTTATTTCCATCCAACCTTCTCCCTAATTCTCTCCTCACATGGTCTGACAAGATGGCTAAATTTTACTTTATACTTTCTCAACTTGGGGGCTTTACTTTCATCTCTGTTGAAGGTGATTTTTGTGTACCTCTGTGAAAATGACAGCTCTAACACAGTCTCATTCTTTCTGCTTACTCTTCCTTATCACTTGAAATTCTCAAAATTATGGGAAATAGATTATTGTTTATAGCTCATATCCTGACATAGAAGTTATCAAAGCCTCAAAATATATTTTCATTCAAAACATCCCGGTTTTCAATACATACCAACGAAGTTTTACTTCATGTACTGAAGACTATTTTTCTTCCTGGAGAAAATAGGAACAATATAAAGATTCTTTTGTTTAAAGCCAGAGTGTAGACCAGCAGTCCTCAATCTGTGGGTCATGACTATTTTGGAGGTTGCATATCAGATATCCTGTATATCAAATAATTTACATAACAATTCATGGCAGTAGAAAATTACAGTTATGAAGTAGCAGTGAAATGATTTTATAGTTTGAGATGACTAGAACATAAGGAATGAATTAAAGGGTAACATCTCTAGGAAGCCTAAGGAGCACTGGTCTATGCTGATCAACTTCAACTTCCACTATTAACATCCAGCATAAACTATGAAGTAATTTTTCCTGTTAAAATTATATTTAGGAAGGATGTAAATATAGTGACCATGATTGAGATCTTTAAAAAGTTTTTATTTAAGGGTTTAATTTTATTGGCTCTCATCCTTTCTTTATTCTATATATGGATATTTTACTTTTCATTTGTAGAATACAGCAGAAGGAAAAAGATTACTATAATTTCAAAGTTCCTGTCTAAAATTGAGTATTAGACATCACATTTGGAGAGAGAGAGAGATCTTTGGTTATCTGGTCAGAGGACTACTTTCTTCCAGAGGCTCCAGTGTGCTGACATTCAGGACTCTTTTTTCACCTGGCTTTTTGCAGTTTTAGATAAGGCTCCCATGGCTACCTCTGAAGAATACTAAAAAGACCTGCTCCTGAGATTTCTTAGGTGTATCTCTTATACTCCTGCTATGAATGTCAGGACAGTCTAAAACAAAATGAGCTGTTGAAATAATTTAAAACCATTTTCCATTAAAGTTATAAAGGGGAAGGAGATAGTACCTTGCTGGCAGAATTAAAGGCTATATTATTGGAAGAAGCTTATGGATGATATTGGAAACTGTTATGGCACTCCTGCTTCTGTTGTGCTAACACATTGCTCTGCTCCATGCTTCTAGAATTGGGGATTCTCACATGGGCCTTGAAGAGTGTCCTCTTTTGGTAAAGATGCTTCTGTAATCACCAGAAACCCAGGAGAATCTCCACAAACTCATCATATTCAGTACACATGGCTAAATTTGTATGTGGTTAGTTCTACTGTTCCTCACCTTAAGGTCACTTGCCTGATTTACCCACCAGTACAGACAGGACATCATAGTGCATACATAATTCACTTTGCTTTAATGTCAGTGCCATCTATCACTCTATCACTGGGAAAACTGTTGAGCTGTTTGTAATACCTGACAAATTTTAAGCTTTATATTACTTCTTATTTTACATCTCTATTTCTTTTGCTTAGCATGAGACCTCACAATTTCTACTCATCTCAGCTTAGCTCAAGTACTGCTTATTCCCTGCTGGCTCTCCACTTAACATTTTATGATTTAACCATCCAGCTACTCCTATTGAACCATTCCTACTATATTCACCAAAAGCAATCTCCCATGTTTGGATCACCTGAAACTCCCATAATTCTTGTCTTACTGGAAACACAAACATTATTAACTGAATAAAGAAAATAAATTCCCAATTGTAATTAGAATTTCTACACCATGTTTGACTCTGGAAACTTCTTCAGTCTTTCCTTAGAAAGCCAGAAATCATCTTGTCATTCCCTTCCTGTTTCCCATTCTTAACTTGCAAGTCTCTGTTCTCTTCTCACTGTAATCTATAGTCCTCACTGCTTGGCCAATGTCATCTCCACTGCGCAACAAGCACACCAACATTTCCCTGTCCTTGTGCTGTCAACCCCTCCCTTTGTTCTACTTTCTCAATGCTTTTCATAGCAGTAATCACCCAATATACATGCCTTTCTGTTTGTTATTTGACTCCTTCCCTTCTTTCCTTCCTCCTTCTCTTCCCACCCTCCCCCAGAGAAAACAGGCCTGGGATCCATTTCTGTTTTCTTTATTGACATTCTTCGTGTATCTTTAATGGCACAAAATAGAGCATAACTTAATGCATTAGAGATTCTAAATTCGTAGCTGCTGAGTAACAAAATGTCTTAATATCAACTGTTTCTTATAAGCCATTCCCTCAGATTATTAGTAACAGAATGTTCATTTTTAAACATGCATCCAAGATGGAGTAAAAGAGATATGGAATTACATTTCAATGTTAAATGAGATGATTTTCATATTGTTTGAGTTAGAAATATCGAATATTTAGTTATTCTTTACCTTCATATGTATTCAACAAAAATTTAGTATTTGACACTCAGAAGGCTTTTCTTGTCACCTGTAGTATTTCAAGCTTACAACACAGAAAGCCACAGTTGAGATATGGAATTGACTACATTTCATATGTAAGATAAATTTAAGGAAAATATATCAAAATATATTTCTGTAAGCTGTGTTGTGAGTTGATCTATGATGTTTTGACTTCCAAAAGAAAATGACGTCTTCATCCTACAGGGCTGAGAGCTGCCGTCAACAGCAGGTTTCAGATGGTTGATAAGGTGCATCCACCTTGGATTAACTTTGCAAATATGTCTTTTTCAAGTCTAAACAACAATAATGCTACGTGTTTTTCATCACCATTGCAGAGGCAAAAGATGAATGCAGCCACGTCAAAGAAGAACGCCTTGTGTCTTGGAATTTTGAAAGTCTTACTTATTTTTCATCTTGTTAATAAAAAGAAGCACTTACGAGAAATTCATCTTTATGCTTCAGGCAATAAGTTGATGACATGATAAAGCCATGAAGAACTATTTCTCTCTGAGGCCCAGTGCTAAACATTTGGAAAAGTACATCAAATACATTTTCTCTTCTCTCTTCTTAAATATCGATTGTAGGAACCTTATTTGTAAAGTGTATGTGGGATCAGTTGCAAAATAAATCCCAGCCCATAATTTCTCTTGGATAGAAGGAGTAAAGAAGCAGTAGCCAGGTTCCTTTCCTCTCTGTTTTCTTTTTTTTTTTAACAGACTGAATTTGTATGCATTTTAGGTAATAGGTGTTAAAATGCCTCTAATCTGCTTTGCAATTTGTTAGCATAACCGCTGTGATGGAAATACACATGACATAACCTTAATCTCTACCTAAGTGGTAGCCAGTTGCCCTAATCCAGCATTAGTACTCCAGTGGTGGTCAACCAGCATTTAATTAGCAAGGATACACTCCAGAAACAGAATTATGACTGTTTTAGCTTTCTTTATCAGCTTATTAGCATGTTAGCAAGTTTTCATTGTCACATCTAATTCCTTGTCAGCTAGCATAATGTATGACATAAATGAGTTAGGAGGGATATAGTACTTTAAATGTATCGTATTTCAAAAATGTTTCAGATATTCATTGTCTTTGCACAAACAGGAAATAAAATTGTAGGAAGTCTCTTGCTCTTCATCTTTTCCAGTGGTACCTGAATCTTGCTTCTAAAACAGTTTTGTGTACTGTCCTAGTTTTGGAGGATTCCGTTGACTTGCCGCTCACTAACAGATTGTCTGGATTCTTCCCTCAGCATAGTTTCATACATGCCACCTCCATGTTTTGGAGTTTTTGGAGTAATGTATGTTTGAAACACTTAAAGTCAGAGATCTTAGACTTTGTTAAGTTCATAGAAAAAGCCTTATGGTCACTTATTTCTGTATCCTATTTCTAAAAAGATCTGTAAATGAGTGTGTGGACAAACTCTTCTCTGCATGTCTGTGTACATAGACACACTTGCTCTGTTTAAGACTTGGCTGTGAGCAAGCAAGGATCCCTAAGTTACCTTCCCTACAACTTGCATGCTTTCCTATTGCCACTATCTAAAGGTTACAAATCACCCCTCAACTGATATCTTGAAAAATTAACATATCTTATCAAGATGATGGAGTTAGGAAAGGATTTTTTAGACTGTATTTAGGTCAAGAGGTCAAGCTCATTTGGCCTTGACCATAGAAAAACATATCTGTGAACCAGAAGATTGGGCATTATAAGCTCTGAATTTTATATTCATTGATCTTCAACTTCCCTGTCTCTAGAATGGGGACAAATATATTCTGTTGCTTATAAACCACTAACAATGGTCTTCTGTTATTAGTATTCACAACAGAGTAAAATACTTGTTCACTAAGCTACTCATTTTGTGAATGAAATCAACAAGCAATTATCAGACATCCATGTAATAATCATTGTGTCCTTCACTGGGGGGAATATAAAAATGAAAAACATGAGGTGCTTATAAAAACTTCATGTTCAGTGTAAAACATGCATAGATACATACGAACAGATGTAGAAGTTTAACTACGAGGCTTTATAGAGGTCCTCTACCTAATTAAAGAGGACCAGAGACTCTGGGAAAAGAAGCTGAGAATTGGATCACACTGGATGGGCTGGATTTGGTTTGTTGAAGGAATGGGGATAAAACAGGTAGAAAGACAGCATGAATCATGGCTAAACTGTGCAAGGCAATGCAAGAGCTAGGTTAGAATAGGCTTGTGGAGGTTTACGTACTTTCCATGTTAGGAAAATCAGACATTATCTATGTATTTTGTGGAACTTTTGAATGAGCTTAAATTATTTACATAGCCACAGTTTAATTGAGTATTTAACATCTGGGTGAGTGAAAGTGTGGTGGTTTGAATATCCTTGTCCCAAGGAGGGGCAATATTAGGAGGTGTGTCACTGTGGGGGTAGGCTTTGAGAGACCGTCCTCCTAGTTGCTTGAGGATAGTCTTCTCCTGGCTGCCTTACAATCAAGATGTAAAACTCTCAGTAACTTCAGTGCTATGCCTGCCTGAATGTTGCCATGTTCCCACCTTGATGATAATGGAATGAACCTTTGAACCTGTAAGCCACCCCCAATTAAATGTTGTCCCTTGAAAGAGTTGCCTTGGTCATGGTGTCTCTTCATAGCAATGGAAATCCTAAGACAGGAGGCTAGCAAGAGAAACTGATTTAAGTTGAAACATGTTAAACATGTGACATGTTAAAGTAGACATTCAAAGCCAGCTACTAAGCATTTAAGAGATCAGATTTGTGATATGGTGGGTAGTGAAGCAAAAAGACACTGAGGATCTTTGCTTAGTGAGTCACTAAAATGATTAAATGCCCAGGCTATTCAAGGTCAAGGTGAAATGTTGATTAACAAGAGCAAAAGGTACCAGAATAATAGTCAGGATCCTTGCCTTTGAGATGTAATAGACAGAAGGAAGAAGGAAAAAGAAAAGAATAGGGGCTATGGAAGGCATATTGATCTTATTCTCAGGTTGATTGAACTTTAGACAAGCCTTTCCTGACTGTAGGCCACTGAAACTAATAATCCAGGAATCTATTCCGTAGGAATGTGGGTCATCCTTGTGTAATGCATTCATTTATAATTATATTACTATTGTTCTTTCTTTGTGGAGTCTCAGAACCAAATTTTTACGATCAACAATGGGCAAAATTAGATGGTTTTGTCACACTGACCTACCTACCTACCACAACCCAACAAATTCAAGGACTTTGCACTAGCTCACAAGAATTTTTATTATTATTGCTTTTGCCATGGCAGCTTTAAGTTTAGTATCGCTCTTTACAATTATCTTGCATGCATTCTTGCTCATATCGGGCTGAGAGAACAATACACAGCCAATGTCTTTGGGCATGTTGGGCAACATGATAAAAAACCAAATTAAAAGTCCTTAAAATTAGGCCCAGAATCAAGATTCATCTAATCATCTCTGGGCTCTCCCTGATAGAGCAGAGATAGAGGCTTCTGAAAAATTCTTGTATTTATTTGACAGAATCACCAAAGAAGAATAATACTTAACCAGAGTTGAGTAAACTTATTCATAAGAATAGCTGTTTTTCTTTTTTTCACAAATGATTATTTTTTCATGTGGGTCCCATACTTTCTAATCATTGTCTTTTCTTAGGAAGAAAGATAACTGCATCCCCGATTAAAGTATAGTTTGTTCTCTAGGCCTAATAAAGTCCCCTAAATTATAGCAAATAAGTGCTTCATTAATAAGTCAAATTAAAAATATAGTTGAAAGCTAGAGACATGGCTCAATGAGGAAGACAATTTGCAGCGCAAGCATGAGGATTTGAGTTTGGATATCCAGCATCCACGTAAGAGCTGGCTGTCACTATGCAAGTCTGAAACCGTAGTTTTTGGAGGTAGAGACAGGAGTATTTCTAGGGCTTACTAGCCAGTTACCCAGCTGTAAAACAACAAGCTCCAGATTTTAGAGAGAGACCTTGTGTGAGCAGAAGAAAGTACAGCTTCATAGAAAAAATTACCCCCTGTCCTTTCTTGTTCCCATGTATATCCAAGTATGTATGCTGGCATACACAAGTATACATACATATAACACACACATACACACACACACACACACACACGAAAGCCTCAACTATAAACTAAAGCACACAGAAGAAAGAACGGCTGGACTTGAAGCAAGGACTTTGAAATATTTCAGTCAGGTAAAGAAACAAATACAGGAAGAGAGTATAGGGAAAAAGAAAACAAAAAGAATAAATGCTCTTATTTGTAGGGCTTTCAGAGTTGGGAACTGCTATAGAGGAAGGGATTAAAAGGTTAAATAATAGCTTAAAAAATCGTCTAATTTGTGGCAGAGAAGATGGCTCAGTGCCTAAGGGTACTTGCCAAAGAAGCCTAATAGCCTGACCATGATCTCTGGGATCCATGTAGTGGTGGGAAGAGAGAACTGACTCTACAAAGCTGTCCTCTGACCATCTTCACAGGTGCTCGGTGGTACACATATCCATGCACACACCACACACATAATAGCCATAATCACAATAATAATAGTGATGATGATGATGATGATGATGATTGATGTTAAATAATGCTGGTCAATCTTGAGAAAGATATGGATCTCTGGTATACAAGGCCCACACAATCCCCCTGGTAGACATAATAAGAAAACTTTATCCCTGAAAATCAAGAATTGTGAAAACTGTAAGTATTCTGTCACATTTACAGAAACATACACTGAGTGAACATTAGATTTCTGGGTAGAAATGTGAAGAGGAGGCAGGAGCTGATTGACATATCCAAATGTGCATGTGGAGGTGAAAGTGCAACATGTGTTATAAAACATGTACTGATCAAATCAGTGTAATTAGTGTTCACTGTTGGAGATTGGTGCTAATGCTTTGAATCTGCATGTCCAGACACTGAAGGTCCTTGTCCTCAATTGGTTTTTGATCTATCAATAAAGATGCCAGTGGCCAATGGCTGATTACTGGGTGGGACACTGAGGCTTACATGGGTAGGACCTAAGGAGAATCTTGAGAACTCCGACACAATAGCGGCAGGAGAAAAAGCCAACCAGTCATCAGCCATGTGAGTTTTTGGGCAAGTGACGACTGATCACTTCCCAGATTGAGCCAGGGTAGCAAAGAAAGTTTTAAGAGTGCCTAGCGATTGAGTTAGCCAAGGCAATTTAAGATTAACTAGAGAGAGAAAGAGAGAGAGAGAGGGGGGGGAGGGGGAGGGGGAGGGGGAGAGGGAGAGGGAGAGGGAGGAGAGGGAGAGGGAGGGAGAGAGTTTGTGTGCACGTGTGTATGTGTTTTCCGTTTGCAGATCCAAGATAGGTTCTAGGCAGGTGGACACCTGTGACTTTCTAGGAGCTCAAAGCGGAGTAGTCAAAACTACACTCTACAGTTCATACCTTCTTGTCACTGACAGGTTATTTCTACGCAGGTGAAATGATCCAATTCAAGCCACATTAGATTCTATTAAATGCAGGCTTATTGGGAAGCTGGATTGAGGCCAGGGTAGACACCATGGGGAGAGAGGTTGGGGAGGGTAAAGAGAAAGAAAGAAAGGGCACACATGCAGAGAGAAGAAGATGAGAGGGGAAGGGGGAAGAAAGGGGAGGGAGAGGGAGAGGAAGAGGTGGGTCTGGATTATATATAGAAAAGCCTCTGGGGTAAGGGCAACCCAGCCCCTGGGCTGGAAAGTTCAGGGTTGAGGACAGGATATGCTAGGTAGGGACTGAGGGAAGCTGGGAGAACCTGGAGGCCAGGTCTACTTTGATATATAAAATATTTACCTCAGTCCCTTTGTCCCAGGGTCCCAAACCAAACAATCACCACTTCAGTTTAGAGCTTCTGAGAATCTCTGCTCTAGTTATTCATAAAATATGCAATAATTTATTATGAACTTTAATCGCCACACCCTTTCTGTAAACACTAGAACTTATTCCTGTTTGCTTGAGTAACCTTTATTTAACTCCTACTCTCCCTGCCTCCTTCACTCTTCTCTGACTCTACTCATCCACATTATATAGTCCAACCATATTTTAAAAGAGAGCATTCCAGAAGAATATACAACAAGAAGGCAGGATACAGTACTCCATCTGGAAACTATAGAGTTGGCCCGTACTTATCAATAGTCACCTTGAATGCAAATAAACATTTTCTTATTTTTTACTATCATATTATTCATATGAAAATAAATTATGTAGTTCTAATAACTTAATAAGCCGAAATATAAAACACTGGTAGGATTTTAGTTATGAAGTGCACACATTCTCCAGTAAGCATTTTGGGTAGATTGGGGGAATGTTGGGTGTTATTTACTAGGATGTGGTATTTCAGAAAGTAAGCTCAGGAGGGATTGTGAAGAATGGACTAGAGGAAGAAATGGAAGATGGAGCTTGAAACATTCGAAGTGGCTTTCAGTAGTTCATCTGAGGGATTATGAAGATTTGAATTGAAAGAATAATTCTGGAATGAGAAAAAAAAATCAAGAGAATAATAAATAGTTTGCCTCTCTAGTGTTATATATAACACATGGTACATTGTAGTTTAAAGTGAATATTTTATTCTTTCAAAACAAATTCAACTTAATAAACTGGAGTTTGATTACATGTAGCTTTATGATTTCAATTATTAAATTATTAATTTAATGATAGTTTAAAATTACAATCATGATATTGTAATATTACAATATAAAATAGTAAAATGATTAAAATACTTAATATGCAACTGGATATCTAAAGATATATTCCTCTACTTATCATTTCCTTCCTGTTGCTTACATGTAAAATCTCCCCCCCCCTGCTGATCTCAACCCTTCACTGGCAGTGAGTAGGCCTGCTGAATAACACATTTATAGGAACCATAAAAACCAGTTTTGATTCTCCATCACACAAGTTCCTATAGTAACCAGTGACATTCAGAGATGAGTTAATGGTTTACACTGAATGAAAACTGCTTTTATTTTTACTCTGGTGAGTTTCAATAGCTTAATACCCTCCAATTTCCTACCTTTTATATCTCTCTATTTTATATGCACCCTGCTTCTGCTTCAGTCTAAGTCTCAACACACATTTGTTAGCTCAAAAATGTGGCACACACAGTCCCCCCCCCCCCCCCGCCTCCTGGTGGTAATTAACTAAGTCAGAGATAGCCTTGTTATTCACTCATTAGTGTTGCCTTTACCTGTCCCCTGAACCTTCACCCAGCCGATACCCTGTTCTGAAAGATATCTGTATTCCCTCTGAACACCCACGCTCCAGTGTCATCCCCTTCCCCATGTCCTGCCATTTTGTGTTTATAACTCCTGTGTGAATAAGTAAAAATTAAGATTTGAAAAATAAATAAAAAAAAAAAACGGTTGTGGTGAAGTAGCAAAACGGAGCACCTAGGTGGGCCCGTGTGGAGGTATTGCCTCTGAGAAATCATAGGATGGGCTTAGTATAAAAGGGACCTAGAGAAGAGGATAGAGGGGAGGAGGAGAGGGGGAAGGGGAGAGGGCTGAGAGCTCATGACAAGGAGCAATTCTTATATGCCTGGCTCCTGGCTCAAACCTACCCGGTGCTGTTGCTAAGTAACTGTTGGGCAGAGCCTAGAGGAAATGCTAAAGTTAGGTGATTGTATAGTAGATACTCCTGATTCAATAGGTTAACCAGAAGCAAAGCACCATGGATGATGCCTTAATGTTAGCACCTTAGCACTCCTAGGCTCTGCCCAGCAGTTACCTAGCAATAGCCATATAGGCCTGGCTTGTTATAAAAGGACTGTTTGGCCTCTTTTCGATTTCTCTGCCCCTTTTCTCTCTTTGACCTACTTCTCTCTCTCTGTCCCCTTTCTCACTCTCCCCCCCATCTCCCCCTCCCACTTACCCTCCCCCTTCTCACCACTTCTCTCTCTTTGTCGCCCCCTTTTCCCCTCGCGCTCTCTCTCTCTCTCTCTCCCTCACTCTGTCATCTCTCTTTTCTCTGCCTCCACTCCCTTCTCAACTCTCCTTCACATACCCCCCAAATAAATTCCATTCTATACCTGGGGTGGGGGCAGGGGGGATGCCTCAGCTGGGCCTGCTGAGGGAAGCCTTCCCACCTCACAATACTGCACTCCATAAAACATATCCTTGGTGAGGTGGTTTGTGGCACTGTTAGAAGATGTGGCCCTGTTGGAGTGGATGTGGCCTTGTTGGAATAGGTGTATCAATGTGAGTGTGGGCTTTAAGACTCTCATGCTAGCTGCCTTGAAGTCAATATTCTGCTAGCACCCTTTAGATGAAGATGTAGAACTGTCAGTTCCTCCTACACCATACCGGCCTGGATGCTGCCATGTTATCGCCTTGTTGTTAATGGACTGAACCTCTGAACCTGTAAGCCAGTCCCAATTAAATGTCATCTTTATAAGAATTGCTTTGGTTATGGTGTCTGTTCACAACAGTAAAACATTAACTAAGACACTTGGTTTTATAAACCACATCACTTAATGTCTTAATGTTTTAAACTTGAATCATAACAAATTTAATTGAGATCTTTTATGTACTAGATCATACTTTAAAAAACCTACTAAAAGATATTTTTAGAGAAGTTTTAGGTTCATGGCTAAATAAAACAGAAAAATACAGGGATCCCATATCTGTGACTACTCCAAGGCTGGTTAGCCCTCCTTATTATCAACATTCCCTGTTGGGATGACCCACAAATATTGTATTTTCTGGCTGTGAAAAAGTCTGTCCTGTTCTGAAGTGTTATTTGGAACTTGCTGCAACAGGCTATAAGGGTATGTAAATGTCACTTCCTCACCTTCCTTCCTTCCTTCCTTCCTTCCTTCCTTCCTTCCTTCCTTCCTTCCTACCTTCC
>NW_021604577.1:1852497-1876511 GCF_004785775.1 Grammomys surdaster
TCTCTCTCTCTCTCTCTCTCTTTCTTTCCACTCCAGATTTTATTCCCTCCAACTGTTCCACATCCCATATCTCCTCACCACCTCCTTGTCTCCACGAGGATGTCCCCAATCCCAAGCCCTCACCCTACCTTACCTCTAAAATCCCTGTGACCTCCAGACTCTTGAGGGTTAGGTGCATAATTTCTGATTGAACACAGACCTGGCAGTCCTCTCCTGTATATGTGTTGGGGGCCTCATATCAGCTGGTGTATACAGCCTTTATGGTAATTCAGTGTTTGAGAGATCTTGGGGGTCCAGATTAATTGAGACTGCTGGTTCCCTTACAGGGTCGCCGCCCTCCTCCTCAGCTTTTTTTCAGCCTTTCCTTAATTCAATCACGGGGTCAGCAGCTTCCGTTCTTTGGTTGGGTACAAATATCTGCATTTGACTCTTTCAGCTGATCCTGAGAGAGGTAACTCAGACCCAAAAGGACATGCATGGTATGTACTCACTAATAAATGGTTATTAGCCAAAAAAAAAAGTACAAAATACCCCAGATACAGTCTACAGAACTCAAAAAGGTCAACAAGCTGAAGAGCCCGAGTGAGGATGTCTCAGTCCTACTTGGGAGGGAGAAGAAAGCAATTGCAAGTGGGGAGGGTGGGAGAAACCTCAGAGGAAAAATGGACTGGAATGAAGACTTGAAAGTTGGGTCTTCTGGAAGGGAGAAATACTGTGTACTTACATAGCAGACTACCAGGAGAGGGAATGTGTGTTTACTTCTGTAATCCTTTATACAGCAATATGAATCTTCTCTTAAAGGTAGCATCTCTAAATACTCTCACTGTAGGAGTTGAGTTATCAATAAATGAATATCAGGGGATACAATGAGACCCAGGCTATGGTCAGTCACTGTCATGCCTCAGTTCCCCAGTGTGGCCAAAAAGAGCACAGTAATTAGGTCTTGTAATTATATTACTTCATACTGAGATTAATAAACAATGGGGCGATTAGTAGTAATGAAAATATGAGCAGGGAAACTACACAAGAGAGGAGGAATATATAACACTGTTTAAATTTTCCATCATAAAGTAATAAATAACTTCATGTCTTTTGAACTAGTGAATAAAGCTAATTTCTAATTAACTGTTTGTTTCTAAAATATTAGTGTTTGGCATTAAAGTCAAGATACAGTGTTATTTTGAAGATATAAGTATTTTCCTTTTTCTTAGATTGGTTTCCACCTTTTTTTTTTCAGTTGAAAGGCCAAAGGGCAAACAGTCACAATAAGTTGTATTTTATAAGCATTGCATTTTACTGGTGATTATTAATTATTCTCCAGTTTTATAGTAAGTGCAATCAGATATTTGAGGAAAGATTGTGCCTTTGTTAAACATAAGGAAACTAGTAACACTTAAATATAGATTAGATATATAATTAACAACTCAATGCCCTTAATATTAGTGCATTAGTATAAACACACACACACATTTTTATATATATATGATATTAGTACAGTAAATTCAAATTTACCTACATGGTATAACAGTAAGAACAAAAACCTGTTCTATTACATTTAAATGTGACCTAAATTCATGTGTCATTGAAATAACCCCACTTAGTTTTATCAAGACTTCAATGAGAAGATTGTTATTGGCTTCAGATTTGCTAAGACTGATATTGATTAATCTGAACAGAATGTTTTGTCCATTATATTGAGAATGAAGACCACATGATTAACGTCTTCAGTACGGAAAACTTTAATTACTCAGAAAAGATTTTGGTTTCAGTATGTCACAGAATTTTGAATGTTGAGGTGCTTTTGAATTCACAGAGCAGAATTAGCCCTAGGCATGGGCAAGTAGGAATGTTTACCTATAAAGGATGTTTTAGGAGATAGGAGATAGGTGTGTCTTCCAGCACAACATACACCTCTAGCACTTGGGTTTTTAGTATCTATTAACATCATTTATTAATAAATTATTGTTTATTTTTTGACTAGACTGTTTTAATGTTACCATTCAGTACTTGGTAGTGAGGTTTTATTATTAATAAGTTGTATTAATAAGCGTTTTGTGAGAGTGTGGTGCCCCTATAATTCTACCCTGGGTTCTTCCCCCTTATCATGCTTGAACATATTTTTCTTCCTTTCCTACTAAGATTTTCTAAAGCTATTCTGCATACCACTCAGTCAGTATTTTCTTCTTGCTAAACTGCTGGAGCATTTGTCAAATTTATGTACTGGAAGCTCTGGAGTGTCAAGACATTGAAATGTTTTATCCTTTTAAAGGAATCCCTGGCAATATACATTGGTGACTTTCCTTCTGTCTTGGGGTTACAGTTGCCTTTTTATCTTTTTATGTGTGTTTTTGTGTGCGCGAGTGTGTGTGTGTTTGTGCGAGTGTGTGCGTGTAGTCATGTGTGGGATTGTTCACTGCTCTAGTTGGTAGTCTGAAATTGGGAAAGTCGGGCCTAAAAATGAGGTTGGCTAAAGTCTCGTGCAGTAGCCAGCTTTATTCAGAGCATCAGGCAATGTATTCTCTGAGAGTTAAGAATCACATGACTAAGGTCTTCAATCACAAGGACAAGCCACACATGGCAAAAATATGTTTTCCCATAAAAGCATATTAATAACAGCAGATGAACTAAATTCACTCCTATCCCTTATACCTGGGAGGACCACAAAAATACACACTGCAAGAACAATTCTGTGGTTTTGAAGGAACTGAGGTCCTAAGACTTGTTTTGTTGGAATTTTCTCACAAGCGTTTAGAGTTCCCCTCTCATGACTCTATTCTTAAGCCATGTCCTGACATCTCCCCTTTATTAACATTAACATCTTTAATAGCAGGATACTCATAGTGGTTTTGATTTTAGATGCTGTAAATAAATCTAATTGTTACTAATGCATAAGCATCCTATAAGCAAGCAAATTATAGTAGTAGAACAGTGAAAACATTGTGTGTAATAGTCTGCCACCAAAAACAGAGACCCAAAGTATGTCCAGTATTATTGGTTACATTATTTTATTGATCAGAAACATTTAAAGAATAGCTTGAAAAGAGGTCTATATGATTAGTAGTTCTAGTCTCTTGTAGACTACAAACCCGTATTTGCCATTAATGGGAATATAAATGTTATAATGTCCTAAATAAATAGGAAGTGGTTTAAATCCCAAGGAAAAATTAAACTCAGTCCCTTCAGATGAATGAATGAGTCTATTGCAGTTCCAAGGCCAAGTCATAAACACAGAGTTATTAATAAAGTTAACTTCTCCCATGGTAAATAGAGCTTTATTTGGCCCCAGGTGGGCAGCTTGACTTCTAATGGCATTTTTGATATCTCTATGGATCTTTAGCTGGAAGTTGGCTATCTGGAAGTTGTGACTTCCACTGTCACTTTGTCCTCCGCCTTTGTCCTTGATAACCCAGGGATGGAGGAGCTGATGGACCTGAAGAAGAATCTATAATGTTTCAGTGGGTCCATCTGCAATGACAGAAGCATAGGGCAAGTTAATGTATCAGATTGCTTATTTCTTTTTACAACAAAATGAGGGAGATTATATGCACACAAGTATGACTTTATTGCTAGAAATAATGTCATAGGATTTATGAATTAATTATAATAGATGAATCAAAATAGCCAGTTTTATCTGTTGGGATGAGAAAAAGAAGGTATTAATAGATTGATGTGTATCTGGACCATGAATCCTTCCTATACCATTAGATGAGCCATCAATAAAATAAGAATCTGCCTGTGGAATGGGAGAAGGTTGGACAATGTTTTTAATCACAAAATCAATTCATATGAAAAAATATAGTTTTCCAGCTAGATAATGATTTCCTATCCTTCCATAATAATCTGCAAATGAAAATTGAGAATCGGCAACTTGTTTGTGATTTTAAAAACTGAAATAACTAAGGTTAAGAGAACACAGCAAGGATCAAATCCATATAACTGCGGACATCACGTTGTCCCCTGATTTACTAATTGAGCAAGAAGAGTAAGGTAAGCAGTTAGTATTTTATGGTCCTCGTGGTGTAACAGATCCATCCCAAAGATTTATCCTCATGTGATTTAATACCTGTGAGAGACAATTAGTGGAGAAAATAAGTTAAGCTTAAAGTCAGTGAAGGATCCACTTGCAACACAAATGCCTATTTTAGTCTGAATTGAAATAGCTGTAGTTCTTTCTTTGCCTCTCAAGATATGTGAGGACTGTCCAATGCTGCCTCTCCTTCGAGAGTTTTCAATAGACTGATTAATGCATAAAGTTAGCTTTTTTATAGCATTTTCCTCTAAATCTTACTCTGGAAGTGAAGGGACTTTTAGATGAGATTGATCATCAAATTCATTCACCCCATGCTTCAGGGTCATTTTCAAGCAATGGAGTATCCGTATCTAACGGAGGCTGCTAAGGAACCACCATGCTCCCCCCACTGTTGTCAGCGGTGCTGCTTTTACTTTTGATTTTGCCTGAATGAAGAAAATCTCTTTCTGCCTTTTTTTTTCTTTACACTAATTTTAAGGTTTGAATATCCAGCTTCTATCCATTCAAGGAATTAGTCTTCTCTTCATCATGGTTAATACCATCCTTATCTTCTTTAAGTATCTTAATAGCAATTTGAATTAATGCCCAAATGATACTGAACAGGCATCCTTTTCTCTTGTCATTGTTGCCTCTTCAATATTTCAGACTCTGTCCCATACGTCATCTAAAGTTTCTTCTTCTGGAAACCAGTGATTATACTTGTGCTCCTCCTTCCTTTAAAAACACAATGCAAAAGCTGGACATAAGGCAAACCCTTCTCTGGTTTCTACCCCTTTATTCTCACCTCCCCTCTTTCTCAGAGGGTACCCATTCTCTTATATCATAGACAAATGAACTCAGGTTCCTGAGTCCTGGTGCCATTTGTTTATTATTCTAAGGCTGTGGAACCTGGGAGAGTGGAGTCTAAAAACGAGGCAGACTAAAGTCTCATGCAATAGTCAATTTTATTCAGAGCATCAGTCAATTTATACTTTGAGAGTTAAGAAGGATCATAACTTAAGATTCACCTAAGGTGTTCAATCATAAAGACAAGCCACTCAAGGCAAAAACATGTTTCTCCATAGAGGCATATTGAATAATAGCTGAAGTAAACTCATTCCTATCCATTACACCTGGGAGGAAACAACAATACACTAGAAGACCAATTCTGTGTGTTTTAATGAACTGAGATCACAAGATTCTTGTCATGTTTTTTGGGGTTTTCTCACAAGCACTCAGAATTCCTCTCATATGACCCCATTCTTAAACTGTGTTCCAACAGAGTTGTGCACATTAGTGTGTATGTGCACGTGTGGGTACATTATATGTATGTGCACATGTGTGTGTTCCTGAAGGGATCAGAGGCTGATATGAGTATCTTCCTCTATTGCTCTCTTATTTTTATAAATATTTTTTGAGAAGGCTTTCTCACTGAAGTTCGTTGATTGGTTAGACTGGACAGCAAGCTCCTTGTCTCTGATTCCCATTCTGGGTTTATAAGTCTAACTTCTATATCTGAAATAAATATACATGGGTACTGGGAATCCAAAATGAGATCCTTATGTTCGATTACAAGTATTTTTATCACTGAGCCATTGCTTCAGCCCTGTTATGTGCATATATGTGTGTGAGTGTATAACTTTATGATTATTTTGCCTACATAATGTTGATACTCATAGAGGTCAGGCCAATTAAGTCCCCTGAAATTGGCATCTTGTAGGTGCTGAGAACCTTACCTGGGTCCACTGTGAGATAACTAGTGTGCTTAACTACTAAGAGCTCTCTCTAGCTCCAAGCTCATATTTTAAAGTATATAATTCAGTGGCTTTTGTCGTATTTATATGTAGACTTAGATTTTTCTTTAAACCTATTTTATTTAGGATTCTTAAATGCTTCAACCTCCCTTCTAGCCTACCGACCAGAGGTAGGGGAGAAAGAAGGTTAATAGGAGAAGAGGGTTGAGGAGCTCTTTGGGGCTGTTTCATTCTTCATTGAACCAGCAGTCTGGTTTAATAGCAAATACCAAACACAAATCAGAAGCAGTGTCATGATCCAGTAGAAACCACAAGGCTCTGCCAAATCAGCATGAGTCAATGGAAGTGGCCATGGTCAGCTGAACTACCATGAGAAAAGTTCTTTGGTACATTTCTCTCTACAACATGAAGACCAGTGAAACGTTGCAAGGCATCACAATGTAAGAATGACCTCTAACTGTTTATGGGATTCCATTATATTCTTTCCAAACATCATGCACCCTCTCAAGCATCTGCTTCAGCAAGACATCACATACTCTCTCACATGACTGCTTCAGCAAAACATCCTCTCAGAAGACAGCTTTCAGGAAAACATCATGTGACACAACTAAGTTTCCAAAGAAACCAGAAATCTAAACTTCATTCATATAATTGTTTAATTATGACTCTTAGTAGAAAAAAATTAAGGTGAACAGTTTAGAGAACTTAGTGATAGGGAAGGATCATCAAGAGGGGAATGAAAAGAGCGGGAAGTAGCTGTTTGAGAGGCTCACATTAGATACTGTGTGCCTGCATTAGTTTAATGTCTCTCCTGTGAGATAGTAGGATGGCCAGTGGGGACAGAGGATGAGTATTGCTTCAAATTCACAGGAAGAGTCATTACTCTATGTAGTATATTGGATATATGTGTAGCATTTACATTGAACAACATATTAAAGAAATAATGATCCTCTAAAAACAACACAGTTGTGAGGGTCCATGTGGATTTGAGGCAGAGAGTTGATTTGGCTAGTTTCCCTCTGTGGGACCATCAGTGGAATCTGTGCAGAAGATGGCTGCCAGTATTGTGAGAGGGGAAGAAGGTAGTCTTCAGTGCTAACCACTCTCTCCAGATATGTATAAAATGCTGGCTTCTGGAGCCACTTTCATCACCAAGAGCTCTTAGAGGACCAAACAATAGTGTCCGGAGTCCCTGTATTTAAAATAAAAAAATAAAAATGTCTATCAAAAATAGCTATTATATATATATGTTCCTATGTGTATGTATGTGTACCACCTCCATGCTTCATCTACATGCACAGGTCATAAGAGGCATCAGAGTCCCTGAAACTAAGTTCCAGATGGTTATGAGCTGATCTAAGGATCCTGGGAATGTAGCCTCTGTAAGAACAGCAAGTTATCTCTTTAGCATCAAGAAATGAAATTTCTGATCCTCTATGCTCAGCCTTAAAGAAGCTTGTTTAAGGTACTATTTACTTGTTAAGATTTGTCAAATTTCTGAGGGATATTCTTTTTAGCTAGTTTCCCATGGATTTCTCTTTTTAAAAGGTTTGAATAGCAAACAAGTGGATACTAAATAGTGAGAAAGTCTTAGGGTACTTATTAAATCACTGCACATTTGGAAGTTTGAAAAAAAAAAACAATGCAGTTGAAATTCCAAATGATTTCATGGTATAAATGAGATTGAAGATCTTCCAATGTCCTTAATTAGAATACATCACAAAAAGGCAGTTTGTATTTGACAAAAATTGGTACTCTGGAGCTAAATGAGTTAGTTTTGCCAAACCTCTAACCACTATTGAAAGCCAATATTGAGTAGAAAGCATAATAAGGTTCTGGTTTAGTGTAATCTAATCCCGAAAATATGAGATTTTTCTCATCCATTGCTCAACTGATCTGAGTGTGGCAGATTTGAGTGTTGGATACCACTCTCACCTCATGGACACACACTTCTTTCATTCTTGGATGTTAGTGAAGATCTTTAGGTTTTTCCTCTGCTCTAACTTGAATGTCACATGTTTAAGTCAAGATTTCAAATTCCAGCCTTAAGTGGAAAGTTTTCCTCTCCTTGCTTTCCCATGAACTTATAAAAGCAGTAGGATGGAAGACTTCAATGAAAGTCTTTGTAGACTGGCTGCTGTGTCTAGCTCCACATTGGAATACTTGGTTTTGGCAAGTTGAAAAATTTTTAACTCATGAAAGATTTACATAAATGATGTAAGGTTTGAAATGTTTTATGGCATGTTCATTCACACTAAATCAGACTTTGCCTTTTTAGACTTTTCTTTGAAGACACTTATGCAAATCCAAAATGACAGGAAAGAATTTAAAATGATCCTCGGCATCTGAACATTAGCAAAAAATGACAGACTTATAAAGTACTGCTTTTTTTTTTTCTGGTGGTAAAAACCTCCAGAAATCATGGGCTGGGGCAGCCTAGAAGAATTAGTAAACATGGTGAAGTTATGGATTCCTCTTTTGTTATTAAAGCTGTAGGATCTCCTACTCCCCAGATGTATTCACATCCCCCAGTGGCAGTAATGCCACTGGGACTCAGCTAGTCCTCTGTTCAGAGATTTCATCTCTAATATTACTGCGTTGAAATGAACTAATATAGATTTTTATATATTGTGCTGGCTAGTTTTATGTCAAATTGATATAGGCTAGAGCTATCAGAGAGGACTGAGCTTCAATAAAGAAAATGCCTCTATAAGACTGAGCTACAGGCAAGTCTGTAGAGCATTTTTAAAGTTAGTGATTGGTGGAGGAAGATCCAACCTACTTTGAGTGGTACCACCCCTGGGCTTGTGGTCATAGGCTCTAAAAGAAAGCAAGCTGATCAAGCCATGTGAAACAAGCCAGTATGTAATACTCTTCTATACCTCTGCATCACTCCTGCCTCCAGGTTCCTGTCCTGTTTGAATACTTCTGGACTTTCTTTGTTGATGAACAGTGATATGGGTATCATGTAGCTATGGTTGCCACATTATTGAAATAATTCAATTGCACACAGGTATAAGGTGAGACTAGAGTTCACGATAGTCTATCACCATCCCCTAGGTTTGAGCTGCCGCCTGTGTTGTAACTGCAGGACCTACTTCAGTTTTTAGCCTTTGAGATGTCTGGAGGATTGAATGAGTGATGGATGTTGATTGTATTAATGAGATTGTTTTCTTGTTGCCTATGGCACCAAAGTGTTCACAGACTTACATGTACAAATAAAGAAAAGGTAAACAAGAAGGACCCAGCCATTGTTATGTAATAAAGCAATAAGCAGGTTGACACTCAGAGGTTTCTATAATATTGAGAAATGAGAAAGTGACTGGATCACAGAGCTGAAAGGACAGCTCAGAAAAATGTTTGCATTTATTATTTCGTTTCAAGGGCTTCTGATCCTTAGTCTGTGGCTTGAGTTAGAGATTTCCAAAATCAAGGTGAGCAGAAATCATAAATGTTTCCCAGGAAGTGAAGAGACTTATAGTAACAACTTTAAATAGAAACCCAAACCAATGATAAATAATTAGATATTTTCACATGTTCTCAACCCTTGATGAAGAATATTCCTCCTATATATTATAAAACTATATCTATCTATCTATCTATCTATCTATCTATCTATCTATCTATCTATCTCTATCTATGTATGTCTGAACCTGTATGTCTACTTTTTTTGTTTGTTTTATGTCATTTTACCAATATATACATCTGAGCCTGCATATCTGCTATTTTATGTTCAAGGAAAGCCAAATGTAGTACTCAATGTCAAATTTCTTCACACAGAATTATATGAGTTTTATTTTAAAAAATTTGGAAGATTCAAATCTATTCTTTAAAAAAAAAACCTGTCAAACCAATTGGAAGTTTCCAATATATCTTTATCCATTCATTGCTATAGTTTATACATTCAGTGTTCCCTAAAGCTCCATGCATTAATGTTTTTTTGTCAAGGGAGTGCTAGTAGTGAGAAGTGGTGGAACTTTTAGGGCATAAGGTTGATCATTGTGAGAGGTTTTTAGGTCATTCGTAGAATGCCCTCTAAAGGGATTTTAGGACCATAGTTTCTTTTATTCTTGTATGATATTGTAAGTAATTTGTTCTTGTTTTAATATCTTGCCTCTCATTACTGGCTCAGAGGGGAAAAAATCACTGGGACTTCCATACGACAATTAATTTTCCCTCATAAGCTAACTGTATCAGGCATTTTGTTGTAGTAATGGAATGCTGACTAATACACATGTCAACCCATTAATTTATTGATTATTGTTAAGCTGTCATAAATATCTAAACCCAACTCCAAGCACAATGAAAATGTGATATACAAAATGTTTCCTATGATTTCTATGTAAAAAAAAAAACATTTTAAATATACAAACTAAGTGCCTTAGGCTATTATTGACATTTTGACTTAAAATTTAGAAAATAGTAATGTTGATATAGAAAATTAAGCTTAATAACCCCCTGGATTTATTCTTTCAAGATGGATTTTAGGTTCACTAAATTCGGAGACACATGAAGACACTAATCTCAAGTTTTTTTTTCCTTTTTTTTTTTGTTTGAATGTATTTAATTGTACAGCAGGACCTTATGGAGGTTCCTTTATCCACATGGATATCTGAGGAAGCCCATAAAAGGTACTTACTTTTGAAAAGTTTTCTTTAAACTTAATATGATTTCAAATACAAGGTTGCAAAGAAAGCCAGTGGTGTTGAAATACACTTCTCTTCATGAGGTCTTTGGGGCCCTCAGGTAAGTAATGCCATTGGCATTTAGAGACGTTTGGCAGAGCAGTAGTGGCCCATCCTAACTATGGGTGGTAGGGATTTGTTTCTTCTGTGTTCCTGTGTTGAAGTCCCAATTCCCAGTGTTTCAGAATGTGAATTATTTGGAAAGAGTGCTGCAGATGAGTGACAATCTAACATGCTAGCTCCCTCAGGAAAAGGGATGTACACATGGCATTGTACTGTCACAGGCCAAGGAACTGCCAGAGAGCCTGCCCCTGCCAGCACTTTATCTTGAACTTTGTTTCCAGAGCTGTGACAGGAGACATTTCTGTTCAAATCACTCAGCTTGTAATGTTTTATTTTGACAGCCCTAAAAATAATCACAGAGGAAAGAAAATACCTTTTTCAAAATTTTGGATTAGGCTTCTGTTTTTCTGTCTGATAGAAATAACATGGATTATAATTTGATCATTGAGAAACATTGCAGAGTTAGAGGGATGATTTTGAAATAAATAAGGTAGTCATCAGAAAAATAACACTGCTTTTGGGAAATTTATTTTAGCAGTAGGAAAACAAGGGCCCTGCCATCCAACTTTGTCATTTATTAGTGGTGCCATCTCTAATCCATTAACTCCTCTGCATGTTGGTGCTCTTCCTGTACCATAGTGATGCTGACAAACCTCTACCTCACAGGGTTACAGAGCTAAAAGGATCTGAACATAGAACCCCTGAAACTCTGCTCTGCTCTGCGCTGTGGTGAGCTGTCATGACATGGAGACTGTTGTCAGGATCCATTATCATCAGTAGTATTACTCCCAAATTATCTCTAAGTCATGACTCTCATACACAAAGACTGCAAACCCAGTTTTGTTACTTTTCCCCTTACTGTATTAAGTATGAGATTCTTGAAGCCTCATTGGTTTGTTGGGTTGGAAGAGTTATGGATGTCTTTATGAGACTCACAAAGCAATTTATTGGTAGGTAGAATTTACAGTTTTATACATACAGTGATTTACCATTTAAATAAATATTTTATTCACATTCCTATGCAGTACTGAGTCATCCAAGACACAAAGTTCACCAAGTAAACATTTCAAATCTTTAACCCTCCACTCGTAAAACATTTTTCTTTATGCCTCTGAATATTTTACTTCATAAGTGAGAACGTCATTCCAAGCAAGAACATACTATTTTACAATTCAGACAATGCTTTCTTATTATGGAGATATAAAAGAATTAAGGAGACTAAAAATCATGTAATGCAGTGATTTTTTTATTTTATAATACAATTAATTCTTAATTCAACATTAAGGGTAACAAAATCACTGTTACGTTTGTTATCTATTGATGTTAATATAAAAATGCATGTTAACATAAATAGGGAAGATTATATTTAATAACCTTCAAATATGTGTTCATATATTTATAATTCTACAAGTTACTAACAATTTTATGTTTTCTACATCTGTACTGTTTTGAAGCATTTATAAGGTTGAATATTTTTTAAAAAGATTTATCTATTTATTTTATGTATATGAATACACTGTAGCTGTCCTCAGACACACCAGAAGAGGGCATCTGATCCCATTACAGATGGTTGTGAGCCACCATGTGGTTGCTGGGAATTGAACTCAGGACCTTCGAAAGAGCAGTTAATACTCTTAACCACTGAGCCATCTCTCCAGCCCAAGGTTGAATATTTTTAAATATGACTTTTGTGTAGAATTTTTTTTTCTTTGGACTAATTTCACTGGATGTTATTGATAGGGCATCTATACTGTGACCGACCCCTCAAAAACAAATCCAAGAAATATTACTAGGGGTGAGTTTTTTTTTTAAACATGGAACAAATTGATTCAATTCCTTGAAAAATTGTGATTAAATAATCAATATGACATATGGAAATCCAATATCAGACTTCTCAAGTTATGTTTCATAGAGGACAGCTTTGATTTCCAGCTTTTTTTGAACAAAAAGCAGGATTACTACATGTGTTGTCATACTCACATATAGCTTGTTAATTTTTATAACATGCTCTAATACATGCTTCTGTGTATCTTTGCTATGCCTTCTTTGTCCCATAGAGAGAGACAAAATGAGATGGGTGTCAGCTGTTCTGCAGTCTGATCTCTGTACCCGCCCCATATCCACTCACCTCAGCCTCTTGAACTTGATAACCTTCCAAGGATTTTCAAACCTATTTACAGTTTCAGTCAACTGCAGTCTTCTGAACGAAGCCCTTCTTTCACTTTACCTGATGTTTCTCTCACCTAAAATTGTATTTCTGCTTTGAGATGGCCCTAGCTAACTGATAAACACCTGAGTTACAGAGATATGTGACAAGGACATTTGAAAGTCTGTTCATCAGAGGGTAAACCATGCAGATCTACCTTGCAACCCAAGCTCCCAATACTTCCTGGCAAAGGCGCTGTGTTCTATACCCTTTCATTCCCTCACTTGAGGAATAATACAGAAATTATGCAACTGGAATTTATTTTAAAACATCCCTAGGATGCCTTGGGCAGAGAGTGTAGGTTTTATTTTTGGTTCAGCACGAAGAGCCGAAGCAGTTGTTAAAATCTTGTAAACCTGACAGCCAACCTCGTTATCATTTCTAGGACACAATGTCAACAAGAAATATCCAAAAGATCAGATGTATTATACAGAAATAATCTGTTTATGATAAATAAAGGCAGGAAAGAAGTGTGCGCTTGAAGAAACAGATTTACAGATAATCTCTTGAATTTAAAGACTGTAAGATATACAGATATGTCTGAATGGTGCTAAAACTACAAGTGACAAAATTCAAATTGGCTTAAAAAGTTGAGTGCACATCTGAAATAGTAGTCTGCCTTTCAAGTGATTCTTTCTTTACTGCTAGGCAGGCCTTGAAGTTCATTACTAAAAATGTATTTTATACTAGACTAAGAATATGAACCAATATAGGACAATGTGTACATTTTCATAGATGCTTTTCACATATTAAATCCCAACTCCTACTCAGCAAATTTATATTTGTGGATACTCACTAGGTTTCTTATTTTAAGTCCTTGCAAGCTTAAATATTGAATTTAAGATGTAGAGAGGGTTCTTGCTTCTACTTTTCAAGAAAATTTTAAGTGTTAGATTTCTAAAATTCCCATTAATGAATTAGTCACATAAGAGAAATGATAGGAAAGATGAGAGAGGGGGGAAAAGAGAGAGAGAGAGAGAGAGAGAGAGAGAGAGAGAGAGAGAGAGAGAGAGAGAGAGAGAAGCAATCACAGGAAAGCAAGAGAGTGCTGATGCAGGAATGGAGAGTGAGTCTCTTCTACTTTTTATTTTTGAATTTAATCTGGAAGAATGTTTGAAGGGCAGAAGGTTTATCCCTCAATGTCTACAGAACAAAATCAAATCTACTTGAGTCATCTGTTTGCTGTTCTGGGATTGAGAGAAATGGGTTTTTCTTTTTCTGTACCTAAGATTCTCTGCTGAGTATGAGGTTTGTAATTGATGGTGTTAGATCATGAAAAATAGAGTGAGAGAGAAACAGGAAAACCTGCTACAATTCGTGGCTTGGAAGTTACTCCTCAGTCAATTCTTTTTCTTTTTCCTTTTAAGGTAAAAATTCACAGCTCTGAAGAAGTTAAGGTAACGAACAGAGATTAGCTAAAATGAAGACCAGAGTTGAGGCCAAGAAGAGGGATGGAGAGGCATTTTCTCTTAACTTAAAAACAATTATATTATTGAGGAATAGTCATCCAACATTTGGTTATGTTATGGGTCTCAGGCTTGGCCGAATCCATATAGGGAAATAAACATTTTGACAAATTACCTCATTCTCACATGCTAAGCAGAATTTCTTTAATAGTAGTTTTAAGATATTAAAAGAAACTTTTCCATGAGTCTCCTATATTTCTATTTTATGAGTGAGGTACTCACAAGTCTTGGCTCTAGACTATTTTTTTATAGAATGGCTATGAATAATCCTCTCCCCAGAGGGAAGGGTTGGCTTACTTGTCCAGAGCATAAAAGAGTCATGTTCTTATACTCAGAATTTCTTTCACATTGCAATGCTTTTCATGAGTAGATATTCACCCGAGTACATCTCCATCACTCTCATGAGAGTCATGGAGAAGGGAAACTGCTATAAATATGCTGGTGGTCCTATTGCTTTGCTGTGCTATAACTAATCAAGATCCTTTGTATCTGACTCTAGTATAGTATGTCTTCTGCCAGTATCTCAAAACAGTCAAGCTAACCTATCAAAAGTCAACTCTCAGCCCATTCTCTGGTCCTACTTATAAGTTTAATTTAAGCTATCTATTAAGAAACTGAATTGATTTTATGGAAAATGAATGAAATTTAACTTAAAAGTATTTGATTGATAGGCCATTAAACAGTATAATACTATAAATTGTTGGCTAGGTCTACACTGAGTGGATTTACAGATTTGATATTATTTCAAATGACAAGGATGATCTTACTTAAGAATACTGACATATTACAATAGTAGAGGGAGCTTTAACTTCAAACATATAAAAGACAGCTGTAAATTTATACCAATGAGCAGAGTAGATGAAAGTGAGAGGACATATTAAGAGGAGTATTTCTTGCCAAACCAATGCATCAGGATTTTTGTTGAAGGAAGAAAAATAACAGACAGAAAAGCTAGGGCAATGAAGAATTTGATCAGATTTTGAGGTGAGCACACACTGAAAGAGATGTGTGTATGTGTGTGTGTTTGTGCACACGCGCTTGTTAGGTTTCTTCTAAGAAGAAGCTAGACAGATCAGAGACAAGGTGAAAGACAAGGTCAATATTTGGTCAAGAGAAGAGTTAGAGTAATCTAACTAAGGGTTGGTGAATAAGAGTCCTCATAGCATGAAGGTCAAGTGTGCAACATTTTGTTGACTGTGACAATGGAAGCCAGCATCGCCTTGTAATCTGGGGCTTCTGATGACTTTATAGAGAGTAGATGTTTATTGCAGATACAACGCAAATGACACTTCAACCAGTTACCCTTCTAGATCAGTGGAGCCTGAAATATTTATTGCTTCTAAGAATGCCTACAACCTCTATTTGTTCTCGAATCTACAGTTTGTCAACTCATAACTTACTGATTTATAACTAGCAGTATATGACTTCTAGTTTGCGCCATGTAAAAGTTCATCACATTTTTCAGGTCTAAAATGCATTATAATTAGAGCAAGTTTTCATACGATTGCCTAGTAGCCATAGAAAATACCACATCACATCCCTTATTTTCCCATTCTTTCTAAATGCACACATGCGTGTGTGCATGTGCACACACACTCATACACAAACACGCATGCATACACACACACATACACACACATACACACAAACTCACAGTGAGAAACACATACATACACTATATACTCATATCTATATTTGTGTTTAAGTCTTTGCATTTTAGATTTGAAGATTATACAGACTATATATAACATATTCAATGTGTTGCATTCATAAAAACAAGATTAGCTTTTGCTATACTCATGTTTTATGCACCATTTCACAAATAGTAGGGAGAGACTGCAAAATTCTAAAAGGCGTAATTAGGGATACAAAGTTTTTCTTTTGAATTAGCAGCTAATGATGAAGTATTTTTGATAGTTTCAAGGCAGCTGGTTGTCACCTTATGTATATTAACTGTGATTTTAGTTTTTAGTGTCTTAATTTTGCTTAAGTTAAATTTTTGTGCTTCTTGAACTACAATAGCTTTGTCATAGTTAATTTTTACTGTGGAAACTGAAAAGAGGGGCCGTATTTTCACATTTGTATAACTCATATTACATATCTTCTCCCAGTAAATGTTTAACCAATGAAAGTGGAAGTTTTAGATTATCATTTTGAGTTGCAAAGTATACTTTTTAATCTATTATAAGAGAAAGATTATTAACTTTAAAATTTGGAAAGTGAAGAGAGAGATTTAATATGTACACAAAAGACCCACAATACTAATGCCAATGATGACTACTTTTGATGAGTTAGTGCTTGATGTTGATTTAGGCTTCTAATACTATATATGCTTTTAAAAAGATCAACTGTAGTGTGTAATTTGATTTCCTTTTCTCTACCTCACCTTTCTTTTCATTTTGTTTAGACAGGACTCCACGATGTAGCTCTAAAGTCCTAGAACTTGCTATGTAGACCAGGCTAACCTTAAATTCATAGAGAAATTTACTTTATTTTGTCTCCCAAGTGGTAGGATAAAAAATGTGTACCACCATGTCCTGCCTATAGTATTTTCAGAAAACTTTCTTATAGCAGAAAATACTTACTAGATTATGAGATACATAACATTCTACTAGATTATGCGATACATAATATTCTATTGTAGCACAATTTCTTTAGCTGTTTATCTATATTAGGATATTTACTTTTTAAAAAAAATTTTTTTATTCTTAAAATAGCCTTTAAAGTAATATCATGATTGAAAAGTATGGGTGTTTACCCCATGTTTTTACCTTAAAGTATAATCTCACAAGTGAAATTTTAGTAAAATGATTAATAAAAAAAGAGAAACAAAGAAACAAAAATGGGTTACAGAACTAAACAGTTTCCAAAAAAGAAAATACAACTAGCTGAGAAGCACTTAAATAAATGTTTAACATCTTTAGTCATCAGGGAAATGCAAATCAATTCTACACTGAAATTTTATCTTAAGCCAGTGAGAATAGCAATGATCAATAAAACAAACAACTGATTATGCTGGCAATGATTTGTGGTAAGGCTAACGCTCATCCATTGTGGTAGTGTGAGCATATACAGCTGCTATGGAGAGCAGTGTGGCAATTTTTCATGTCTCAAAGAATAGCTCTATCTCAAGATCCAACTATACCACTCTTGGGCGTATACCCCAAAGACTCTACAAGCTACTACAAAGACATTTACTCACACATGCCCATTGATGTTCTATTAATAATAGGCAGAATTGAAAATAACCCATCAAGAAATGAATGAATAATTAAATGTGGTATATATATTCAATGGAATACTATTCATCTGTTAAAAAATAAAACTCACATATAAATAGATAGAGCTAGAAAAAAATCATCCTGAGTGTGGTGACCAGGACTTAAAAAGACATACATAGTATCTATTCTATTATACATAGATATTCGCTTTTAAGATGTTGATAGACATGATGCAATATGTATATTCACAGAAGTTAGGTATAGTGTCAGGGACTATGGGAGAGAAGAGGCTCCCCTAAGGAATAGTAAACAGAATATATACTTAGATGTGAGAAATCTATATATAGGAGAATTAAATAGGAGGGACGGATGTAAAGGAGGAAATATGGAGAGAGGCAATGAATACTAGGGCTACTTGAGGGGGTCATATATAAATTTACTACTGTTGAAACTTCTTTATATATATATATATATATATATATATATGTATATGTATATGTATATATGTATATATACATATATATATATATGCATGCATACATATATGAATGAAATTTAATGGAGTCAAAGCCCCAACTAGATACTTTTGGCCACTAAGAGAAACTTCCAGTACCAAGAATGGGTTAAATCTGATTGAGTTGTCTGCCAAAGGAGACCCATGGAAATCCCCAAACATCTATTGCCAAGGCTCTTGTTTGTTTTACATAAACCTATAGTAAGGTCTTGTTGGAGAAGACAACATTTCCATATCTCATTGAACAGAGAGAAGTCAAACTGATGTCTAACTAGAGCTTTTACCTTTGGTGACCAGTATTCACAATACTGATAGTACTGGAAAGCACTTTGCACATTACAGGAGGAGAAAGGTAACTACCATCCTTGTGATCTACAATAGTGACCTTCTAGAAGATATGTTGGTGCAGTAGTGGCATAGATGTCATGAGGGTAAACAACCAGTATCTGGTTGGATGGAACCTTGGTCTGATATTGCTTGGGTAGTCCAGAACCTGTGACTAGGTATGCTATGGGCCAATGGGAGAGTCAAATACTACTATAATGCTAAAAGAACTGAGCAATAAAATGACATGGAATGATAGTCTGTTATGTTCATATATCATAGTGTTGCTCAGCAGCAGATAGTAATGAATAGAGAGACCCACAGAGAGAGTGATAGACCTTAGAACACTCAGTCTTAAATGAGATGTTTGCATCAAACTTCTCCCCTCAGAATTCAGGGGTCTATGAGGAAGAAAAGGGAGAAAGTTTGTAAGAGCCAGAAAGGATGGATGATATCAAGGAAACAGTGGCTACCAGACACAGCTGGACTGATCCACAAATATCTCAGAGACACACAGGCATCATGCACAGAGCCTGCATAGGTTCAAGCCAGACAGAGTCCTAGAACTCAGAGTGAAAAGTAGAGACAAACTCATACTCCTAACCAAGAAGTTCTTTCTTATAACTGCTCAAAATATAAAAATTAGTTTCTCCAATGGAGTCTTACTGAATACACAAAGCAAACTTAAGTACAGGCTCCATGCCAAGCATTAGATAGCCAACATGAAACTCTCTCAGTGGTAACTTTAGAGGTTTTTGATTGTTTGCTTTTTGTTTGTTCTGTTTTTTTCTTTTCTTTTGTCTCATAAAGCTTCTTTTGGACATTTTTTAATTAATTAATTAATTAATTAATTAATTTTTAACCTTACTGGCATTTTGCTTATGTATTATGGTTTCCATATATATATATGTGTGTGTGTGTGTGTGTGTGTGTGTGTGTTTCATTTTGGTTTGGTTTGTTTATTGGTTTTATTTGCCTATTTATTTTCTAGAGAGAGAGAGAGAGAGAGCCAGAATAAGGCATGGAGTTATATGGACAGAGAGCTGCAGAGATCTGGAAGAAGATGAGGAATAAGAAACTGTGATCAAAATATATTGTATAAAACTTTTCAATAAAAATTAAGTTTATGAGATAACACCCCAAAAAGGATTGGGTGTCTTAAATAACATTTAGCCAAAAAAAGGCTGGGGAATGTTGGAGGTTTGATTTGTGCTGACATGGGAATTTGCATGTCTCCTGCATCTACTATGGATGCCTGCCAACAGTTGGTTTAGCCAGTGACTATTGGTTGGGCTGTGGAACAGAAGCAAGTCTTTTAGGATTCCCCAGCAAGAAAGAGATCAGCCCTAAGAGCTTCAGGAGAGAAAATCATCTAGCCATGTAAGAGTCAGGGAAGTGACCCCAGGGGCCACTTCCTCTTTTGGGTCTAGCATAGCAGAGATGAAACATAGATTTAACAAATATTAACTCAGGAATATAAGAGGGGAGTGTGTTAGCCATGTGGAGGTTCAGTAGTGGCCCAACTATTGAGCTAGTTAAGGCACATCAAAATATAAAGTGTGTGTGTGTATGTGTGTGTGTGTTTCTTTTCATTCCTGAATGCAGAGAACTCTGGCAGATGGAAAGAAGAATAATCACCCACTGGGAGCTCAGAGGGACGGGTGGTTAACAGATTACTGCAACAGGGAAGTTATTTTTAATAACAAAGAGATTATTTAATCAATAAGATATATAATCCAAAGCAATTACACAATTAATTTCTGAATTTCCAAAGAAATAAAATCTGAGTGAAATTAAGAATGAAATAAGAATAGAGGAATCTTCAATTGCAGTTGGATATTTCAATATTCTTCAACAATATCATTGGATGATCAGAGACATACCACTCACAACCAAGTTGAAATAACTGACATTTTTAGAATGCAGCCGATTCCAACAGCTGAATACAACGTTCTTTCCTAGAGTACACAGAATGTTTACCAGGACTGACGGTGTTTTATCTCATAAAACATGTCTCATTAAGTTTGAAGATATTCATATCATGAGAAATATGTTCTTTGAGCATAGTGAAATCAAATTGGAAACCAGAAACACAAATGTCACTGGAAAGTACTCAAATATTTAGAAATTAAACAGCACATTTGTAAATAGTCGATGGGTCAAATATAAAACAAACGGAACATTTTGAGCTCATTGAGAACTAAAACACAACCAAGCTAATGTGTATAAGACACTGACACGAGTTTAGGAAGAAATTTATAGTATTAAATATGTGTATGAGCAAACGTTGCAAGTCAATACTTTCAACGAAGAACTGAAACTTTGCTATTGTAGAAGATAGAAAATAATACTGGAGCAAAAATCAATGACGTGCAGGATACAGATATAACAAAAACTTTTAAAAGCCCTCTTTTAGAAGATTTATTTTAATTTTTTGTGTGGTTTGTCTGCATGTATGCATGTGTACTATGTATGTGCCTGTCGCACTTGGAGGTAAGAAGAGGGTGATAGAAATCTTTTTCTCTGGAGTTAATATCATCTTGTGGTTGTATACTATTCAACGAATGTTGAGAATCCAACAGACATGCTCTCCTGAATTCTTTGGGCACCTACAGTCTTATGCACACCCTGAAAACATACAATTATTTTTAAAAAAATCATTAAAAATGATTTGAAACTGGACATAGTGGTGTACGCCTTTAATCCCAGCACTTGGGAGGCAGAGGCAGGAGGATTTCTGCAAGTTTTAGGACAACTTGTTCTATGTAGTGTATTCTATGTCAGCCAAGGTTGCATAGAATGTTCTTGCATCAAAAAAATGAGTTTATAGTTAAAAAATTTCTTATAAAACTCCCTATAGTTCTAGATAGTTTCACTAATAGAATCTACTCAATACATAGTAATAATGCCTTCTTACTTCTGTACTTGTTCAGAAAATTGAAGAGAATACCAGAGAGAAACTTGATGCTTACGTTTTATACAGGAGCAAACCTAAATTTCAGGAAAAAGGGTTAACATCTTCAACCAAAGTGCTGAAAAATTGAAACTCTGAATAAAAAATATAAAAAAGAAATATCATAATGTAAAGCTAAACTACAGAACTTCTTGCAGAATATAACATTGGCAACCTGAATTAGGCACATTTTATCGTTGTAACATCAATATCGTGATGCATAGAAGATTAAATTGATGGCCTGGATTATAAACTACGGCATTTTGAACTTCTTTGCTCAAATATCCACAAAATGCTAGCAAAGATTTATATACCTGATAGTGGTATTATATCTACAATATGCAAAAATCCCTCAAAATTCATTAACTAGCAAGCAAAAGACTCAATGTAAGTGAGCAAATGTCAGAGAATACCCTTCATACTATAAGCTTTACAATAGGAGATAAGTTTTAATTCAAAGAACACTCATGAATAGCTATCATGCAAATTCAAATCAAATCACAATGTATCATCATTAGGAATTTGTTAGAATGACAGAAGTTAGCACTACGGATGTAGAGGAACTGAAAATTTGCACATTCAGGGAGATGTAAAGAAGTCAAAAAATTAATAAAAATTTTTGAAGTTTCTTAAACATTTAAGTTATATAAGAACCACTTATTATCTCTCATGCATTTGTCAAAGAAAGGAAAAAAATGGCTGTACAATACTTATAACTCTTCAGTTTTATTACATAAAACCAGAACAACCCAAATGCCCATCCTCAGTGGAATGGATACATAATTTAAATTGTATTCATATAACAAAATGGTGAAAAGAAATGAAAGACCAATACTTGCCATGAAATAGTTGGCCCTCAAAATAGGACTGCACAAAGGAGGCTGGATAAAATAAAGGTATACACTGTATGATTATATTTATGTAAAGTTATAGAAAATGTAAGCTAATCTATTATATTGAAAAGCAAGCCAAGTTTTGCCTGGTAAAGGTAGAAAGCAGGAAAGAGAAGACATTGGATTCTTGGGAGGGCAGCGGACATTTTGTTTTCTTGATTTTTATAATAGCCTCATAAATATAGCAAAATGGGACAAATCATCCAGAAGGTCCATGTAGCAGTGCTGCCATTATATTGGCTGTGTTTCAATATAAAATGATGAAAAAGAATTATGTTTCTTGATTTGTTTAAAAAAAGTTGAATAACTATTTTGGGTACTTAGCTACTACTTGACAGTTGATATTTACATGTAATCTTGTGCTCACTTAGAGTGTATAAGTTATTTTATTACAACTTTATCCTAATATATTTTAAAGCATAAAATCCAGCTCCAACAATTTTCACGAGTAGACACAGGAACCAACGGAATGAAAAAAATGACTGTCAGGACAAATTTACTCTTCTGATAAATTATTGCTATTTTTACCTTGAATTGACATTTATTTCTTTTGTAAACTGAAGACACTTGAAAGGCAAACCTGTCATTGTTAGTGTTTGAAAATTGTTGTGATCATAAAGTATTTGCCTGCGAAATTTATGTGACTAGCGAATGCATATTGAAAGAGGGGAAATATTTCAGGTCCCCTGCCTATAAAGGCATGAAACAGAGTGACTGTTAAAAATACCATGGAGGTAGGTAAATGCTTTCTTTACATGTAACAAATGAGAGATGCCAAAGGTGACGGCAATCCCGTGTACCAGGCCAGGTGCTATAATCAGTATCGTAGATGTTTCTTAAATAATCTTGGGGTCCCACCTTAGTTTGTACTTTAAAATTCTAATCCACCTTCGTCTTGGTCACTGTTCTATTGCTAGAAAGAGACACCATGAGCAAAACAACTCTTATAAGAGAAAGCATTTAACTGGGGATGGCTTACAGTTCAGAGGTTTAGTCCATTATTATCGTGGTGGAAAGTATGGTGCCATGCAGGCAAGCATAGTACTGAAGAGGTAGCTGCAAGTTCTACATCTGGTGCCACTGGGGCTGACTTGGGATTTTTAAGCCTCAAAGTCCACCCCATAACACATTTCCTCCAACAAAAGCTACATCTATCTCAGCAAAGTCATATCTCCTAAGACCCCTCTAGTAGTGCCACTCCAAGACAACTGAACATTAAAATACATGAGCCTGTGGAGGTCATTCCTATTCTAACCATCATAACCTTGATGGTTGAAAAAATATGATTTTTTTCTCTTATATTTAATCATATCTGGATCAAATGTGGTTATCAAGTTTATACAGACTCCGAATATTACTTTGAGAAACTGGGCTACCAACCTCTTCAAAGGAATGTTTCCATGATTTATTAGATATATTTGGAAATAAAAATGCTTAGAATTTGTACATTTGATTTGTGTGTCTGAGGATTTTTTTTTTGAGCACACACTATTCATTTCTAGATCTCCTCAGTGTCAGTACTTCTGTATGTGGGTGAAGCTGAAAGACAATGTAAAAGTTCTGTGTACTAGGGCTTCAGTGGATATGAGAGAGATCTCAATGGTCATGTTTTTATTCACGTGATTATTTTAATAGATGACATATTTTGCACATAAAGGTTATCAAGTAAGTTTTGTCTCATAAAATAGATATATTGAGGTCCTACCCCACAGCACCTCAGGTAGAAGGAAATAGGTTCATTTGAAACGAACTTGGTTAAGATGCTATCACATTGGAATCGGGCACAGTCATCATCCAGTATCTTTTCCTTATAAAAGATGATCTTGAAGCCAGAGCTGGAGAGAGATACACACAGAGACAGAAAGAGACACAGACAGCCATCTATGTATCTATGTATCTATGTATCATCTTTGTATCTATGTATCT
>NW_021604577.1:1876521-1891650 GCF_004785775.1 Grammomys surdaster
TATGTATCATCTTTGTATCTATGTATCTATGTATCTATGTATCATCTATGTATCTATATGTATGTATGTATGTATGTATCTATCTATCTATCTATCTATCTATCTGGATGTGGGGAAGGGGTGGGAGAGAGAATGTGTGAATGTGTGAATGTATGTGTGTCTGTGTGAGAGAGGGGAGGGGAATATGTGTAGAAAATGGAGTTGGATAGCTATAAGCCAAGAACTGATTTCTAGCAAACCACTCTCTATAAGGAAGTGTTCAGAAAAGATTAGTTGCGAGTGATAGAGGAATCATAGTCCTGTAGATATCTTCACTCCAGACTTGTACCTACCATTGGGATAACAGATTGCCATGGAAGTCTCCCAGATTCTGGAAACTGCTTATGGCAGCTTTAGGTATAATGTGAATTTTTAAAATTTTTCTTGTAGTTAATTATTGTTTCATTGGAGAATTTGTTTATTTGAACTTGGCTACTTTCTCCTTTTTTAAAATTTCCAAGAATTAATATAATTTTCTCAAAAGAGGAAGCGGGACATAAAATTCTAAACTTTTGAAGTAGGAAAAGAGCTTTTAAGGTCTTTGACTCGAACTTCTTTTTGGTGCAGTAATTCTCACTCATGGTAGAAATGCTACACTGTGCGATCTAAAAAAGTAATGCTACCTACTTATAGGATGGTAATTTCCATCTGAAAATGTGATAAATACATATACAAATTTTCAGCTTAACTGTTTTTAGCACATAGTTCAATTAGTTAGCACATTGTTATGCAACTGTTCTTTGTAGTTTACTTACTGTAAAACCTCAGCTCTGTGCCTGTTGAACAGTTTCTCCATAATCTGTTTGGAAGCTCTATAGAGAGTCCTTCCATTTCCAGAGATCCTGAATGGTTTTATTATTATCAACCAGATATCACGCTAATAAACATCAAAGGTCTTCATTCATATGCTATCAAACCCTCTGCAACATAATAATAATTATTGTTGTCCAGGAATGTAGAGTGTGTATAATGTTTCCACGTATAATTGGTAAGAAAGGTCTGAACTGGTGCAATGTATGTGTGTGTGTACATATGTGCATGTGTATATGTGTAAGTTGTGTGTGTATGTGTGTGTATGTTTTTTTTGTGTATGTAAGTATATGTGTGTATGTGTTTGTGTGTGTGTCCTAGAGATCAAGCCAGTGCCTTACTACATGTTATGGTTGTACTCTACTCCTGAGCCATAGCCTCAGTCCCTGTTTCTGGTATTTTCAATATGGCCCCTGCCCTGATTTCTGCAGCAAGTACTTAGGTTTATTATACTCCTTCTTCTGTAAGTCCTTTGATTTCCAAATAAACAATTAAAAAATATTTTCTAGCATTGTTTTGGGGCAGGGGATGGCAAGCATGCCACAGTATGCATGTGGAGGTCAGAGGACACTTCTGTAGAGTTGGTTCTTTCCTTTTACTTTACTTGGGATCCTGGGATTGATCTCATGTCTCCAGATTTGCACAGCATGAAGCTTGACTCACTGAGACATCTTGTTGAATCCATCAAATTCTTTTAACCTTTCAAAATGGTTCTCCAGCTGGACATAGTGATCCAGATAGCATTTAAAATTTTTTTTTAAAAAATATCTTTATGTGTTATGTATGTTTATGCTATATATGGACATGTGCATGTGGGTGCCATCAGAGCCTTAAAGGGTATGGAATCCTCTGGAGCTGGAACAACAGTAAGTTGTCAACTGTCCTTGTGTGCCTGTGTCACACCTGCAAGAGCTGCAAATGCTGTTTGTTGTGTGGTATTTTGCCAAGGAAGATTGCTCGTACCTGGTGTTAAATTAAGAGAAAGTCTTTCTTAGCCAGCCTGCAACTACACTGGATAGTCAGGATCTATAGCCCCAAGCCTTTCGCAGGATGAGCATTTAAGCACAAAAACCATGTTCTGGGCCGACATACATCAGTTAACGAGAACAGTTAGCCAGAAGCAGAACTACAGAAGCCAAAAAGCAATGTTAGTACATTTTGAGACTTTCCCAGAACCATGGACTTTGATGGATTAGGTCTTTGTTTTCATTTCAACTGGTGGTACTGTCTCTGTGTTGAGTTTTATAGCCTGAAGGACATTTCCATCATAGATTTAGTTGTGCTCAGGTTGGGGACCTTGTTACACAAACCATTGTGCTGACTATTCCCAAGAGAATATTTAAAACTATTTCACTACTGTGCTACATCACCAGGACTTAGTCTGTGCCTTCATTTTCCCATGTGAAATCTTATTATTAATCTTATTTCTGAGGCCAGTATTCAAGGTTTATTTTATTACTATCTCCTACAAATCTACTAACTCTTGCCTTGACTTCTTCTCAGCATGGCCCTTCAGCTGCATGCTGTTTTCCTCACTTTGATCTACAGTCTTAGGAGGGATTCTGTTTGCCAGCAGTGTCTTTCAAAACAGACAGAACTGTGACTGAATTTTGTCATTTCTGGAGGTGTGATTTGGAGCCAAATTATTCGATTTCCCAGAACTTATGTTTAATAATAGAATTGCACCACTTTACATTTGTGAGCATCAAATAAGAAAGTTGCTCATTACGTACTGAACTTGTAATGGTTTTATCCATGCCATTGTTGCTGTGTCTTGACAAGGTGATCACTTCATGAGGATCAATATTATTTTTCTGGTTAGAATTTAAGCTTTTTAGAGACAAGAAAAAAGCCTTAAATTTCCTGTGATCTCCCCAGTGCTATAATTATAGTGCTAACCACACAGCTTTAAACTAAATCCAGCATTTAATGGACATGTGAGAAGATAGCTTGCTGCTGTTGTTGTTCTTTTCAAATAGGGAGAAACAGACAAGACTGACAGACGCCACTTCAGATAGCATTCTCTTGAGTTCTTATTAAGATATGTACAGATCTTTATCATGAAGAACTTTTCCATGCCTCATTAGGTCACCACAGCAACATTGAAGCTATTTTGAAAACAATATGTCTGAGACATCTGTGCCACAGTTTCTGGATGTCTAATGATGGATGTGTGTGTTTGTCCATATGCCTATTTTTGTTCTGATGTAGTGAAAAATGGGGGGACAGATCATTAAGGTGTGCATTTGGAAGAATTCATAGACTGTTATAGTGGGTGCTGTAGAAAAGGCACTGAACTCTCATTTGGTACATGAATTTCTGATATTTTCCAAACTATGTGTGCTGCAGTGTGTAAATCATACAATGATATCTCAAGAACTGCATATTAGCTACGAGTACTTTCATTTAGTATTTTTACAGTATCATTACAAATATAATGAAAAACAACATTTTCTTTAGGCTGGAGATGTTGCTCTGTGGTAGAGCAGTTACAGAGCTTACTATGCAAGGCTCTGTGTTCAATCTTCAGTTTCATTTTTTTTTAAAGCATTTGATATAAAAATCAAGACATCAAAAATATTCATATGTGGATTTCAAGTTCATTGTTCATGACTACTAAGGTTTCTTTTGAATTTCCATAGAATTAAAATATGATTAGTTGCTTATAGTGGCATTTTTCTGATGTTTGTAACTTGGATTTTCTTCTTTTTTTACTCTACTGTTTGTGGGACTTAGTAAGGGTGTTCTGGGTCATGGCTGGGCAGTTGCCTAGAATCCCAAGACTCTGTGTGAGAACCGGCAGGAGTTTGGCTCGCCCCCAGAACCCAGGGTCCTGAAAAGCAGTCTAGTCTCCATAGAATTACATTGTTCAGTCATGTAGGCCAGACAGCCCCTCCCAAAGCGCACAGGTAGAGGGTGTGACTGGAGGCCTCAGGCCCTAGGGATTTACATATTAATGAAGGCCAGAGGGCGGAGCAAATTAAGCATTCCTACCCAGATCCTCCCCAGATCCTCCCCTTTTCTCCCTCCTTATATAACTTGGGACTTCCCTGAGTTTTATGGGGGTACGCCCAGATCCATCCACCATCCACCATGACAATAAACCTTTGTGGAACCAAGGACTTCCTCGTGTCATTGGGGCCTGCCACTGCCAAAGCCTCCAGGCTGCTGGAACCTTAGACATTTCTCCTGCATGTAGGACCTGCTGCAGCGTGGAAACCCACTGGGACTCCACAGCTGCGGCCCCAATATTATTTTCCACAACTGTTCATTATTTTCCTTACAACTTATTAATATGTACTTTATTTATGACCTAAACACCATATCAATTTATTAATTAGCACATATGTATTCATTCATTGTCTCCTACATCATGTATACTCTGAAGATTAGTGGAAATGCTGTTAAACCACAGAATCATCTAATCTTAAAGAGTTTACCTAATAAATCAGGTAAAATACAGGGAGCCTGATTCTAGCAGAGACAGCATGGGCTACCTACAACTAAATCAGTTTAAATGTCTAAAAGGGTTGACTTAATTCATATCATGGAATTAATTCCATAACTCAACATGCCTTCTAAGCAGTTTTATATTTAAAATTTTCTTGAAATTTTTGCCCAATAAGCTTTTATACCATTTTAATTACATGCAAGTATTAAGGTTAGTTCTAGGTTGAGGAACTAGCAATACAATAGATGCAAATAGTCAAAGAACAAGCAAGGCAATAAACAAAGTCCCTTGATCACTCCCTGAGCCTTAGGAGTGGAATTATATTGTAGATATTTCTGGTGGGGTTGGGCTCCACATGACCTGTTGATCTTTGTACTATTATCAATTGTGGTTGGGTTTTATTTGTTTGTTTGTTTGTGTTTCTATTTGATGTAATGAGAGGCTTCTTTGATAAAGGACGTGAGCCAAGCTTGTCTGTGAGTATAAGAATAAGATTAGACCACAGTTAAGCATCATGCTGGGTGGTCTGGTAACAAGTGGTTCTCTTCTAAGGTCCTCATAGCTGTGTTAGAGTTATATAAGAATGGGGTGCATATGTTTTTCATTATTAAGTTAGTAAATGATAAATGTGGTTTTCTATATTTCTTGTTTACTTAGCAAAGAGCCTATTTGTCATATATTCAGGATTTCCTAAACTTTAGTGTGGGTTCTTGTGATTATGCCTGACAATATACCCTTGAAATGACAGTTATAACTCATTTTTTTAAAAGTGGTTAATCTTGATATATTAAAGGCATCTTTTCTTTTTTTCTCCTTGACAATTTTGAAAAAGAAATAATACTTTTCTTATCTTTCTTTGAACCCAGGTTTTGATTCTCTTAAAATTTCCTTGGTAACAGTGACTTGCTCTATTATGAAACTGAACAGTACCCGGTTCAAGTGACTAAGCACCTAGATAACTATGAAGCTAATCTCAGCACTCTTTAGAAGCTGTTGTAAATATGTTTGCAACTCGTATTCTTTTGAATGCTTTATATATGTCCAGCTTCCTCCTACTCAACCTGAGAAACTCCAGAATCTCAGAGGACAGTGGTACATGTTGAAAATCCTACTTTAAGGCTTACTTCAGGTGCAATTATGATTTTTTTGTATAGCACATTGACTTTCTTTAAAGCTAATAATTACCTTCAAACTAACAATTTCAGTTACTTTTACATACAAGGTAGCATTTATTTTTTTACTAGTTAAAAATGACCTAGAGATCGTCAGGAAGCTTTTGTGTCCACAACAAGGAAAATTATATAATATATATTGTATATCTGACAACATATGTGTTACTATATGCAAAAAGATATAGAGGGGATTCTAATATAAAAATGTTAAGTTATCTTTTAGGCTTGATCAGTCATGTTGTGTTCATTGTGACTAAATTAATAACAATGACAAGTACTTTTAATTCAATAAGGATATACAGGCCTTTGCTTACCCTCTTATTTCGTTCCTGAGATAATATTTAATGTGTCTTATCACCCATTAAAATCTTTTTTATTTTTCATCTCATTCTGAAATGGATCCCTTCGCTTTTCAACATCTAATATACTGATAAAGTTTCTTTTACTTCCAGTTGCTTAAATATATCACCAAAAGGAAACACTGTCAAAAGCTCTTTACAAAGTAATTTGTATGAATGAACTATCATAAAATCTCATGGAGGGTTCTCCAAGGTTTTTTATTAACCATGTGCATATAATAAATTATTTTTGAATTTAGAAAAGCCTAACAGTTCTTTCAGCTTACAATTTGTTTTGGAGTGAAAGCTTTTGTAAATGTCTGATTTTTAGGAAGAATATATTTGGGAATGGGATTTACTGCTCTGAGATGTAATACTTGTTGAAAATAATAAAAATTCTGGTCTGATGGTTTGTTATCATAAAATCCATGTCCTATAATGGTCCCACTTTGGTGTAAAAAGAAAATGATAATGATTCTTTTATCTTCTTATGCCTTTGGAAATTAAATTACACAGAGTGATACTGTGCAATAAAAAATTTTAAGACAGAGAAGTACAATTATTCAAAAAATGTACTTGAACTAATATATTTAAATATCTTTAACCTAAACTTTTTTACAAAATTAATTTTACTTGCAAAATTTCCTTTTCTCTTCTTTTTAAGATAGTGTCTCACACTATATTTCCAGGATTAGCTAGAGCTCACTCGTTATGTAGCCCAGGATGGCTTTGAACACATGGCAATCCTGCTTCATCCCTTCAAGGGCCAAGATTACAGGTATGAGTTTAAATTTCCTTTTTAACTGGTACATAAAACACAAAGTTTTACGTATTGATAGTGAACCCTGCAATGTTTCAGCACATTATATAGTGTTTACACCACTTAAAGATTTATTACTTCAAATATTCATCAGTTCTTATAGTGAAACCACTCAAAATCCGGCATTTTAAAAACTTTTGCAGTTAATGGTTGCTGAGAAGGAGAGAATTAATCTTCTGTAGGGATAACCCCTTGATTGGTTTTCTAATCCTACATGGTAAATACTAATCACATTCATATACGAGCTACATTGAATACAGGTGGTGTATGTGTGTGTGTGTGTGTGTGTGTAACAATAACAATTTTAAAAGAGGTTATGAATTTGAGAGGGAGTGAGGTCAACACAGGAAGAATTGTAAAGGGGTAAGAAAGGATAAAAATGATGTAAATATTTTGAAAATGTGCAGTGTCTCATTGTTATCTCTAGCCATCCTAATGGGTGATACTAAATGAAAACTCTTGCTTCTCTATAATTATAACTTACCAATCAATCAACTCCTTCCACTCCCTTCCAGCTGCCATTCTCCTCCACCACTATCTGGTAGACAAATACTAAATCTGTGAGGTTATTTAACTACTTCCCATGAGTGAGAGCATACTATATTTGTCATTCTTTCCTTGGCTTCTTTCACTTAACACAACAATCCCCTCTTCCATTCATACTGTTGAAAATGACACAATTTCACTCTTTCTATGGCTGAATAGCATTTTATTAGGTACCTGTAGTGCATTTTACTTATATGCCAATTGATAGACATGGTTTATATTTTCTTCCTATTTATTATTTATTGTAAATATGAATGTGGTATTGCAGGTATTTCCCTGATGTACTGATTTCATTTCTTTGGGATATAAATCAATAAATGCTACTGACGGATTGTATAAGATTCTATCTGTAATTCTTAAGGGACTTGGTGATGTCTTCCATGGTGATTTGCTAATTTACATTTTCCCATAAATTCTTTTTGTCCTAAGTTTTAAATATATTGGATGTTTATTATAATTTTTCTTTTCTCCAAAATCCTCCCAGATTCTCCCTACCAGAAGAAGATCCTTTCTCCCACTCAGATTTTCTTGGTTGTATGGAGTTCTTTGTAATGATGAGGTCTCATGTGCTTTTTCCTATCCACATTTAAATGTCTATGGCTGTTGTTTGCTTTCTTCACTCCACTTTTTCATGGCTAGCATCCTTGTTTAGCCTATGTCTTGGCATTCATGTTGGTGAGACTTTATTAGTATAGCGTCTGAAATTACTAGAGATACAACTTCACAGAAAACTATTCAAAGGAGAGGAAGAGCTAACAGTCCTACTGGGCAATGATGTTCATGTACAACAATGAACCAGCATGATACAATAACCCTAATGGTTCAGTAATGCTACAAGTACCATGGTGGTAGAAAACAGTTCTCTAACTGGATTTAAGACCCGCTCAACAGGAAGAATCTTAGCCTCGTACTGAAAACCTAGCCAACAACTCAGTGAAATTGAAGTCATGATTTTAGAGACATACCTACAACCACTACTTTGCTAAACCAACGTAATCTCTAGCAACATGCTAAATATTCTCCTTTATATCCACAGATAAGTGCAGTCCTCAGCCATCATCAAGGAAATAGACAAGCATTACAGGAAAACCACAACTATTCAAAAATGCAGATTTGTGGAGTCCAATGGATACAAAATACTTCTTCACCTAAGGCTCAGGAAATGTTGCAGAAGAAGGAATGGAAAGATTATAAGAGCCTTCCTTTCTTTTTAAAAAAGGCATGGTGATACAGATGCCCAAGAGTGAGAGGCATTCCAAGAGATGAATTCCTGTTGCTCTCCTCTTATTCTTCCCCCTGTGGATATGTAATTGGCCAACATACTGTTTACTATAAGCACTGACCTTTCTTTAGTTCTCACTCTTTATTATTATTGTTAATTTTTATTCGATATTTTATTTATTTACATTTCAGATGCCATGCCCCTTCCCCATTCCCCCCTCCCATTAATCCCTTATCCCATGCCTCCTTCTCCTTTTTTGCCTTTAAACTGTTTAAATTACATGCAAGTATTAAGGTCAGTTCTAGGTTGAGGAACTAGCAATACTATAGATGCAAATATTCCAGGAACAAAAAGACAATAAACCCAGATAATCAAAGAACATGCATGACAATAAACACAATCCCGTGATCACTCCTGTGATCACTAGTTCTAAGGGGTTATCAGGATGATCAGAATATCTGAGCCTACTTCCCTGTCCTAGCCCAAAGTCATTTTCATGTCCGAAGCCTACTTCTTTGTTCTAGTCTAAGATTTAGATTCCTGCCTGAAATTTCTTCTTTGTTCTAGCCTAGGATTTAGATTTCTGCCTGAAATTACTTCTTTGTTCCAGCCCAATGTCAGATTGCTGCCTGCAGGCCATTTCCTTGTCTTTGGCCTATAGCTGGTGGAAAATCAGTTACTAAAGATATGTAAGTCTGTTTTTAGTTTTCCTATTCTGTTCTATTCATGCATGAGTCTGTTTCATGCCAATAGTATGTTATTTAGATTACTAAAGCTTTGCATTGTAATTTGAAGTCAGGTTATATGAGCATTTACTTGCTTGATTTCTCTGACTAGGGTTTTCAGCATTATATTAAATAAAAGGAAGGAAGTGTGCAACTGCATTGTTTCTCGTTCCACATGTTAGTATTCATTCAGCATAATTTATCTCTTGTCTTGTAAGTTGACTTTATTGTGTTGAAGCATTTTCTTTCTATACTATATTTTAAGGTTATAAATGGACGTTTAATTTAGCAAATATCTTTTTCTGAAGCTGTTTAGAGGATTATACGTTTTCAACCTTGATGTGGTAGTTCATGTTTATTGATATGCACAGTTCAACCATCCTTATATCCTTGAGAAAGATTCTGTTTAATCACATCAAATAATCTTCAATTCCTGGATGAATTCAGTTTGCTAGAATTCCAATGAAGAATTATTCATTTATATTCTTCAGGTTGATTAGTTTGTATTTACCTACTTGTTGTCTTTTATTTGTTGTAGTGTTAGAGTAATAGTGACTTTGTTGAGTGGGTTTGAAAGACAACTTTTCAGTTTTATCTTAATCATTTGGGAGGGTTGATATTAGTCCTTTGTTTTAAATATATTTCATAGTATTTGTCAGCAAAGTGTCCAAGTCTTTAGATTTTCTTTGATAGGAGTGAATATATATATATATATATATATATATATATATATATATATGTATATGTATATGTATATATAAAACATATATACACATATATACATATACATACACACACATACACACATACACACACACACACACACATATATATATATATATACTGAGTCAATATTATTATTTCTTATTGATCCATTCAGGAATTCAATTTCTCTACGATTCAACTTTCATAAGGATTGTGCATCTAGAGATCTGTCTATTGATTTTAGATTATCAAACTTTTTGGTATACAACCATGCACAATAATTTTTTATTCTTTCATTTTTATATATGTGAATACATTCACATGTATGGGGTAAATGTGTATGGGTGGCAGTGTATACATGTTGTGGAGGCCTGGGTTTGAAGTTAGGAATCATCCTTGATTGAATTTTCACCTTATTCATGGAGGCTGGGTGTCTTAATCAAATGCTCAATGAAATTTATAGTCTTTTTAGCCAGTTCGTTCCTGGGATACCTTGTCTCTGCCTTTTGATGCCATTATGCCTACTTGGCCCTTACTTGGGTTCTGAACTATGGTCCTTGTATTTACTAGACATACATTTTTATCCAATGGACTATCTCCTCAGCCTTGTTATTTATAGTAATATTTATGGTGATTCTTTTTATTTTCATGTTGCTAATTCTATTGTCTCTTTGCCTGTGATCTTACCTACCCTTTTGTTTTTCTTTGTTATTCTTGCTAACTCCACGTCCTCTTTTTTTTCTTTATAACTAAATCCAGTTAAAGTTGTCCATATATGCAGAGGATAGGGCCATCTACTGGAGTATGGACAATCTATGAGAGGTTATGTTTTCCTACCCCAGGAGATAGCATCAAAATAGGTACAAGTGAAGATTCATGAATCTTCCTACTTTCCATGTAAGAATGTTGACTGGCTTATTAAGGTCTTATGTAGGAAGATACAGCTGCTGTAAGTTCATGAATACAATGACCCTAATGGTCCTATCATATTCTGTAAATACTATTTTGAATAAGTTATTCTCAAACTCTGGCTGCTGCACTTTCTGCCTCCTCTCCCTTATTTCCTGAGCCTCAAGGAGAGGGAGCATATATATGCCCCACCTGAGGTTGAGTTTTTCTAGTCACTCATTCTCTGTATTTTGACTAGTTGTGAGTCTCAGTGCCAACTGCTACCAACTGTAATAAGTTTCTCTGCACCAATATTGTGAAGGACAAATACATAGAAAGCAGTCTGATGACCTTTCCATTTAACTAAATAACATTAGAAAGTTCTCCTCTTTGACATATGACTAGTGGCAGTCTTAGCCAAGGTTACAATATTGGACATGGATTTCCCTCTGTGGAGTGGGTTTTAATTGCAACCAGGAAGCAGTTGGTTACCCACACACCATTCATGTCACTATTGGGCATATCTTTCCAGGATAGTCATTGTTGTATTTCACAGTATTCACAGCTGAGTAAGACTGTTGATGACTTTGCTTTCCAGTAGCCTGCACAGCATCTTCCAGGTCTATTAAAGGTACAGCCAGGAGGAAGCTTCTGTGCCAATTAGATTCTATATTTCTATGTCAAGTGAAGAAGGCACATGGTGTCCTTAGCTATGGTGTCTTATAACTTTTTAATAAAATGTTCAGAAGCAAAATTGGTGAGAATTTCATGAAAAAGAATTTTATGTAGGACCCAAACTGAGAATTCCCTTTACATTCGTTCTTTATTTCATTTGTACAGAGGCTGCATGGCCATACCTTTAGACTGCCAGTGCTATCATGTTGCACTAATACAAGAAGTGTGCCACAGACTCTAACACTGATTTATCATAGAGCAACCTTCCTCTTCTGACTTCCTGGTATGTTTACAGCACTTTTGACTTTATTGTGCACATCTGTAATATTGGCCAAACAAACTATCAGAGTGAAAATGTGGTAAGGAGGAACTCTATTTTTGATGGTTTTAACTTTATTTACGTCTATGAAAACTAACATCATAAAGGCATATAAGTCATATGTGTTAAGTTCAATTTATTTGCTTTTGCTGATATATCCCAAGAGATGTCACTGACATCCTATGGACTTGCCTGGTATTGTTTGACTTGTAATACCAAAACAGAATTCAGATGTGTTTACAATAGCACAGTGATCTAACAGTTGGCTGGGATCACAGAATGGTTTAGGCTGAATTCTGCCAGAGGGTTTTGGATGAGGCGATCCTATTATCTGTGGTACCAAGACTTACCAACTCCACTCCTTTGCGTGCTCATTAAGTCACTATATTTTGCTCTTGATAAAATACCATCTATTTCTAATGAGGTCATCCATGTTTGGCACTTTAGTTGTAGGATGATATCAATTTGTTTCAAGAATTTTGGTATTCCTACATCTCTTTAGGAGTGAAGTAAGAGAACACTTAAGGAAAAATTGCCCAATAATTCATCACACACACACACACACACACACACACACACACAAAGGCAAACATAAAATGTATTACTAAAACAATAGTGAAACAAGGGATATTACCCTAATAAATTGTGACTTGTTTCCTACATTAGATTCTGATGAAGAGATCTGACGGTTTTTGGTTTTATAGCTTGACCAAGGAATCAGGTGATAACTTGCACGTGCTGTTAAACTAAAACAGCAGACTATCAGAATGAAGAATCAGACTGTCTGAGCAGTTACCACTACTTCTCAAAATGCACCCACTTTGAGTATCATGCCAAGTGCCTGCAAATTACTGTGACTGCAATTGAGAGTGCTATTGAGTTGCTGTTGAGTACTACGGAAACCTTGAACTGCTGTGTGTGCTCCAAATCATTAAATGCCAGATATCTTTCTATTTTAACTGCCTGAAAAAGAGGAATAAATCAAAGCCACAATTATTGTGCTAAAAGGTAACTTTTAACAGCTGAACTGAGCTTAAGGAAAGCACAAAAGAATCAAAGGTGCAAATTAAATTTCCATAATGATAAAAAATTTGCATGCTATCAACAGTGAGATACCCTATTAGCTCATAAATAACCTCGTGGCTGTGCACCTGAGTGTACCTTCCTCACAGTTTATGGTAATTATTTCATGCTTGGGAATATTTGTTAAAAAAACATTCAATACTTTCAACAGAAAGGTCACAGTTACGCTTTCTAATTAACTGTGAAGATGAATGAAATACATTTTTAGTTTGTGCTATGTCTATAGCATTTTGATGTGATTTCAGGTGGTTTGAGAAAATCCCAATAATGTAAAGAAAATCAAGTAAATAAAAAATATAATAAAAAGTACCATTAGTATATTTCAATGCAGGATGTATTTTTAGTATTTTTTATGAGGATGTGTTTATTAATGGAAACAACCATAAGTAGTATTTCTGGAAATTTTAATAATGCAAATATTTTAAAAATTAGTACTTCTTCAGCCCAATGGCTACCATATTCATTAAGCTATCTCTCCAAATACTTCTTTCAGTATTTTTGTGTTCTTTCATCATGTTTGTATCATTTTATCCCTTTTTCATAGAGACAGAAATGGAAAAGATATTTTTGTCTGTGGTTAAATATTCTTATGTATTATAATGCAATCAATAATTCTCTTTTAAAAAAAGAAAGCTCAGATGCTAAAAAAATGAAAAAAATTTTAAAGCAAAAGTGAAAATTTAGGAAAAAATATTTGTGTCCCCTAATTTATTCATCAGAGATTTTTAAATGAAAATCTTATTGACAATTAGGATGACCAAAAGGATCTTGCTTATGGGAAAGAAATAATGTTATATAAAGCTTCAATTATGATCTACTTTAAAACAACAGTAGCCAGGAGGAAACATTACTTAAAAACAATACAAATAATTAATATCATTCAAATAATGGAATTATATTTTGTATGTAGATATTAGGTACTCTGTGCAATGGGAAATGTCTTATTTTTATTTTTAATATCTCTGTAAGTTTCCATTATTATCCTAATAAATTTACAGAATATATGTATATGCATATATATATATATATGTATATATATATATATTTATGGTTATCTATATATGAATGTGAATTTTGAGTAATTATACTAGCAAGTATTTTGAAATCTGAATTACTTGTATAGTAATGTAGTTGACTATGATTGCTAATGTTGCCTACCATTAATCATGTTCTAATACAATGAAGGAATAAATATATTTCTACTTATTCTGATATTTATTGAATTAAATGGAATTCATGTTGCCAAGTTACATTCTTTTAAATTTTGCTACACATTGTAAAAGTACTGTACGGGTTGATTTTACAGGTAGGTTTAAATCAGTACTATGTATGACAGCTGATTTGATCGCCATAATTCCAGCTATTTGTTATTACTAATTATACTAATTATTGAAAACTGCTTGATAAAAATGTAGTAGGATTCCATGCTATTGCTTATATTTGTATTTATTGGGCTGTAAATGACATTTGCATTTCTCATTGTATTCACACATAGTTTTTAACATTTGTTCTACACAAATGGTTGAAAAGATAGATTGTCTATAGTAATTTTTTAAGTGACCCATCTCCATCATGTTAGACATATGAGCTCACTATTTTCTACAGGTTACCACCTTCTGTGAACATTGCTGATTTAGATGCTCATATTATTCCAGATTGATTTTGTAAGCTGGCTCTCATGTTCTATTGCTACTTACTACTTTTTATTTATTTTTTTTTGCAGCATACTTTAATTGTTTATACAGAAAGATGGAGAAGGGAGGAGAAATTAGAAAAACAACATTTGGCAATCACCAATAATGACTGTTTTTGGCAGAATCATTTACAGGATACTAAGATTAGTGGGTGGAAGATGATAAAAAACAGAATGAGACTAGACTTTCAAAATATTCCCCTACAGATACAAATGATTACAAAGGGAACATTTGTAATTTTAATGTGGAGAAAACAGATGATTCCAAACTGAGAAAATAATTAATGTTATCATTACCAGGAATAAGGCATTCTATACCATTTCTCTGCTGACAGGATCCACACACATGGTATCCTCCGTTCTCAAAGGCATAAGGAACACTTAAGCCTTTAAAAATGTTCAGTTGCAGGATCTTGTGCCGTGGAGTCGCCTGCAGTCTAAACACATGTCAATCATGATGCCCACGAGCATTTCAGCTTTACCAACACCTGAGACCTGGACAGAAACAAACATTTCCCACGGATATAAATGATACAAGTGGTTGAGCTGCTTGGTTTCTTTTTTCTTTTCTTTTTTCTTTTCTTTTTCTTTCTTTCTCTTTCTTTCTTTCTTTCTTTCTTTCTTTCTTTCTTTCTTTCTTTCT
>NW_021604577.1:1891660-1903123 GCF_004785775.1 Grammomys surdaster
TCTTTCTTTCTTTCTTTCTTTCTTTCTTTCTTTCTTTCTTTCTTTCTTTCTTTCTTTTGTTAACTTGACATAAACTAGGGTCACCCAAGAACAGGAAACCTCATTGTAAAAATACTTTCATCAGATTTACCTCTAAGTAAGTATGAGGGGCCATTTTCTCGGTTAAGAATTGATGTGAGGAATGGCACTGTGGGTAGTGCCATTCCTATGTGTATAGGAGTTCTAAGCTGTATAAAGAAACAAGCTGAATAGGCCACAAAGAGCAAACCACTAAGTAGTGTTTCTTATTTTGGGTTTCTTCCAGTTCCTCGATGATGGACTTGAAACTACAAGCCAAAGAAAGCTTTTCCTCCCCAAGTTGGTGTTGGTCAGTGTTTTACCACAGCAATAGAAAACAACCTTGAACAAACTGGTCAAATTCAACTGCATTTCTAGGTTAGTTTATAGTTTGTTTCTTAGTGTTGCTAATTATTCATGATGATTATGTAAAAGGATATCTTTATGCTTAGGAAATACCTATCAAAATGTTTAAGAATAAAGTACATTGTGTCCCGGACTTATTTCCCCATGGTTTAGGGGAAAATGATGAGGCTGGGTAAATGGCTCAGCAGGTAGAATTCTTGCAATGCAAGCATGAAAACTTGAGCACTGATTCTAGCCACTAAGTAAAACTCTGGGCTTTGTAGGGAGTTTTTGAAACCCTAGCACTAGGCGAGGTAGTGAACTACTTGGGTAGTTTATATCCATGGGAAATGTTTGTTTCTGTCCTGGTAGAAGATTCAGAGGGACATCATGTGTTTAAAAATTAAGGTGTAAAACAAGCAGGAAGACACCTCTGGCCTCCACCAACATGTAAATACACACAAACACCTAGATATATATCTACACCATACACACACACACACACACACACACACACACACACACTCAAAATATCTGTGAGAACAGGAGGAGAAGAGGACATGGAGAAAAGGATAAGGGAGAGAGGATGAAAAGACATGGTATGTGAATAATACTAAAGAACTTTGAGGGTTACTTGTACCTTTTGTGCATCACCTCAGCATCAAATTAATTCAGAATAAAAAGCTTAAAAAAACCTGCTCACTCCCAGCTTTCGTGTCATATTGGTCCTGTTCGGTGTGTGTCTTGTGTTTTTAAGAGTGACATAACATTTCACAATAGAATAAAAATGTTTCCATTTATTCTTTTTTACTGAAATGTCTAATATTGTTCGATCTTCTGCATGGAGTGCTCTATGCAAGGGGGATCAATCAATTGCTAACATGATAATACATGCAATGTGGCTTATAGAAACTATGACATAATTTAGAGTCAAGTTATCACAAGAGATGAGTAATCTAAGTTTGTGTTTTCTATCTTTAAATTTCCCCATGAGAGTTACAGTGTATTATTTAAATCACATTCATGTTATTAAAAATCCCTAAAACAACAAAACATATACTTACTATATTACCTGTTTATTACCAGTTGCTATTTTAAATTCTTATTAGTATTCTGTTGAAATTCAATATCTTCTGGTGCTCACTGTTACAATGTAGTGGTTATGATGAAGTTGGTTGTGTATTTTTTCTAGTATTTCTAATAATCATCTTTATACCTTGGATTTAAGGTAAATCTGCCTTAAATTCTATTTTACAGGAAAAAGGAGTGGAATTGAATTAAATCTGTAGAGTATTTTAAAATTTAATAATAGCAGGTTTTCAAAGATGAGATCCTATTTTAAAACTGTTTGGGGTGTCTTAATGCAGGCTAGACCAACCATCCCCCGACTGAACATAGATTTAGAGGTGAGACAATCGCAAGCTGAAGTTCAGTCTCTGTGACACTGTCCTCTGCCTTACATGAGCAAATCTCTTCTTCTTAGGCAATAAGAAACGGCAATAGAAAAAGGAATGGACATACAGTACTAGCCAGAGAAAAAAATTACAGAAGGAGGTATGTTCTCACAAAGCAGAGTTAGATTAGAAATTTTAAGAAGACAAGGATACAGTAAATCATGTAACAAAAACTGCAATTAAATGTAATTTATGGTGACATAAAGCCGGTTCTCCATTTAGAAGCCCAGCTGTAAAAGGATCTCATAAAGCTGGGGCAATGCTGGTGCTCTGCGATACATTCTAATTGTCTTCTGCATCCTTCTTTGGGTGCTTTAATTAACCTCTAAGACCCAGTCCTCAGCCTAATCCTTAACCATAGCGGAGATGCTACAGAATTATGGTTCTGTTCTGTGGAGGGTCACTGAATTGAATGATGTACTCTTGCTAATTCTATGCCTTTTCTCCTTTCAGGGACTCTGGTGGGAAATGAACCATGAAGAGATTCGGTGATCTCAAAGTTTTATACGTACACTTTTAGTATCTTTAAGTTATCTTCCTGAATAATTTGATAAATAAAACACAGTATTTGGAATTACTTACCAGAAACTCAATCTTTACGACCTTATTGTTGTTTCTACGTTTTGGAAAGACTGAAGCGGAATATTTTGGAGGCATTTTAAGATGACAGGAAACAATGCCGTACATATGCTTAATAATGTTGCTGAATCAAGTTAAGCTTTGTTTACGAAAAGTGAATATTATTGTGTTTGTGTGTGAAGATGGGTATGCAGATCTGGAGGTCAGCAGACAACCTTAAATGCCAGTCCCTGCCTTCTGCATGGGTTGAGATAAGCTATCTTGTTTTATCACTTCAGGCTAGCTGGCCTATGAGGTTCTGGGAATTCTCTTCTCTCCACCTTCCATCTCATCACAGAAACACTGAGATTACAGAAAATAACCATTCTTGGCTTTTCCCTAGGTTCTGGAAGTCAAGCTCAGAGCCTTATACTTGTTCAACAAGGAATTTTCCCACTGTGCTGGCTAGTTTTATGTCATCTTGACACAAGATATAGTCATTTAGAGAGAGGGAATCCCAATCTAGAAAAGGCCTCTATCAGATTTGCCTGTAGGTGAGTCTTCAGTGAAATTTCCATATTAGCAATTGATATTCATGGGGCCAGCTCTCTAGGGACTGTGTTATTCCTGGGCAGGTTGTTTCAGATGATATAAGAAAGCAGACTGAGCAAGCCGTGAGGAACTAGCCTGTAACGGCTATTTCTTTTGTAATGGCGGGTTCTGCTACTTTGTAAAGGCCATCCAGTTCTGCTGCTCTGGTCTGCAAGTCAGGGTCTAGCAAGAGAGACAGTGGGGACGGAGGAAGGGTGAAAGATGGGCGAGAGACGCAAAAGATGGATACAGGACAGAGTCTGGTCAAGTGTCTTCAAGTCTCTTCTTTATTCTCCTCTCTTCTCTATATTCTCCTCACTCCTTCTATATTCTTCTCACTCGAAAGGAAATCCTGGGTATTTATACCCTTTACCACGTGCCTTGTCCTCGTAGACAAGCTCAACTGAAGGCACTACGTCAGGTGCCTTGTAGCCATGGATACCAGGTGCCCCTTGCAGCTGGGGGCACTAAACAGTGTAACAAGATGTTTATCAGAGTGTGCTCAGCTGTTGCGGGCTGTTGAAAACAAGTCTCTTGTCAGAGTATATGGCTCGAGATGGCTGTAAAGATGATAGCCGCTTTTGGCTAAGAGTCGGCTCCCAACACTAGCCTCTGAGCAACATTCCCTCATGGCTTCTGCTTAAGTTCCTGCTTCCAGGTCTTTGCCTTAAATTCATGTCATGAATTCCATGAACGATGGATTACAAGCTATGAGATGAAACATAACTTTTCTTTCACAAGTTTCTTTTGGTCAAGATGCTTTATCACAGCAGTAGAAAAGCAACTGAGATAGAAACCAGTACCAGGTCATGGGTTTTTGCTGCGACAGACCTGACCATGTTCTGGGAAGGATTGTAAAAGGATTTAGTAACTTTGGTCTAGTAAAGCTATTGAATGTTCCGAGCTTAATGATCTGTTGTGGGAGCATAGAAGACAATGGTCAAAACAGTGCAGATGATAGAGGCGGGGCTTGTAAAGTTTTAGAGGGAAGTTTGAGAATCCCTCAAAGATTCTACCAGGGTCATTTGTGTGATACTCTGTAGCGTAGCGGTAGTTAGGCTAAATCGCTTTGGCTCCTTGTGGGTTGCATGCGCGCACCTGCCCAGGAGCTATCTGGGTTGGTGAATGATAGGCACACACACACGCACGCACGCACACACACTCACATGCACACCAGTTAATTTTTGACGTGCCGTGACTTGCTTAAAGGCTGGGCACTCCTAAAGTTTACCCTGCTACCCCAGGCCCAGTCTGGGAATGTAGCTGAGACTTGGCACCATGAGAGAACAGGAGAGGTCATTGGTTGAAGGTATGACCAGTTTCAGTGAAGACCTTGATGTTTTAGAGATGCCAGTAGTACGGGATGACTGTCGTAGATCGCACCAGATGCATCATGGAACTTTCCTGAGCCTGTGAAATAAACTCCAAGTGCTGGGAAAGGCTGAGATGAAAAAAACGGAGCCCGTTGGAGGAGTACAGAAGACTGAGTAAATTCAGATGTCTGATACTAAACTGTTGATACTGTTGAATTATGCTTTTGCTTTGGTTTGATTGTGGTGATGTCATTTTTTCCCTCTCAGAGTAAAAGAATATTTAACTTATTTTATTCTGTTTGTATTGTATTTTATAGGCATCTACAGTTGAAGACTGTATGTTTTAGAGCAGTGGTTCTCAAGCTGTAGATCTTAGACTCTTTTGAAAGTCTAACAGTTCTTTCATAGGGTTTGCCTAAGATCATCTAGTATGTCAGCTATTTCTATTATGATTCATAAAAGTAGCAAAATTACAGTTACAAAGTAGCAACAAAAATAATTTTATGGTTGGGGTTACCACAACATGAAGAAGAACTGTCTTAAAGTATTGCAGCTTTGGGAGTGTCGAGAACTACTGCTTTAGAGAAATGACTGAATATTTCAGAGACGCTATGGGTGTTTTAGAGACTATGCACAATTTAGAGAGGATTGGAACTTTGAAAAAAGATTTCAATATTTTAAAGAGATTTAACTTTTAGTGTATTTGAATTTTTAAAAACAGTGAGACTATTAAAACATGGAATGCTTTATGTTGTTATGTTGATATTAACATGAGGTCTTGGTGATGAACAAAATGAAAGTTATTGATTAATAAGTGATGTGATTGAGTGTCAAGTTGACAAGGGGTCAGTTATGCTGGCTACTTTTATGTAAACGCAACACAAGCTAATGCCAATCTGGAAAACAGGATCTCAATCGAGAGTTCATAAGATTAGGCTATAGGCAAGTCTGTGGTGCATTTTTTTCATTAATGATTGATTTGGGTGCTCCCAGCTCACTGGGAACAATTGTCACCCCTGGGCATGTGACTGTGAATGGTGTAAGGAAGCAGGCTGAGTGAGCCACCACTAGCAACTCTATAAGAAAGATCCCTCCATGGCTTCTGCTTCAGTTTCTCCTTCCAGGTCTTTTCCCTGTTGTAATCTAAAATAAACCCTTTCTTTCCCAAGCTGGTTTTGGTTCTGGTGTTTTATCACAGGGATAGAGGCATAACTAAGACAGGCACTAAGGCATCTCCTCAGCCCCAGTGTTATCTTATCTTAACCTTACCCTTTGTAGAGTTTACAGGGCATAAGAAAAAAGTCAGAGCTATTCAGAATAAATTGCTGGTCTCTGAGCAACAGGGGGAGCTTAGAGAGCTGAGCTGTCAATATTTGAAATGATACTTTATTTTCAGAGACAAAAATTTTTTATGTATTCTAAAAAGTAAGTATAACAAAGATATTTATAAATTTCCATTTAATTTTTCTTTCTGCATGTGATTTTGAACATTGGATGATAATGGAAACACATTATCTGCTGTGGTTTGAATAGTAAATGTTCCCTACGGGCTTGTGAACTTCAACACTTGATCCTTGGTTGGTAGCACTTCCGGAGGAGGTTATGGAACCTTTACAAGATGCAGCCTTGCTGGAAGTAGATCACTGAGGGTGGGCTCGCTTTGCAGGTTTACAGTCTAACCCTACTTCCTGTTTTCTCTCTCCCTACCTCTCTGTGCTTCCTGTGTTTAGATGAGGTTTGATCAGCCAATTTCCTGCAGCTTTCCTTATGTTTATCATGCTTTCTTCACCATGGTGGACTCGATCGATGCTTCTGGAAACTTAAACCCAAACCTTTTCTTCCCTGAGTTTTATATAGAACTAGTTATATATAGAACTAGGCATATAGTTTCCACCACTCTCTAGCCCAGATTATTTGAGTAGAACAGAACTTCACTGCTTAGAACTACATCAAGGTCTTATTGTAAAATCAAAATAAATGATTATATGATAAACTACTGAAATTGAGTATTAAATCAGCTACCATTCCATTAATATAGTAGGTAAAAATTGTGTGAAAAATTTAAGTTTTAAAATGAAAAGGGAAGGATTTTGGACTGGGTAAAAATGTAAAAATGTGATAAAAATCATGTTCATAGGTATAGCTGTAAGGTAGTATCCAACCTGCTATAAGAAAAAGAATATCAATGGTCTTGCTCAGCACTGGACCCGGAATGCTACAATAATGACCTTCCAACAAAGACATCTTCATGTGGCAATAATGGCAAGGATGTTATGTATGTGACCCTCCTGTCCTCTTGATTGGATCTGAGGTCTTATCCTTGGAAGAAATTAACTCCTGGTACCGTGGTGAACTTAGTCTAAGCCTGTAACTAGGTTAGTTGTGGGTCCTGGAGGAGGAATCCATTGTTTTTGTTTTTCTAAATGGTCTTGCGAGAATGTCTTTTAAATATTCACATCTTTATCCAGATATATTTGCTGATCTCAACCTTGATCAAAGTGTTTTCGTTTTTACTTGCAGCGGGCTATGGTGAGTGCAGAGACTCACAACTGCTCAAAGTGTTGAAGAAGAGCAACTGTGGTTGGCCAGCTGTAAATGGGACATCTGTATCAACCTTCCACTGCTTCAATGCTCAGGGAGCACTATGGAAAGGATGCAGGAAGAATATAAGACCCATAGGATGGGGATAAGTGCTCTGAAAATATCTACTGGACATGACAGAAGCATTGGACACACGAACCCATAGCAACTGGGTTGACATGCACAAGACCCTCATTAGACCAAGTCAGTTAAAAGTTACATTATGCATAGGGAAGGGTTACTCAGGTCCAACCTTGGCTTAAGAGGAATCATTATTTGCTGAGAAGGGAGAGTCTTTTTTTTTAACTGTGGCTACTGGATGGTTGCCATACCCCATTGGAGGACCCCACACTCATGTACATATGAGAAGAACTAATTCAACTCAATGAACTAAAGCAAGCAAACAAGTAAGTAAGTAAGCAAGTAAGTAAAATTTGAAAAGTAGACATGAAGTTGGGAGCAAGATTTGTTGGTGTGGTCTCTGGGGACAACTGGTAGCAAGGAGCCAGAATCATCGTAACCAAAATACACAATATATGATATGATATAATATTATATATATATATATATATGATTTTCAAAGGGTAAAAAATTAAAGTATTATAGAAAAAATATGGAACAAATGGTATTTTAAATAAGAGAACAACATAAAATAGACGAAAGAAAAAATGAAGTTTATTCTTCTCGTGAATGGACTGATTCCAGTACAATGTGCCTGCAATATACACATAATACAGACCCTTGCTCTATAGTATGAATAAGAGACTGACTCTAAATATTTTGAAGAAAAAATGTTCTTGGTAAAGGTACACACAAATACATAGAGAAAGGCAAATACAAAGAAAGTAGTTTTGTGGTGGTTTCAATGAGATGTTTCTGTAAGCCTCAGGCATTTGAGGACTTGATCATCAGTTGGTTTTTGTTTTGGTAGAATGAGGAGTCATGGTCATTCTGAGGGAAGTATGTCACCAGGGAGCAGCTCTGAGATTTCTCAAGTTAGCTCTCTGTGCTTTTTGTTTGTGGATTGAAGTGAGTTTGCAGATCCATTCTCGCAACAGGCCTGCCTGCCTGCTCCCCACTGTAAAGTGATGTCATAGCTCTGGAATCATAAGCTCCAAATAAATCCTTTCTAAGTTGCCTTGATCATTGTGCTTTATCATAGCAATGAAAAATGCTAATTTGAGTAATGATACTGAAGCTAAGATTAAGCATCACTAAGGTTTTGGGATGTTAGTTCATTGGTATAGGTTATGCTTTTTATGGATGGAGTTCTAGATTCAGTCCCCAGTGAATATGCTTGTTCACATGTGCAAAATAAAATCATGCATGCATATACACTCTTGAAAGAAAACTTACAGAGTGCAGAGTATAGGATATAATATCTGAAAATTACCTACTTGTCAAAATAGGTTGATTAAAAACTAGCAAAGGAGTAAAGTAGGAATTCCTCCAGAGACACATAAATGATCCGTAGCATATAGGGGTTAGACATGAAGAGATTGCAGGCTTTGGAGATAAGACAGAGGAATACCAATTTCAACGGTACAGATGCAAACTGGTAAAAGAGTCAAGAAAAGAGAGTCACTGGGATGAGAGTTTTGGAATAAAAGCTTCATAAATGTAGACTCTGAAGTTTATGGGCAAAGCAGACTTGAATCTCATTGAGATAAATTGGGTAGGTATCTTAAGCTTGGAATGGCAAAGAGGAATTGTGAGAGGTGATGTGTGTGGGACAGGATCTGATCAGCGTCATTCAGGGCAGTCGATACTCACCATCTGTTAAGTGATAAATACAGAACAGTTACCTTTTATAAAACTGATTTTGTGTAAATTGTTACATACAAGGTGACAATGTCCAGCGAACCTCTATTTTTCTCCCAGATGGAGAGGTAGCAGTTCAGAGCGCTCAAATGCACCTGCATATGCTTTTATGCTTACGAGAAAGTCATTAATTTCCCCTGTGTCAGGGCTCAAAGGATGCATTTTCAATAAGGAGTCTCTGAGGTCTTCGAGCATGGAATGCGGTCCAATGACACTAAACACCTTCAGGAAAACTGAGGAAACATCTGGGGACTTGAGAAGTGGAACTTCTGCTCTTGAGTGGTGATCAATCTTCGCTGATACTGCCTCCTTCTAAAAATAAATCCTCATTTACCCAAGTTCTTTGTGCAGTCCTTCGAGTTCAGTCTTCATGTCCCAGAGCAGCTGATCACTTGGGGCTTCTAGTGACCCTGGTAACTTTATTTTTGCAAACAATATATCTATTCTGCTGGGAAATATCATCATTTTTCTTCATTCTTCCTGACATTTCCACCATTATATTCTGAGTTTGCCCATAGGGAAGGAATAAATAGCTCAGTCTTCTTAAAAAAAAAAACCAAACAAACAAACTATGAATCGAATAAATTCAGATGCTATTTGATATTCCTGATGCCGATCGAAGAGTGTCTTTCTTCAATTTATTCAATATTCCTATATTCCTAAAGGAGACTCATTATTTATTTGGGGCCATGGAAAGAGCTCCTGGCATCATGGATAGAACCGGAATAATCGCTAGTAATAGTTGTTCATAAATAGAGCCAAGAAATGATATTATTGAAAAACCTGGTTCCCTTTCTATTTTGTAATGTAAATGAACTGTTCTACATCAGGCTAATTGCATTTATAACTTGGAATTTTAATGTTGGAAAACTAATCCCACTCTAGTGTAAATCGGTTGTGTGTTATTTTATGGAAGCAGAATGTGAATGAAGAAGTCGTCTACGTTTTCCTTCTTTATCTCGTGTGGTCAAATCACAATATTTAGGAAACTGGTTCTCCGGCTCCTGTCAGAATGGAGGGTTCTTATACAGCTGCAGTTTTATCATGAAAGCCTTTAGGTGTACAAGGAACAGAGGACTCTTACAGCAAGTCTGACTCAAGAGTACTCTTCAAAGCACCTCTGAGCCTCTCTTATCCCTTCTTACCTTCTGAAGACTGTTAAAGATCATACTGCTATTTTGAAGTTTTCCAAGTTGTACTTCTTACATTTAGTCTGGCCTTTCATCTGGGTTGGATCACCCAGAAGATTAAGAAGTTGGCTAGAGGGGAGAAGGTAATAAATATCCTAATTCCTCACAGAGTCTAATGTGTGTACTTGGCCTTATGCATGATACACAAGGTAGATTAAATGATATAAGTAACAGTTGTTCCAGGTCCTCTGCTTTCTCCCTCTCAGATGCTCCTACTCACTGGGCTGGAAGGACTAAGCAGAGTCTGGAACTGGCAGGATCCTAGTCTGGCTGGGAGCAAATGTGTGCGCTGGGATTTTCTGACGATCTTATTATTACAGCTCTTGTAGGCAAAAGCCTTCTCTGACAGTCTTCAACAAAATATCTCTCTGAGACAATCTTAGATTGGCCATACACCTTTATTTGGGGTGGGATTATACACATACATTTATTCAGGATGAATCAAGGGTTAAATGGTTTTGGGGAAGGGGTGAGAATATTTAGAGAGGGCAAAGGTTATTGACTGAGGCTACTGAGAAACCTCATTAGCATGGGAAGCCATTCCAGGAATCTCAGGTACAGGACTTTGAGACATTCTTCAGGTAGTCCATGTGGGTTTTGGGATCCTCCAGAGAGAAGAGTCCCACTGACTTCCTGGTAAAGTCAGACTTTGACCTTAGCTGCAGGTTTCTAGACAACTAACTCCAGGATCGACTGGAAGAAATTTAAGCTTGTGAGTATTGTCTAAACCTACATAGATTCACTTGGAATTCAACAGATCATTTCTGGATTTGATAGCATAATTCTCTTCTCTCCATCTGGGCAAAGCAGCATTCTATGACAAGCCCTTGCCATCCCCTGATTCCTGATCATTTCTTCTAATTATTCAATTAACTATAAATCTATATGCTACTATGAATAGATTTTGAAAGTATAATGAAGCTCTCAAATAAACTGAGTATTAGAAAGAAATTATCTAGTTGAATATGACAATGTGATCGAACCACATAACTCTTGGTTTACAGCTCAGTCTTGTGGTAAGTGAATACTTGCAGAGATACGAAGCTTGGGAGAGACTGGAGATTCTTCATAGACTATACTAGGGCTGAAAGGATGTGCTTGGGAAAAAGCACAGGCAGTTGTTAGAAGCTGTACTTGGTTAACAGGCTGCTAGAATTAAAGACTTCAAAAGTGAATTCTGCCATCAGCTGCAGTGAACTTGGAAGCAGATGTTCTCCCAAACCTCAGGATAAGACTTCAGCCTGGCAAACACTTTGCTCAATAGCCTATGATATCTTGGATAGAGACTTCAATGTCATCACTCCATAGACATGTGAATTAATAGCTGATATTTCAAACATCCTACATCTGCTAAAATGTTTTGTCAGCAGAATGTATATGTGTATGTGTACGTGTATGTGTATAAGTATATGATGTATATGTATATGATATATATGTATATGATGTATATGTATATGATGTACATGTACATGTATATGTATATGATATATGTATATGATGTATATGTATATGATGTATATGTATATGATGTATATGTATATGATGTATATGTAT
>NW_021604577.1:1903133-1921933 GCF_004785775.1 Grammomys surdaster
ATGATGTATATGTATTTGATGTATATGTATATGATGTATGTGTATATGATGTATATGTATATATGTGTATGTATATCTTCCCAGAGTTTGTATTTGAGTTTTAAGATACTAATATAGTACCAATTAAGGTTTCAGAAAGGTTAGGAAATGACACAAGGTACTTACATGTAGTCAGTCTGAGTTGGAATCTCACTGATGTTTTACCCACTGTCCTCTATCCCTCCCATTAGTTTGTTTTCTACACAGACTATGGCTTTCTTCCTCAACCACTCCCAGGGAAATTTTAAATTCCATCAACGGAAAATATCATATGAAGGATTCTTCTTGTTACGTGTTTCTCATACTCAGGATTCGGCATGCTAATTTTAAAATTAATGGTTTGAGTCATTTGTCCTATGCTTTTGCTGTGACATTATCTTTGACAATGATTGCTGTGCAAGGGTAGTGAGATATATTAAATGCAGAGAAGAATATACTAATGTTTCAAATGTTTCTTCCCATATTCAAATTTTAAAAGTCAATGAAAGGCGGAGCTATTTGTAATGCAAATGAGGGATTAGCTCTGAATCAAATCACCCAGGAAAAATGACATAGAAACTCCTGGGTGTTCTCTTTTCAGCAGGACATTGCAAACAATGCAGCTTTAGAGATACTAAAGATGAGGCTTAATTAACACGGGAGCAGAACAATTGGTATTTCTTTGAAATTCCAAGATTTAAATATTTTTACTAAGATATAAATATTTTATTTTGAAACTAAACATTTTAAGTTGTGCAAACCTTAATCTAACATTTGAATTGTGCTATTAATTAATATAATTGATAAGGATGCAATTATAGGAAATTCTGAGGAAATTAGCCCAAGACTTCTATTTGTTTGGAATTTTTACTCTAGTGTATTGCATCCCATATTATCCTGGAAACAAAAGAATACTTTAAATAAATAGTAAGTGTAGTTTAACAGAATTATAAGATTTATAGACCAATCAAATACTTAACTACCAAGAGATTTATACTTTCTTCTAAACCTCAATTATTAACACTACCCTATATTTTTTATTTTATTTCCCATTGTTTACATAAGGCATTTATTTATATAAGACAGTTACTTGCTCAGTTACAACCTGTGCTGTGTGTCAGTGGGAGCTTAAATTACGCTTACGTCAAAGACTTACACATGACTCACAAATTATTTAAATCTAAATATTTGAGGTTTTAAAATTCGACTGTAAATAAACCAGGTTATGATGTAGGACTAAGGTTGTTAGCATGATAGGATCTAGGGTGGCCTAGGAAAGGGGGCTCTGAGAGCTCCTTGGGTGATTAATTAGGTTAACTGATTAGGAAGAACCGTCTTAACTGTGGGTGAGACTACTCCCAAGGCAGGAATTCTGAATTGTATACAACGGAGGAAGCCAGCTGAACACTAACATCCATCACTCTCTGCCCCTGATTGTGGACAGGATGTGACAAGCTGCTTCAAGGTTCTCTTATTCAATTTACCTGCCATGATGGACTATAACCTTGAAGCTTGAAACAAAATAAGCCTTTCTCCAATAAGTTGTTTTTGTCAGGGCACTCTATCACAGTAATGGAAAGAAATGGTGATAACATTTGTGATGGTTTGTATATACTCGGCACCGAGAGTGATACTATTAGAAGGGTGGCTCTTTTGGAGTAGGTGTGTCACTGTGGGTGTGGGCTTTAAGACCCTCATCCTAGTTTCCTAAAAGCCAGTGTTCTGTTAGCAACGTTCAGGTGAAGATGTAGAACTCTCAAGCTCCTTAACCATGCCTGCCTGGATGCTGCCATGATCCTGCCTTGATGATAATGGACTAAACCTTTGAACCTGTAAGCTAGCCCCAATTAAATGTTGTTGTTTATAAGAGTTGCCTTGGTCATGGTGTCTGTTCACAGCAGTAAAACCCTAACTAAGACAATATTCTTTAGTTGAAAAACTCATTTTGTTGTCCTAACTTAAACTTTGCTTGCTGTTGATGGGATGTATGGATGCAGGACAGTTATGAGGCTAAGCTAGTTTGACACAACGACAGAAACACTCATACTTCTAAGTCCATCATGCCATTGCTAGCTTGGGGTTGAGTGATACTGTATAAGCAGTGTATACATATGAATATTGGATGGAAACTCTCACATTACTAACTAAAAATATGATTTCTGTAAATAATAAGGGTGATGCTTGTAAACAAGGAGGTGTAGCAATATCAGCTTATTTATGTTTTAGTCTCTGTTATGTGATATTAAGGTTAAAAAAAATCATGAAATTTTCTACCAGAAATGAAGCAACTGCCTTAGTGTGCTACTACTATTTAAGACCTGGAAGATGAGATATGATCAGTCCTTCTTTCCGATGGTGAAGCAGAGAATAAATACTACGTTAAATATTGCGATGTACTCTTAAGAGTCAGTGGTGTGGAATTTAGTCAATAATCAGCATCTGCTGGGGTTTTATCTTGTGCTAGGTGTATCTATTTTTATAAATACAATGGCATTTACTTCATAGGAAATAATACAATTTCTTAACTAGTGCACTTCAAATGTAAGAGAATTAAAGCATAGAAGGATTTGATAAGTCAGTAGCTGAAGTCATAAGTTTGAATTGCTGCTGAACTCTAGATGCACTGAACATATACTTATACAAAAACCAACAATGAAACAGCTACGTATACCAGCAAGGGCCGTAAAGATAGAACAACCAGGCATAAAGATAAGTCCTCGCAAAGTAAACAAACAAACAAACATTACTGAATGTTTATCAGTCAGCAGGTGGTTTTTGCAGACTCTAATTAATGTCTCAAGGTGGCTGAAACTCTGAAGGAGGCATGTCCAGAAGTTGAGCAATGTACAGGCTGGTTGGTGGGGGATATCTGAGGTTTACTTACAGACAGTAGGAACAGTACAGAGAATCCAAACACAAGACTTGGGAAGATCTCATTTTATTTGGAAATATTACTTCAGGTACTAACATCTTTTAGTCTAGCATTATATGTGACTCCAATTTTTATTGGATAGTTTAAACATGAACAGTTTGAAATCCTATAGTATAAAGCAAATAAGAAGCAGATTTTTAAGTTTATAATTCCACTATATTTTTTATATTAGATTTATCTTTGTCTATTTTTATTTCTGTACCATTTCCTTTGTCTCCTGACCAGGACTGCAGAAATATAGATTTTATATTGTTACGTGACTACCATGATCTTTCTCATTTCACATTAAGAAAGACTGGTATCGAAAATTTTCTAGTTCATCTGTGTTACATCTCTGATTCAGCCTTTTTGTTTGTTTGTTTGTTTGTTTTTTGAGACAGGGTTTCTCTGTGTAGCCCTGGCTGTCCTGGAACTCACTCTGTAGACCAGGCTGGCCTCGAACTCAGAAATCCACCTGCCTCTGCCTCCCAAGTGCTGGGATTAAAGGCGTGAGCCACGACTGCCCGACTCTGATTCAGCCTTTTAATTCATTGTCACAGAGGCTCTTACCCTTGAGTTTACCTATAAGAAGATGCATTAAGTGTCTTGCGGATTCCTGTTTCCATGGAAAAAATGTTGATGGAGAGATGATTGAGCTGAAGATACTTCAGCTTATCATGAAGATTGTCTCTTTATCATGATAATTCATTTATTTTTACAACACGGACTATGATAAATTAAATGGAACAAGCAAATCAACTAACTTTATATTAATAATGCTTTCAAACTATTTTTGTCTTATTTTGTCTGAGATTTAATTACATTTTCATGTCAAACCATTATTCATTTGAAAATGCTCTCTAGTACTTGAGGTGATGTCTCGCTCATTACAATGATTTTTGAGTGTATCACATAAAAATTGTACTTGAATTATTATGGCTTTTCTCTAGATGATGTTAACCCCCTGGCCTCATGTTAACAATGCCTTGGCACTTTAAATAGATTAGACCATGCCTTGGTATATTTGTTATGAATGTTTCTACAGGGTACGTGGATCCTAAAATTGCACAAAAGTGGAACTCTTCCTCTTATTTGCTTTTAAAAGTTAAAAGCATCTTTATTGCCTTTTTTTTTTTTGACAAGTGTAGAGTCTCTTGGTATCTTTGTTTTAAATAGAAGCTACGGTATATTTAGTTAACCAAATTCACTAAATCTCTCTTTTTTAACCCTTTGATTCTGGTTTCTCGTTTTCTACTGTAAATGTTGAAAAACAATTATTCTATTTCAAATGCTCTGCAAAACATTCTGGGGTGACACATTTAGAGCTAAGACAACGTATTCAGAATAATGAAATGATTCAACCATATTCAGAGTAATGAAATGATTCAACCATATTTATCTTGGAAAAATCTCCCTCTGACTAATTTGGGCTTAGGTCAGTATCTTAAACTCACATTGAAACTTTTAACCAAATTCTTTCTACCTATGAACCCTTATATCTCCTTGTCCAACAGCTCCATTGAGACTTGCTGCTTGGAAACCAGGTTATAATTTACACACAATTGTATGTGTCCTATAATTCACAAATGCTCATTGGATACTATGTTATTTCTCATGGCTGAGCACTTAGAGCTTTCAGAATGCAATTACAGTTTTCATCTTCACTGATACCGGAGTTAGGTAAGGTGATGGATTAAAAGTGCACAGACTTCATTTGATATTATATAACAGCCTGCTGACACAGGAAAGTTTACACATTTTAGTGATGAAATTCTATATTCATCACTTTGATTCCCTAGGAAAAATCACTTTAAAATATAGTATTGATAAGAGAAAGGCAGAATGTGTGGAAGTTATTTCCAGTTACAAGTGTGGTAGGCAAAATTCAGTAGAGAAAATGAGTTAAAGAAAACTGGTTAGAAGCTTGGCACTTTCACTTAATGGTCACTTCTGGATGCTTGTTACTGAGATTGTTCTTGTAAGATCTGCACACATTTATACTCCTGTTTGTGAAAGCTACTCTAGGGAACTGTCTGAAAAATGCCAAGGATGACTTTATTATTATTTTTTTTTAGGTCGGTGACAAGTGTGTTGCCTTCTGTTTTGTGGAAACAATAGTAGCTATTCACATGAGGAAGCAGACAGTGTGGTGGTATTGCAGAATGTTTATAATAAAGTAGAGGTAGAATAAATGTTTAAATTTGTATTACCCTGATCACTGTAGTAAAATTACTCATATTTAAGTGGCTCATAATTAAAATATTAAATATCTACTTTTAGTTCCTTTATTAGGCAAAATTTGGCTTTTATTTTGTCATTTTTAGCTTGCCTTTTTATTCTCTTCATAGTTTTCCAAACAACAGTCATTTAAATTTCAATGAAGTACAGTTAGTTATTTCTTTGAAAAGTTTATTGCATTTTTGACTGGTAGCTGAGAATTAGGTAATTTAGACTACCAAAGATTATGAAGAATTTTTGTTTTGCTTTATTTTCATTTATGTTGAAAAGATATTGTAGATTTTTAAAAATTGCATCCATGATTTCTTTGGAATTGATTTTTGCATATGATTTTAGTTATAAGTTAAATTTTATTTCTTTGAAAATAGACATCCAGTAATTTGCAGCAGTATTTTTTGGAAAGACTTTCTCTTTAAAAATCTTTTTATTACATTTGTCTACTTATGGGGTTGGCAGGTGTGATCTCTGTATATGCACGTGGCAATCATGCTAGTGAAAGTCAGAGGACAATTTGTAGTAGTCCCTTCTCTCCATCTACCTCTTGTTACATATGGATTCAAATACGTGGTCAGTCTTGGTCCAGGTCTTTTACTCAGTGAGCTATTTTGGTGGCTCAAGACTATCAGTGAACAACTACATTGGTTTTTATAACTTTGCTGGAGATCAATAATCAGCTATCAATGGACTCAATTCTGCTTTGTTTTCATTAAGGTTTCCTTTCTCCATAACTGACTCTTCCTTCCCTTCCTTCCTTCCTTCCTTCCTTCCTTCCTTCCTTCCTTCCTTCCTCCCTCTCTTCCTTCTTCCCTCCTCTCTCCCTCTTTCCCTTCCTCTCCCTCCCTCCCTCTCTCTCTTTCTTTCCTTTGTTCTCTCTCTTTTCTCCCTCTCTCCCTCTCTACCTCCCTCTCTCCCCCATCTCTCTTACCTCCCTCTCTTCCTTCTCCCTCCCTCCCTCCCTCCTTCCCTTCCTTCTTCTTTCCTTCCTTCACTGCAATACTTCACCGACATGGATACTGTATAGCCATTAGGACACTTGAATTAATGTATTGTTACTCTTACTGTGCTTTTTTCTGAGGTGTTTAGACCTAGAGCTTCTATGAAGCTTTTCAGATCAGTGTGTCATTTTCCACAGAAACGCCTGCTGTGATTTAGATTGAGTGTGTTGAATGTATCATTTCTGTCTTAGCAAGTTTGTATCCTCTAATTCAGTGACGTTTATATTACTCTTCACTTTTCGGTCCTCTAAATACTCTGAGTACTATTTTGTAGTTGTTAGGTTTTCAACACACTTTTAGATTTATACATGAATATGTCTAAGTTTTGTATTTATTAACAGTAATAGAATGATAGAAAATTTCGATTCCAATTGCTTGTTGTTATTATAAAAAGTTGATTTTTTTGGGATATTGATTTTCTATACTAAATTCTTGCTAATAGTTTAAAAGTATTTTAGATTGAGTTTTTGTGCAAATGGTATATTTTACATTATATCATTTGTTTTATTTTCAGTATGCTCAATGTTTATGGGTCATGAACACATAATAGTTTCTTTCTGTAACACTGCTGATCTTTAGTGATTCATAACCATTTCAGTCTTTAACTAAGAAGCATAGGTGTCATCACAGGTTTGGCTGGAGCCCAGATGCATTTAGGAATAAAATAACTGTTTTTAGTCAGAGACCATGACCAACTTAAAATTTTAACCATTCTTTGTGTATTGATAATACTCAATAAATATTAAATACTAGTACAGTAAAGTGGACTAAAACCTTTTCTTCCCAATATTGATTAACCTTTTTATAACATTTATCTCCTAAAGAAGCAGACTAATCTGTGGAGGCTGTCACAGTGTCTCTCTATCAGATTGTTAGTTCCTGTTCTCTGTACTCTGGAAGGTTATAAAAAGCTTTCATTAGAATTAGCAACTGTGTTCTGTCTCCAAAGTAAACTAAATAAAAAGGTTTGGATAATTTTTCTGCCAAATTGATTTTGTTCTTTTAGGATGTTTACAGAGAGTTAATCATAGTCAATCACTTCATAAGAAAACCTACTCAAGATTTATATGTTGCTTTTCTCACTTGAAGACCCATACACCCCAAATAATTATTTTTTCTTTTATTAGTCTTTCAGGTAGGTAGTTTTTTTTCTCTTTCAGAGAACTAGCTTTATAATAGAGAAAATTTCACTTCATTTATTAAACAATTAAATAAGGATATCTTTGGAAAATTACCTTTTGATCATTAATTCATCTTTGTAGGAAGCCTATTATCTCCGATCTCTGATCATGACACTGCTTATTTCCTTGGGGTTGTCCTGGTCACATGTTGATATCTTCTTTGAACATTTTTTTTAATGCTTCAGAATTTATTTATTTATTTATTGCTTCCTAGTATGTTTTAAAAACCAACAAAACATTCAAAGAATGCAATTGCTGAATGTTCAAATATGTTACATATGTAACAAGTTTCCAACCATGATGTCAAATCAGTAAGTCGTTTTGAATTGTAATAGCCTAACTCTATGTATATAAACATTACACGGGTATGTATCTGATAGTTTTTATTGCCAAATTGATGCAACCTAGAGGTGTCTGAGAAGAGGGAACCTCAGTGGTAGGATTGCCTTAGTCACAGTGTTTGGTGGCTATGCCTGTGAGGGATTGACTTCTTTGATGATTGAAGTGGGAAGGTGTCACCATAGCTAAGTGGATGGGATCGGGCTGGATCATAAGCCAGTGAGTGACATTACTCTGTGGTTTCTCCATAGGATTCCTGCCTTGAGTTCCTGCCCTGATTTCTCTCAATGATGCACTGTGACTTGGAGGTGTACTATGAAATAAGCTCTTCCCTCCACGTGTTATTGCTGGTCAAAGTAGTTCATTACAACAAAATGTATGAAAGTCTAATATTGAGTAAACAAAAAATTTAAATTTTAAATTTGAGATTGATTTCTGACAAGAATGTTAAATATATTGAGTGTTTGTAATATTTTTACCCATAACCAGAATATTAGTTCAGAAGACTCTATTCCCAGTAAATAAAAGTGGTATATTAAAATTGCTTTTATCATTCTTTCCATTCAGACTTTATTTTAATATCAATCATAAATACATTTAAAAGGAAAGTAGGAAAATCTGCAACTCTCTTTCTTGTCATATTTATGTTTCTAGTTAAGAGTAAATTACAATGAGTTTGAGACTAATTGTTAAATGTGTTATGTTCCTGTTTTTAGGGCTTCCGCATCTATGTAAGCATGCTCACTGGATATAGACTCTTCATTTTTAAAAATGCTGCAGGAAATGAGGAACAGAGGATAAATTTCCTTCTCCTGTGTTTACCTAATATTAAGGCTATCTCTAGCTTCCACTTCAATTTCCAAAGTTTTCCAAACTTTTCAGTGAAGTAAGCCTTTTGATCTATGTAAAACCATAATAAATCTAGAGCTATTTCCATGTGAGTATGAAATGCACAACCATATATGAATTATATACATGAAGTATATGATAATTATTATCTATTAATTTAATTAATATCACTTATAGTATAATATAAATATATTTTAATAGTTTTTATATAAATATAATCAGAGAATATATGATAACAAATAAAATATAAGATACCTTGTATAATATATATAATAAATATAATTTAATATTATTTATATATGAATTATTTGCATACTTGAATTTATTTGGTTCTGAATTTTCAACATAACAACACTCTAAATTGCATGAAATTGAAACAGGATTAGACAACCAGAAATCTTGATATGGAATTCCATAATGCAGAACACTGTTAGACAAGGTCTTACAAAACTTTCTATTCATTTATTTTTAGTTTATGTTTCTTTGAAGCAGATGCCAAGACAAGGATTTTGCTTTGGGGTGGTTTCTTAAAATGTGACTCCAGAAATAAGACTAATTGAGCAGAAAGGAAAAAGGGGCTTGGGTCCACAAGCACATGTGGTATTAAGTTGGCTGGGCTATAGAGTGAGTTCCTGGACAATCTGAACTGTAGAATGAGACTTTGTCTGATATTTCTCTACAATAATTACCAAAAACTAGAAATGACAAAAATACCCTTTGACAGTTGAAAGGTGAGACGTGCTCTGGGCACATAGAACATGGAAACCTTTCAGCAAAATAAAGGAGAAATGATTGCTACATGTAGCAACTCGGGTGGAGTTCAAGGACATTTTGTTATTAAAAGGTTCCATCCCAAACTTACATTTTATTTCATTGTACATATATAACGTTCTGAAAGTGACAAAGTTGCACAGAACTAAAATGTATTAGGGATAGTTACTTTAACTCTTCAATTAAAATAAAAGTATCTTTAATTATAATAAAAATACAAAAAAATATCTGAAAAACTGAAAAAAGCCCAAAGCATATGAAAACATCTAAACATATGCAAATTAAAATAATACAGACATATATATATTTTTAACTTTTGAAGTGGCTAAGATATAAGAAATTATAATAGGAAGAGTTGGTAAGGTTTCTCAGGCCTGGATATCTCTCTCTCTCTCTCTCTCTCTCTCTCTCTCTCTCTCTCTCTCTCTCTCTCTCTCTCAATACAGAGTTGCAGGGTTTATTATTATTATTATCCTTTAATCATTTTTTACAGTTCAGCTGTTATCCCCTTCCCAGTCTGTCCTACAATTCCTGATCCCATCCCTCCTCCTTGATCTCCAAGAGGATGTCACCACTCTCCACTCTCACCCCACTAGACCTCTTCACACCCTGTGGCCTGTTTCCATTCTTTCTGCTGGCCCTCAGGGCTTTAGTCCTGTTCCCACCCCTCAAAAACTGATCATGTTCCCCTTTCCTGTCCCCTCTTCCTCCCAGGTCCCTCCCTCCCTCCCTTTGCCTCTCGTGACTGCTTTCTTCACCCACCCAAGTGGGATTAAGGCATCTTCATGTGGGTCCTTCTGCTTGTTAACCATCTTGAGTTCTCTGGATTGTATCCTGAGTATGCTTTTTTGGGTAATATTAGTGAATACATACCATGCATGTCCTTTTGGGTCTTAGTTACCTAACTCAAGATGATATTTTCTAGTTCCATTCATTTTCCTGCAAAACTCAGGATGTCCTCGTTCTTAATAGCTGAGTAGTATTTCATTGTGTAAATGAACCACATTTTCTATATCCATTTTTCCATTGTGGGACATCTGGATTGTTTCCAGCTTCTGGCTATCACAAATAAGGCTGCTATGAACATAGTGGAACATGTGCCCCTGTGGTATGGTGGGTCATCTTTCAGATAAATGTACAAGTGTGGTATAGTTGTGTCTTCAGGTAGATCTATTTCCAATTTTCTGAGGAAATTCCAGATATATTTCTAGAGGGTTTGTACCAGTTTTCAATCCCACCAGCAGTGGAGGAGTGTTCCTCTTTCTCCACATTCTTGCCAGCATGTGCTGTCACCTGAGTTTTGAAGATCTTATTTGATCTTATTTGATCAATTCTGATTGGTGTAAGGTGGAATCTCAGGGTAGTTTTGATTTGCATTTTCCTGATCACTAAGGACTTTGAACATTTCTTTGAGTGCTTCTCAGCCATTCAAGATTCCTCTGTTGTGAATTTTCTGTTTAGTTCTATACTCCATTTTTTTGATTGGGTTGTTTGATTTCTCTGTGGTTAGCTTCTTGAGTTCTTTATATATCTTGGATATTAGCCTTCTATCAGATATGGAGTTAGTAAAGATTTTTTTTCCCAATCTGTAGGTTGAAATTTTTTTCTATTGACATTGTCCTTTGCCTTACAGAAGCTTTCCAATTTCATGAGTTCCCATTTATCAATTCTTGATCTTAGAGCATGAGCCATTAGTGTTCTGTTTAGGAAATTTTCCTCCTGCCAATTAGTTCAAGGCTCTTTCCCACTTTCTTTCCTATGAGATTCAGTGTATCTGGTTTTGTTTTGAAGTTCTTGGTCCACTTGGACTTGAGGTTTGTGCACGGTGACAAATATGAATCTATTTTCATTTTTCTACATACTGACTTCCAGTTAGACCAGAGCCATTTATTGAAGATGCTTCCTTTTTTTCCATTGCATATTTTTGTCTTTTTTATAAGATTATATATGGATTTGCATGCTTAGTCCTCAGTTGATGAATGGTTTATAAAGATTAGGATGTAGTCTTGTTGGACTAGGCATGTACTTGTTGGAGGAAGAGATACCGCTGGGATTGGGCTTTGATGTTTTTTAAACAGCCATGCCAGGCCTAGTGTCTCACACTGTGCTTGCTTCATATGGAGTATGATACAAAGCTCTCAGCTACTATTCCAGTACCATGTCTGCCAGCTTCCTGCCATGACAATAATGGACTAACCCTCTAAACTGTAAACAAGTCCTCATTTAAAGGCTTTCTTTTGTTGAGTTGTCTCAGCTATGATGTCCCTTCACAGAAATAGAATAGTAACCAAGACAGTCCTTTAAATCTCATAAATTTCTAAGCATTCTGTAAATTTAGAGGCAATACATTTGTAGGAAAGAGAACAACTGACTAACAGGAAACTGGTACTTCTAAGTCACACCTCTTCTTCTGCTGCTCTAGTATAATCCTGAATTAGAAGGGTCCTTCCAGCATACACGTGGACAATGTCAGCCTACACTTTAAACCACGTTCTCTCACATTGACCTTCGAGCTTTGACTACCCAAGAATTCTCAGGTTATATACTTTCAATTCACTCTGAGGAAGAACTTAAAAAGAGGCTTCTTATGCCTTGGAAGCATCCTCAGGGATGACAGGATGGGAGACTCTGATTTCAAGTTCTCAGATAGAAAACTGAAAAGGAGAACTAGGTTCTGTGTGGGTATTTGTTTAAGTTCTGGGTTTCATTTTTCACTCTTGGGAAGACCAGGGTTGCATCAAGATCTGAAAAATAGACATTAGGCCGAGGGCAGTTATCCAGCTGTGAGCATGGTCTTAAGTATAGATTAATAATTTCATAGAAAGGACTTTTATCATTTCTATCCCCTGTGGTTTGAATAGAATTTATCCCTATAAAACTTATGAAGAACTGGCCCCAATGTAAACACACTGACAGATAAAGGTCCTTCAGTGATTTGGGAGACATGAGGGATTTACTCCTAAATGGACTGATGGTGTACTTTTTAGGAGTGTGTCAGTGACTGGGAGAGTCTGGTCTTTTGTAGCACTTCTGCCTGGGCGTACCTGGGTTTGTGATGACCGACCATACTTTATTCATCCTTTGGTGCTTCCTTGAAGCTTTTCATATTGCACTCTTTTCCGCCAGCTGTGACTTTGTAATGATTCTGACCTGGCTCACTTTCTGCTCTGTGAAGAACAGGTATTTAGAGAACTGTGTATTAGCAGAAGCTGACCCAAAAGAGTGGGATTTTTCTCATGAGAGAGCCGACAGAGAAGAAACAGCATTTTAAACATATAAATTTTATTTAAATGGAACACTCATTATTTTAACAATGATAATTATGTAGAAAATCCCAATGAGTGTTACTTTCATTTTGTTTTACAATTATGGAAAAGGACTCAAGAAGATTGGCTTACTCAATTGAAACAATATTTTATTTATTTTTATTCCCATAACAAAAATATCACAGATTGGATAAATGATTAACAATAGAAATTTGTTTCTCAAGGTTCTGGTATCTGGAAAGTCAGAGCAGCTGGGTAGGTACTTGGTTTCTGCTTCCAAGGTACTGCTTATTGAATTCTGTGCAGAAAGAAACACTGTCTTCACGTGGTCCTGAGTGAACAGAGCAAACAATCTCTCTTAAGACACTTCATGAGAGCTCTGACTCCATCCATAAGGATCCAGCCTCTCATCTCTATCATTTCCTAGGGGTTTTACCTCTTAATATTACCACAGTGCTTTTCAGGCTTGCCATATGAAATTCTCAAGGAACAACCTCGCTTAAAGCACAGCAGATGGTGAGAAAATAGAGCTGCTGAGGGCTGTGGAGACAGCAGTATGCACAAAGTGCTTGCTGTGACAGGGTGTAGACCAGAGTTCCTTTCCTCAGAACTAATGTGAATGCCAGGTGGGTGTGGCAGCCTACCTGGTTTTCCAGTGCTGGAAAAATGAAGACGGGGTTTCTTGAGCAAACTGGTTAGCTAGACTAATGCATTTGAGCAAGCTCTGAGTTCAACTGAGATATTCTCTCTCTCTATGTCTCTGTCTCTCTCTGTCACACACCACACACACACACACACACACACACACACACACACACACATGAACAATCATTTTATATACATACATATGCAATAAAAGAGAAACCAGGTGAAACTATTAGGTGTTTATCACCTTAGGATAATTTACTCATCTAAATTAAGCAAAAAAGCAGCAACAAATACAACTGTAGGTCTGAAGGTCGTGAATAGAGGTGATGGGAACGGAGAAATGAATTGGAATTTGGTGGACTTCGAAGACCTTTTAAAAGATCTTCTTCTCTCTATTAGGAAGAATTTATATGCACCACTCCATTCAACTGCCATTCCTTAAAACTTAACCAATTAACAGTATCAGAACACAGAGATTCTATCATAAAAATGCAGGCTTCCAAATTTTGTTTCCAAAAGTATAATTTACCATTTTTCACATATACAAATAAGTTGTGATATAGGTGAGCTGAAATTGAAGATGACTAAATTTTGCTAAGAATTCTTTTTGTTCTTTTACATTTAGAGTGTGTTCAGGGAAAAACAATGTGTCTAATTGGAGAATTAGAGGTTTATCCTTGAAGGAGAAAAGCCAACAGGAACAGCAATTTATCACCAGAGCGCAGTCTTAATGGTTTCCTATGAATGTGATTTTGCTTCAATTGGTTCTGAAAATTCTTAGAAGAGGTGCATTAGCTGGTCTCCCTGGATCTGATTATCAACCCTAACTATGAGCATCCTAGTCAATGCATATTAGTCAGAGGCCAGCTAAAACCATTGTGATGATAACATTTCTAAATCCACCCAGTGAAGAACTAAAAAATCAAAAATTCATTCTCTTTTATAGTCGGGCGTATGATAATAGGTATTTGAAGACAGCAGTTTAATTACTGAGGTGGTGGATCAAGTCCATTTTACCCTGACCCCTGCCAGGATAACATCTGTTAAATTTATCACCTCTCCCCCTATATGACTGTGCAGTGTTGATTAACTAAGCATGTGGCCCTTCCAATTTGGTGACTTGAGAGAGCCCATATATCACTTAGCACATCAGAAAGCATGTTCAATTGCTTTTGCCTTCATTTATTACCCCCTAGGACAGAAATGACTCTTAGCTTTCCTGATTAAAACACTGTGACCATGCTTTAAGTTTAATTGTATATGTTGCCAGTTAATAGCATGCACTTCCCTTGGGCATAAACTTTTAAATCTCATTGAGATTGGCTTCTGTGCTATGGCAGAAGCTCTAGCTTGAGGAAAATGCTTGTCACATTTTTGGTCTCTAGTTATATAATGTGTTCCTGGAATTTATAGGAAAAGACAATGCAACTTAATTTTAAAGATACAAACCTTAGAAAATATTTAATTCCAATAAATGTGATGTAATTCTGACAACTATTTCATAAAGAAAGCAGGGCAATTCTTAGGGAATAGGTAGATAATTTGGAGTTGATGTAATTAATTTGGAAAGTATTGGTGACCAATTACAAATATGTGCTTAGAACATGAGCACATGTAAATTTGAAGAAAAAGACAATATTAAATGATTGGAAAACATTTAAATCAAGGGATTAAAATATTTTTGTGTATTTTTAGAACATCATTAAGGATTATTAAATAACTTTTATATTTTTTATCAATAAGCACTGCATAAATAGAATTCTGGAAAAAATTAAATAACCAGAGTTACTTATGCTAAAAATTCTTTGTTAAGTTTTAATGATTTCCCTTGTTATAAAAAGATAAGTTTTTAGGAGAAGTAGAATTCTCAAATCAAATCTCCATCATAAGTTAAATAGCTCAAGAGATTTCTAGGAATATACTTTTGCTATCAATCAATTGAGAACTATCAAAAAAAAATGAGAGAGACAGGGGATACAAAAATTCATTAGGATGGAAACACTTCCACCTTGGAGCTAAGGATAACAGGATCACAGAGACAACTGGACTCTGAGGAGTTCTGACACAAGTAAGATAACTGGAAAGACAGGCTCCAGTCAGAGACAGTGAGGGCAGGTAGCACTAGAGATAACCAGATGGCGAAAGGCAAGCACAAGAATATAAGCAACAGAAACCAATGTTACCTGGCATCATCAGAGCATAGTTCTCCCACCATAGAAAGTCTTGGACACCCCATCACACCAGAAAAGCAGGATTCAGATTTAAAAATCACTTTTCATGATGATGATAGAGGACTTTAAGAAGGACAAAACAACACCTTTAAAGAAATACAAGAGAATACAGGTAAACAGGTAGAAGCCCTTAAGAGGAAACACAAAAATCCCTTAATGAATTGCAAGAAAATAAACCCTTAGCCAGACTAATCAGATGGCAGAGAGACAGTATACTAATGAATAAAATCAGAACTGAAAAGGGTGACATAACAACAGAAACTGAGACAAAGTAACATTAACAGAAGTTATGAACCAAATGGATTTAACAGACATCTATAGAACATTTCATCCTAAAACAAAAGAATATACCTTTTTCTCAGCACCTCATGGTACCTTCTCCAAAATAGACCATATAATTGGTCACAAAGCAGGCCTCAACAGATACAAAAATATTGAAATAATTCCTTGCATCCTATCAGATCAACACTGACTAAGGCTGGTCTTCAATAGTGACAAAAACAATGGAAAGCCCACATACACATGGAAACTGAACAATGCTCTACTCAATGATGACTTGGTCAAGGAAGAAATAAAGAAAGAAATTAAAGACCCTTGTAGAATTTAATGAAAATGAAAGCTCTTCATACCAAAACTTATGGAACACAATGAAAGCAGTGGTAAGGGGAAAACTCATAGCTCTAAGTGTTTACAAAAAGAAGCTGGAGAGAGCATTCACTAGCAACTTGACAGCAAATGTGAAAGCTCTAGAACAAAAAGAAAAATACACCCAAGAGGAGTAGAAGGCAGGAAACAGTCAAACTCAGGGCTGAAAACCAAGTAGAAAGAAAAAGATCCATATGAAGTATCAACAAAATCAGGAGCTGGTTCTTTGAGAAAATCAACAAGATAGATAAACCCTTAGCCAGACTAACCAGAAGGCACAGAGACAGTACCCTGATTAATAAAATCAGAACTGAAAACGGAGACATAACAAAAGAAACTGAGGAAATCCAAAAAGTCATCAGATCATACTACAAAAGCCTGTACTCAACAAAACTGTAAATTTTGATGTAATGGACAATTTTCTATCCCTAAAAAAATAGCAGCAGTCATTAAAAGTCTCCCCACTAAAAAAAGCCCAGGACCAGATGGTTTTAGTGCAGAATTCTGTCAGATCCTCAAGGAAGACCTAATACTAATTCTCTTCAAACTATTCTACAAAATAGAAACAGAAGGAACACTACCCAATTTTTTCTATGGGGCCATAATTATACTCATACCTAAACCACACAAAGACACAACAAAGAAAAAAAATCTTCAGACCAATCTCCCTTATGAATATCGATGAAAAATACTCAATAAAATCCTTGCAAACTGAATCCAAAAACACATCAAAACAATCATCCATCATGATCAAGTAGGCTTCATCCCAGGAATGCAGGGATGGTTCAATATTCAGAAATCCATCAATGTAATCCACTATATAAACAAACTCAAAGAAAAAAAAAAACCACATGGTCATTTGATTAGATGTTGAGAAAGCATTTGACAAAATTCAACACCCCTTCATGATAAAAGTCTTGGAAAGATCAGGAATCCAAGGCTCATGCCTAAACATAGTAAATGCAATTTACAGCAAATTAGTAGCCAACATCAAACTAAATGGAGAGAAACTTGAAGCAATTCCACTAAAATCAGGGACTAGACAAGGCTGCCCACTCTCTCTCTCCCTATTCTATATAGTACTGGAAGTCCTACCCAGAGCAATTAGACAACAAAAAGAAGTAAAAAGGATACAAATAGAAAAGGAAGAAGTCAAAATTTCTCTATTTGTAGATGATATGACAGTATACTTAAGTGACCCCAAAACTTCCACCAGAGAACTCCTAAACATGATAAGCAACTTCAGCAAAGTGGCTGTTTATAAAATCAGCTCAAACAAATCAGTAGCCTTCCTCTACTCAAAGGAAAAACAGGCTGAGAAAGAAATTAGGGAAGCGACACCATTCACAATGGTCACAGATAATATAAAATACCTTGGTGTGAATCTAACCAAGCATGTGAAAGATCTGTATGACTAGAACTTGAAGTCCCTGAAGAAAGAAATCAAAGAAGATCTCAGAAGATGGAAAGATCTCCCATGCTCATGGGTTGGAAGGATTAATATAGTAAAAATTATCATCTTGCTGAGAGCAATCTATAGATTCAATTCAATCCCTGTCAAAATCCCAACTCAATTCTTCACAGAGTTAGAAAGAAATTCTCAAATTCATTTGGAATAACAAAAACCCAGGATAGTGAAAACTATTCTCAACAATAAAAGAACTTCTGGAGGAATCACCATCCCTGACCTCAAGCTGTACTACAGAGCAATAGTGATAAAAATTGCATCGTATTGGTACAGAGACAGTTAGGAAGATCAATGGAATAGAATTGAAGACCCAGAAACGAACCACACACCTATGGTCACTTGATCTTTGACAAAGAAACTAAAACTGTCCAGTAGAAAAAAGGACAGCAATTTCAACAAATGGTGCTGGTTCAACTGGAGGACAACATGTAGAAAAATATAAATAGATCCATTCTTATCTCTTTGTACAAAGCTCAAGTCCAAGTGGATAAAGGACCTCCACGTAAACCCAGATACACTGAAACTAATAGAAGAGAAGGTGGGGAAGAACCTTGAACTGTTGGGCACAGGGGAAAAGTCCCTGAACAGAACACCAATGGCTTATGCTCTAAGATTAAGAACTGACAAATGGGACCTCATAAAATTGCAAGTTTCTGTAAGGCAAAGGACACTGTCAATAGGACAAAACAGCAACCAACAGATTGGAAAAAGATGTTTACCAATCCTACATCTGATTGATGGCTAATATCCAATATATACAATGAACTCAAGAAATTAAGCTCCAGACAACCAAATAGCCCTATTAATAATGGGGTACAGAGTTAAACAAAGAATCCTTAACTGAGAAAACTCGAATGGCCCAGAAGCACACAAAGAAATGTTCAACATCTTTAGTCATCAGGGAAATGCAAATCAAAACAACCCTGAGGTTCCACCTCACACCCATCAGAATGGCTAAGATCAAAAACTCAGGTGATAGGAGATGCTGGCGAGGATGTGGAAAAAGAAGAATACCTCTCCATTGTTTGTGGGATTGCAAGCTGGTGCAACCACTCTGGAAATCAATCTGGCAGTTCCTCAGAAAATTGGACATAGCATTATCTGAGGACCCAGCTATACGACTCCTGGGCATATACCCAGAAAATGCTCCAACATATAACAAGGACATATGCTCCACTATATTCATAGCAGCCATATGTATATGTATATGTATATGTATATGTATATGTATATGTATATG
>NW_021604577.1:1921943-2025158 GCF_004785775.1 Grammomys surdaster
TATATGTATCAAACAAAAATAATCTACAACAGAAGTTCTAGTTTAATAAAATAGGGTTCTTATTTAAGATTTGACAGAGACCATATCTTTTCAACTGATTTAAATGAAACGTAGGGTAAGATCTCTCTCTCTCTCTTTTTAAAAAATTGTCTTTAATCATTTTTTTTACAGTCCAGCCGTAATTTCCCTCCAGATCCATCCTCCTACAGTTTGTCTTCCCATTCTTACTCTCCCTTACCTTCAAGAGGATATTCCCACTCCCTAGTGCCTCAAGTCTCTCGAGAGTTAGATGTATCTTCTCTCAATGAGGCCAGACCATGCAGTCCTCTGCTGTGTATGTGTCTGGAGCCTTGGACCAACTAGTCTATGCTGCCTGGTTGGTGGCTCAGTGTCTGAGAGACCTCGGGGTCCAGGTTATTTGAGACTGCTTATCTTTCTATAGGGCTGCCCTCCTCCACAACTTTTTCAGCCTTTCTTTAATTCAACCACAGGGGTCTGCAGCTTCTGTCCATTGGTTGGGTATAAGCATTTACATCTGTCTGATGCAGCTGCTTGTTGGGCCTCTAGGAGGGCAGTCATGTCTGTAAGCACACCATAGCATCAGTAATAGTGCCAGGCCTTGAAATCTCCCCTGGAGATGGATTGGGCCGGTCACTGGTCACTCCTTTCTCTCAGTCTCTTCTCCATTTTTGTCACTGCAGTTTTAGACAGGAATAATTCTGGGTCAGAGTTTTTGACTGTGGGATCGCAATCCAATCTCTCCACTTTGATGCCCTGTCTTTCTACTGGAAGTGGACTGTACAAGTTTCTTCTCCCAGCTGTTGAGCATTTCATCTAAGGTCCCTCCATTTGAGTCCTAAGTGTTTTTCACCTGCCACGTCTCTGGTACATTCTAGAGGGTCTCCTCACCTCTTACCTCTAGAGGTTGCCTGTTTTCGATCTGTTTTTTTAATTTTTTTTATTGGCTATTTTATTTACATTTCAGATGTAATCCCTCCCCCCCAGGAGCCCCTATACGATCCCCTCTCCTCCTACTTGTATGAAGATATGTCCCTGGTCCTTGGGACTTCATTCCTGTCTCCTCCCCTTAATACCTGATCATGTTTTTATTTTAAAATTTACTTTGATATTTTCTTGCATTGATATTGTCAAACATTTTAATCAATTTCATGTCAATGATAAAGCATTGCTATGTTATAGATATGACAATGAATGCTAGCTAACTCAGTTGCTTGTCTAAAACAAAGGCTGCTTTTTATACTGCTGGTATTAAGCATGGGGAAACTGTTGCAACATAAATAATCCTTAACTTCAATCAATTTACATTTTTTCAGTGAGGATGGCAGAGAGTTTACAAGTGAATAGATACATGTTTAGTGAACTACGGAGTTGCAAAGAACCTGTTAATATGCAGAAAGAAATAAATGGATTTTATTCCACATACAGCTAGGATGACTTGGTGTTAGAGAATAAATAGGTCATATTTTTCTTCTACATATATCACTATAGGCATAGTATAAGAAATAGGTATCTGTAGAGTAAGAATAGAAATAGTACCCAGTAAGGGGACTGTTGCCTTATCTAGGTGAGGAAAGCTAATGAATGAAGTAAGTTCATAGTAGTGGATGGGAGTGACTGGTTATGGCCTCTATTTCTAAGTATTTTGATGTAAAGATGATAAAAATTATTGGTAGGTGTGGTCATGCAAATATAAAGAAAACAAAGGCATGAAAAGTGACTGTAAGATTTCAGAGGAGAGTAAGAGAATAGTATTGCTCCCTACTTTCTGAAATGGGAATTCACTGGCCAAGGGGGTGATCAAAGAGCTGTGGTTTAGACATATCTAGTATGAGTTATCCATTATATATTGAAAAGAATATGCTGAATGTGAATACCGTCATAAAATTACAACTCAAAAGTCAAAACTGGAGACACATTTTCAGTTTGTTAGGGCACAGGTGCTATGTAAAGTCACAGGACTGGGTAAGTTAGACTCTGGTGTTATTTCAAATAGTAAAGAATCTAGGCTATGGACTCAACTGTCTTGAAGTTGAAAAGAGCCATAGAACTCACCAATGGATGTCTTAGAAGAGGGGCCAATGAAATAAGTAACACAAAGTCTGGTAATGATACCCTGAGTTCTAATAATTCTTACTGGTGAAGGTTCACTGAAATTCATAGGGAAAATGGCTTGAACAGAAGCACATACTACCTTTAATATTTATAAGCTTTAGGTATTTGGTTAAAGCAAAGTTGGGAAGAAGGATGATTCTAGCCTCCATATTTTGTTATAAAAAAAAGTAAATTTTTCCTCTGAAGTTGCCTGAGTCACTCTTTAAAGGGTATACTAATACGGGGGATTTTTCCTATTTAAATAGAAGATACCCTTCTAAAATTGACTGCTGTGTAGACAGGAAAGATACAGAATGCCTATTTTCAGAGACTATAAAAAAGATGTTCTAGATCAGAGATGACAGTAACTTGCTACAGAGTGACACATAGATCCTGCGCTTACAGAAAGGCACTAGAGAAACAAGGGGTATTAAATTCACAGGAATATCTATTTAAAGAGATGTCTAGACTATTTTCTGCCTAGAGGACTGGGAAAAGATGTAGTTAATAGACAGGAAACCTTTGAGCTATCTTTGTGGTCAGGCCAGAGTCGATTCCCCACATTTTTAAGTTGAGTTTGTTTGTCTCAGTCAATCTATAGCACTATCCTTCCATAGACCCTTATCTTGAAGCCGTTTTCTCAGTTCATCTATAGAACATTTCTTCATAGAAGATGGCATTTGTACTTTACAAAGAGTCTATGCAGTCATAGCCTACATTTTTCTGTGTGCATGGGTTTGAGTTATTTATTAATAGAAAATCTTTTCCAAGTTGTGCTATACTTAAATATGCCTCAAATGAACTACTTGAGGTCAAATTCTTGACGTTTGAACCAACACTGACTACTGTGTCATATTGAGATAAACTATTTTCTTATCTTCCGTGATCATTACTCTGCTGGCTTCAGTGGTTACAGAGACTGCTGCAATTTGGCCCACGATAGTGGAGACATTTTGAAAGAACTGACCCTATCTGGAATAGTCAACTTCACAGCAAATTCACACATGTTTTATTTACTTGAATATGAATTGGGTTTGATCATGTCTACATAAAATGTAGTTTTTAAAATATAAGCTTTAGTAAAACATCATAATTTATTGAGGTAAACTGAATTTTCTTTACAAATTACCTATGCTTTATTCACAAGTTATTTTTACAGTATATATGCTCAATGCAAGGTTCTAGATTAGCTGTAAATCTTTTTACTACAGTTCTAACCCTTCCTTAAAAAAGGCTACCAAAGGATTTTGTTTAATCTTCAAACTATGCTGATGACTTGGCTACATAGTATGCTGGTACAATATTGGCACAAAGGTTGTGCATGTAACCAACCACTCTGTGGCTGAATTTAAGACTCACTCCATGAAATAGAACTCATGACACTGCTTTAGTAGCAAAAACATAGGACTAGATAGATCATGGACCTAGTAGAAATGCCATCTAAATAATATTGTTCTACTAAAGGAAAATAGCAATAAAATGACTTCTAATGGCATTTGGCTATTCACACTGATCATGTCTCATCAACCATCATTGGAGAAGCATCCAATTACAGTTGATGGGAACAATGACAGAAAGCCACAAGGAGCAATGTACAAAGGATGAGACATTGGAACATCCAGTATTAAGTAAGAAGCCCCCATCAAACCTCTCCTATTGAGGTGCAAAAACTTTGCAGAAGAGGAGGCAGAAAGATTGTAAGAGCCAGTGGGTATGGAGGACACTAAGAAAATAAAGGCTTCAAGATACAACAGGACTGATAGACACATGAACTCACAGAGAAAGCATCAAATGCACAGGACCTGCACAGACCCAGGCCTCATAAGGTCCTTTGAGGGGGAGGGACATGATTCTTCATCACCAACTAAGAAGCTATCTCTAATTGACAAACATTCTCCAAGGAATGATTAGTTTTGCCAATGGAATCTCACATACAAAGACTTAAGGGGAAGGTCCCATGCTCAGTAGTAGATAATCAACTCAAAAGGAATTCATTTATACCTTTTGACACTGTTTTTCATCTCATAATGCTTTGTCTGGCGTTAAAAAATCTCTATTGGCCTCTTGCTTATATATTACGGTTGTTAATTTTGTGCTTTTATAGTTTTTCTGTGTGTGCAAATGTGCTTCATTTTTCTTTTTTTTCCCCTTCAGTTTGTTCTATTCAGGATTTCTTTTTATTTGCCTGTTCCTTCTTGAAAGACAAAGAAGGCATGAAGTTGGATACATGAGGAAATAGGGAGGGTGTGGGAGGAGATGAGGGAAGGAAAACCACTGTCAGAATACGTTGTATGGGAAAACAATTTTCATTAACAAAACGATTCTGTTTAGTTCTGGTCTAGCCATGCTCTTCATTTGTCATTTGATTCTATGCTTTAGTTTTCAGGGACTAATGATACACAATGATTCATTCATCCACGCCCTGTTGACTTCTTTCTATTACTGTGGAGGCGAAGAACTCTTCATCTCTTCATTTCATACTTCAGAATATTTTACTGAATTTTGATTGTACTTAACTCTCTTATTTACTATTATGTAATGGTGAAACACAATATAATATTCATTATTTATGAACATGTCTATTAGAGGTGAAACAGATGACAGAATGTGTGTGGAATCAGAGAAAAGTATCTGCGATTGGCAAGTTCACGCATTTTTGTATTTATCTAGTAATGTATGCATACATATATTTGAAAACATGTAAATCTGAACTACCTAGTGAACCCTCAATACTGGCTATATATCTGATGATATGTAGTTAAGCTCACCATGACACAGTAAAGAATGAATACTTTTGTTTCTTTTATTATGTTTAGTATATTTTACGTGTATAAGTGTTTTTCCTACATGTATATATGTAGGTGCACCATATTGTGTCTAGTGCTTACAGAGACCAGGGTAGGGATTCATATTTCCAGTAACTGGAGTTGAGATCAGTTGGGAACTTCCATGTAAGTTTTGAGACCTGAATCCAGGGCCTCTGCAAGAGCACTAAGTGCTCTTGACCACTAAGCCATCTTTCCATTCATGAAACACATCATACTTAGAACTAAAAGTCCTACATAGAAGTATCATCCTACAGTCCTTAGAACTTTCATCCTACACTATGCAGTGTGAATAAAAACAGGTACTCCTGAAGCAAGACCTACGGAGTACGTTAGTGTGAATTTATTTGCCTTGTATTTTCCTTGTATTTTCAGGATCATATTAAATATAAAAGCATATATCCAACTTGTAAAACTAACATTTTAATTTTAGAGCTAATCTGTAGGAAAAATTAAAGCAAAATTAATTCATAAAAGAATTGGATCGTTCTCATTTATCACCCTGTGTATTCAAAAAATCATCTTGATAATGGCTTCAAAACTTTCCTACATACTAAAAGTATATCTGTCTCTTGTAGTTTGGCAAAGAACATAATTTATATATTGTTAAATGCAAATCAAATTTGAAAATGTTAGATTTTTCTATTTTATCTTTGAAAAGTTTAAAATGTCTTGTGGGAAGAAAATATGCCAGAATATAAATTTATTTTTACTTCCCTTGCTTACAAAAATATAATGCATAGCAATATTCCTAATTGAGAGGGAAATATATGTCAATACTATATGTGACTAAAGTAAAGTACACCTATTGTTTGTATTTCCTTTAAAGATATGCACAGAAGTACTATAATTGTTGACAGTAAATCATATTGTTTTCATAGAAAGAATAAGTATTAGGAAACAAATAGTTACTTCCCAAATTTTAAGCTACAGTAATCAGTATCCTGAATTAATTTCCTAAAACCAAAATGGATATCTGAGAGAATCAAGAACTGAAATAAAATCAACCAGGGGAAAACATTAGAAATATTTACATTGAAGTCTCTGAAGTAAATATTAAGTTGAGTGGGCACTGGCAACATTATTTATTTTCTGTTTTAAAAGTTTTCAAATAAACAATTTTCTTCAATTTGATTGTGTTTTAGTCAGAAAAGAAAACATAGATTGTTCAGAGATGGTAATATGCTATGAATTAACCAGAATTTCTTCCCTGGTTCACTCTGGGGCTTCAAGATGGAGGACAGGGGATGAGCAAAAATAGACAATCAAAAGCTGGGGTCAAATGGGCTGAGAGGACTGATAACCCAAAGCCAGCAAGTTTTTTTAGGATCAGAATTCCTTACATACTCCTCAAATGGGGAGGAGGAAAACAAGTCAGTAAAGAGCATCAAACAGCAGAAACACCAGGAACCCAGAGTTTGTCTATTTCAGTGGTTCTAATTCTTCCTAATGCTGTGACTTTGAATACAGTTTCTTACATTGTGGTGACCCACACCATAAAGTTATTTTCATTGCTTCTTCATTATTGTATGTTTGCTATTGCTATGAATCATAATGTAGATATCTATATTTTCCAATGGTCTGAGGCCACCTCTGTGAAAGGGTCATAGGAGCACCAAAGGGGTCATGACCCACAAGCTGAGAACCATTGTTCTAGTGCCTCTTTTGTAAGATACATGCTGGCACAATAAGTAAAGTACCTGGTTCACTTGATCACAGCTATACAGAAAAACTATCAAGTTCTAGACTCCAACCTCAGTACCCTGGAGCCCTGGGCACTATCCCATTGCTGGCCTTTTCAATCATAACCCTGGTAGGGAACAAAAGATCAGCACTCCTAGTTCCTTGTACAGAACCTGTGCTTTGGCCATACCTGACTTCAGACGATTCTTTGCATTTACATGTGTATTACATAGAATCCTAAAACAAAGCTACACTAATGTTAACTATTATGTATCCTACTGGGTGTTAGAAATTAGTAAATACATGGAATATATGTTTGTGTTATACCCAGAGTGCTAGAAAGAAGAAATTAGCTGCTTTCCATCAAAGCCAAAGATGTTGGCTATTCTTGGTTGTCAACTTGACAACATCTAGAATTAACTAAAACCCAAGTGACTGGGAATACTTTTGAAGGTTTTTTTTTTTTACTTATTTAAATAATTTTAAGTGGAAGATAATACGTATCTTTTGAAGTGAGAAGGTACTCCTTTTAAGGTGGGAAGAGCCCCTTTATTCTGTACCACACCTTCTGTTGTCAACCTACACAAAGGACATAGAAGAAGGAAGCTCTTTCTTTCTGCCTGCTTTCCCTCACTCTTGCTAGCAAGTTCATTCCTTCACCTGCATTAGACCCTACTTCTTGAGGATTCTGACATATACTGGAGACCAACTTTGACATTCAGCCTCATGAAGTGAACAACTATTGATTCTTGGAATCTCCTTTCTTAGATACCCATTGTTAGACTGAACCACAACCTATGAAACACTCTAATAAATCCCATATATATAGGTGTGTGTGTGTGTGTGTGTGTGTATGTGTGTGTGTATGTGTACTCACTCATGCATGCACATACATTCTATCAGTTTTGTTTCTCAGGAGAACCCTGACTAATGCATCAAGTAATTTAAAAGCAAACAAACAAACAAACAAACAAACAACCCCAAACAAAAAAACCCTGAAAGTAAGAATGACTGTAGATATACCTGATCCATGACAGGCAGGCATGGCAGAAGAAAGGTGAAATTGGAGACACTACAGCACTGAGTAACAGCCTGATATTAGAGACCTTCACTGCCACCTGAGGCCATGCTGCCACCTCTGAGGTCCTTGTTTGGGTCTGTGGTTCTACTGCAGTCAAGGTCTGTGTTGATGCTCATGGTCATATTATCACCAAAGGCTATGAGGATGTCCATGGTCTGCATTGCAGCCAGAAGCCAGGTAAACTGATCTGGCTCCTTTCCTCAGTAGTCACCAGAAGGTGTCAGTAACTTGGGAACAGGAGGGCTGTCCTTTCCTCTCATCTGGATAGCAAGTGATTCCTTTGAGAGTGGGAGATCTGACCCCACCCCTCACCTGGGCAGTGTGGGAGAGATGGCTCCAATGGCATATGTGCTGGAGAGTTGGCTAGCTGACCAAATAACTCAGTTACTACCCAGGTCCAGATTCAGGGCTTTGAGTTGGTCAACCTCAAGATCTACCCCATCTATGAGATGCTGTAGAGTGTGAAGGGGCTTGTCCTGTGGATCCATAGCAGCAGGATCTCCATGACACAGGGCAAGAGCAATGTATCTAAGAGTCTTTATGAGGGTCCAGTATTGATTGTGTAGCAGAAGCCAGAGGCCTTGAAGTAGACTTATGATTCATGGCCATGAACATTCACTATTAGAGCTATAAGGGGAAAGGGTATATTGTGTGACACAAGGTAACTTCCAATGCCACTAAGACAAATGAATATGTGATGGAGAAGCAGGAAAGGAGGAGAGGAATGGTACATGCTCATGCGGTTGATAGAGGAGCAGGTCATTTCCCAGAGGGCTCTGCAAGATGATTTTTGGTTTACTTTCTTTCCTTTTTTCTTTTGTGTTTTAGTCTTTATTTTTATTTTTAATTTTCTTTTCAGAGGGAGATTACAAGAATGGAAGGACTGGAAAATGAATGTGATTGGGATGTATGATATGAAATTCCTCAAAATCCAATAATATCTTAATTACATACAGTAATATTCTGAGCTGGGAGAAAAGAGACCATGTATTTCTCAAAACATGTTAGAGAGTAGAAACAAAGATCCTAGAAATTGAATCACAAGGCTAATATTTGTTCATTATTTTAGTTTAAGAATATTATTCAGCTTGAGATGAAACAGAGTATAGAAAATATACTCATCTATCGTTCTAATTTTTCAGTAAGAAATGAATAGAATGTAAATAACTCAAAGGCGGTGTCTTAGGGTTTCATTGCTGTGAAGAGACATTATGACTAAGGAAACTCTTACAAAGAAAAGATTTAATTGAGACTGGCTTACAGTGTCAGAGGTTCAGTCCATTATCATCATGTTGGAAAGCAGGGCAGCATCCAAGCAAGGTACTGGAAAAAGAGCTGAGAGTTCTATATCTTGATCTGAAGGCAGCCAAGAGGAGACTATTTTCCACAAAAAAACAGAAGGAGGCTTTCTGGATCACACTGGAAAAACTTGAGTGTGTATATGAGACCTCAAAGCACTCCCCTGCACCCCAACATTGACATGCTTCCTCCATCAAAGCCACACCTCCTCCAATAAAGTCACACCTCCTAGTAGTGCCACTTCCCCTGGGCCAAGCATATTTAAAACACCACAGGAGGTGTTTATGTATGTAATTTTGATCCTGATTAAGCTTTAGGATATCATGTAGAAGGAAGAATGGGAGTGTGGGTCAACAGAAGACTCCTCGCCAAACATGTGCAATGTTTGGGCTCAACCTTCAACAATAAGGGTAAAACAAAAAGAGAAGGAAAAAGATGAAGAACTTATACACTTAATTTTCATTTCAGTATTATCCGAGAAATCACAATCTGAACTGATTATAAATTTTATTGTACATCAAAGGATTTTCTCCCTTTTCATCAAAATAAATCCTCAAATCTTTGCATAATTCATGAGCTATTTCAAGAGTTCCAAAATGAATACCTGGTTTTCTACAGAATACGACAATGGCTTTATGCTGTAAGCTTGATATTTTCTTAGTACTTAGTAAGAAGTTTAAGTCATGGGTAATGAAACTGTGGGATAAGAGAGTTTATTTGAGACTCTGCTGAACAAATTCTCAGTCTCCAGGAACTACTTGATAAGTGACTGTTCCACTACATGGTCCTGCCTTTGACCATTTCCAGTGCCCTATCCCTTGGGTTAGGATGAGGCTGTGCTGAAGTGAGAGGAACAATTCTTGTTTGTTTCTTGATAAATCAGAGAAAGGTTAGCAGCATCAGTCTGACCCTGTAGGTATTGATTTACCTTATTAAATATGGAAATTTCTACAGTGATAGGACTAAATTTAGGCAGAAATCATAGGAGAACTTGGGGAAATATTTAGCAATGCCATCTCCACAAGTCTACATGGGCTAAAAGTTACAACAACAGTAGCTTAAGTAGCAGGTATTACCCTGCATACAACATTCACAGGGACCTTGCAAACACACAAATGTAAGAGGCTTTTGTTTACTAAAATTAAATCAGAAGGACTACCTCTGCCTCTGTGGTTAATTTTAAAGTTAATTTTAACATGTATACTATTTGAATCATTTGTTATCCATAGTCCAAAGTACCAAGTTTTATGGTTTTGTTACAGGAATAGCCTTGATTTTTCAGTTGATAGTTCTTGACAGTGTGACCACAGTGATAGGACAAGCGTTAGGCGCTTGCCTAGTATGCAAGGTATCATCTTTAGAATCATAAAGATGAAGACCAAACAAAGGCAATAAAAAAAAGAATCCTGAAAGGGTTAAAATATAAAATAACTTCTTCTTCCTGAAAGTTATTTCCAAGTATAAAGAACTTAAAATAAAAATCTCTGCAAAAGCTCAACATATTAAACTTAGAGGGAAAAAAAGAGAGAAAGCACAGTATTTTTTTTTATTTTTTTACAATCCAGTTATTGCCCACCCCTCCTGCTCTGTCCTTCCACAGTTTGTCATCCCATTCCTCCACCCCCATTTCCAAGAGGATGTCCCCACCCCGATCCTACCAAGCCTCCTCTCTCCCTGGGGCCTCAAGTCCCTCAAGGGTTAGGTGCATCTTCTCTAACAGAGGCCAGACCAGGCAGTCCTGAGCTGTATACATGTCCTGAGCCTCGGATCAACTAGTATATGCTGCCTGCTTGGTGGCTCAGTGTCTGAGAGACCTCAGGGGTCCCGTTTAGTTGAGTCTGCTGGTCTTTCTATGAGGAAGCCCTACTCCTCAGCTTCTGCAAACCTTTTTCTAATTCAACCACAGGGGTCTCCAACTTCAGTCCATTGGCTGGATATCAGTATCTGCATCAGTCTCAGTCAGCTGCTTGTTGGGCCTCTCAGAGGACAGTCAAGCTAGGCAAGTTTTTTGACTGTGGGATGGTAACCCCATCTCTACACTTGATGTCCTGTCTTTCTTCTGGAGGTGGACTCTACAAGTTCCCTCTCCCCACTGTTGGGCATTTCATCTAAGGTCCCTCCCTTTGAGTCCTAAGAGTCTCTTACCTCAAAGGTCTCTGGTACATTCTAGAGGATCCCCTCATCTCCCACTCCTTGAGGCTGGCCATTTCCATTTATTCTGCTGGCCTTTAGAGCTTCTCTCCTGTCTCCTGCCCCAACTCATAACTGATCATTTTCCCCTTTCTTCTCTTCCTTCCATTCTCCCACCCAGGTCTCTCCCTCCCTCTGCCTCTTGTAGTTGTTCTCTTCTCCCTCCCAAGTGGGATTGAAGCATCTTCACTTGAGCCCTTCAGCTTGTTAACCTTCTTGAGTTCTGTGGATCATGTCCTGGGTATTCTGTACTTTTATTTTTTGGCTGATATCCACTTATTAGTAAGTATATACATGTATGTCTTTTTGGGTATGAGTTACATCACTCAGGATGATATTTTCTAGTTCTTTCCATTTGCCTGCAAGATTCATGATGCCCTCATACTTAATAACTGAATATATTCCATTGTGTAAATAAACCACATTTTCTGTATCCATTCTTCCATTGTAGGACATCTGGGTTGTTTCCAGCTTCTGGTTGTCACAGTTAAGGCCACTATGAATATATGTGCCCCCTCCACAGCATTTTTAAGGTACATTTTTTTTTAAAGTTTAATACATTATTTGAAATAAAATATTGATTTAATGTGGTTTTTTTTGGCCATACAAATACATGGTACTTTAATTGTATTTGCCTGTATTTCAAGTCACCAACAAGAGAGATTGAACTACTAACATACAACTTAAATTAAGAGTTTATGATCATGTCAAATTCAAATAGAGCCTTTCAAAAGTCAGTATTTCTCTGATGTTTTTTTCTATGTTGTTTCATTTTACCGATATAAGGAATATAAATATTTACCCTAGTTTTGAGGATGAATGGATCAGAGTAGATTTGTCCAAATTATGTTACAAGAAGGAAAAACACTGTACATAATTGTCTTATGCAGAGCATGGGAGAGTAGGTACCTTTCTGTAGTCCAAGCACTTTAGAGGTGAAGGCAGGTTGACCAAGAGTTGAAGGCCAGCTTCTGCTACATAGTAAGGATATGGTCAGTCTGGAACTAAAGACACTACCTTAAACAAACAAACAAACAGACAGACAGACAAAACAAAAGCAAGTTTTCGTCTCTGAATAAACAATCATCAGTTTTAACACGGAATCTCAAAATTTTGCCTATATTTGTTGTACAAAATATTAATTATGAGTATATATACATAGTGAATCATATGCCGACCCCTGACTTACCTCTTTTGTCTCACCCCAGCCTCTACACTCACTAGTCTTCTTCCTCTTCTATTGTAAGTTATGAGTCATGGCATCAAGTACTGTTCACTTGAAAAAGAATATTCTTTAGCCAAGAGTGAAAGAAGCAGTAATCCATGGGTACACACATAAATACCTAGATGTCAGTTTGACCACGTACCCATGTAGCAGAGCTCAGTAGGTTTTTCTCTCTTCCCAGGGCCTATGACTTTGCTGAGGCATAGATGACTGTTGGCTAAGACTATGGTACTACACATGGATTTAGTCCTATGGTGAAGTCCATAAATCCTCTCAGAAAGCTATTGGTTACTCTCAGAAATTTTATGATACTATTACATGGACACATCTTGCATTGCAGGTCATTTTTGTAGCATTCATGGTTCAGCACTTGGTAATACCACTCATAACTTTTCTCTCCCAGAGTGCAGAATAGCACCTTCTAGCACCATGAAAGCTATCCAAACAGGGACAACCTTGCTTTTTCTATTTTACAGCCAAAATGTTATGTCTTTGTTAACAGGGTCATATCATCTAATGGTAGGACAACAAGAGAAATGACAATAGTTAATTTTTTTCTAGGGTGTGGTTCTGGGATCTTTGTAATTAATGAATCTTATGGTAATTATCACAACTGGCACTGAAATTTTTATTTAATAATTCTTGTGTCCAGGAGGAAGTATTGTCCACCCAATGCAGCATTCCTATGTTTGACCTTTTAAAACTATCCTACAGAGTAGTGGGATTTTATTATAGCATATTTTTATGTGATATGCTAGACATACTAGGAAAATATACAAATAAATACTCATTAAAGATTAACTGTAATTTTTCTTGTGTTGTCCTTGACTCTATGACTTTTGGGAACTGATAAATTTATAGTCACGGTTTTGTAATATCCCTAGACTTAAAGTATCAGTCTGATGGCTCATACTCATACTATATTATTAGTGGCAACTTGTGTTGCTTAGAGAAGACTGAAGATATAAGAAAAATAAATAAAACAAATTAGACAAACTTAAACGATGAAATTACAAAGGAGCAAAAATACACAAAACTGAAAAGCTGTTCAAGCTTTGGCACAGTTCTTCTCATCCCCAGTCAACACTAAATGCATGTCCTTCATTAATATGGGCTTCGTGCTATTTTAAGAAAGCATATTGATTTAGGGAAGAAAAGATAACATCAAGTGTAATCTTCCTGTTCATAGTTTCCATCCATTAGTGTGACAGTAATGATATAAATTTGTTATAAAATTTTAGTTGGTAATTCTTTTTAAAGAAAATATAAAATTTTATTTTATTTTGACTTTTACATACTAGAGCAATGTTATCAAATGATATTTTGATAATCTCTTTACCAGTTTTTCTAGTATTTTGTAGTTACCTAATTGTGTTTTGAAGAAGCCGTTGTCATTGATAATTTACTTTTGTTAAGCGTGTTGTACTTTTTATGGCAATTTAGTATAAGCGTTGGGAAATTAATATATTTTAACATTTATGTGAGTGAGAGCAAGATGCAATTTACAACAAAGTAAATTTTACTGTCATTGTTGTATGTGTATTCTCATGTATGTAGTGTTTAATACATTATTACCAAGTAAAATTATCATTTTCGTACAGGATAACTACTAGAAAGTTGTTGGTCATATGCTATATGAGAAAACAATTAATTAAGTCTTCCTAACTTGGAAGATATTTACTGGCAATTTTGAGAATATTAAAACTGTGTCTCAGTAAAAGGCACACTGAAGATATAGAAGCTGGTACTTCTGGGGCAATGCACCATTTAGCTTTCACTGGGAAGACAAGAATATTGTTGTGCAGTGGACTGGAGGGAACTTGAATTAGTTCAGTCAATTAAGTCATGATTAATTTATGTTAGATCCTGCTCTCTTGAGTCTATAAAAGCTGAGACTTTAGTTAACCAGCAGTATTTAGTTTAATAAAAGTAAAGTCTTTAAAAATGAATTCTGCAGAGGGAAAAAAATCTACCACTGACACGATCAATAGACAGCAAGAGTTGTGTTTTAATTTGTGCCAATAGAAGTTTGAATGAATTAAGAAACTAATGACAACAGGGTTTCTCCTTTTAAATGGATAGCCAAATTTCCCAGATAATTATTAGTATAGCATATACAGTGACTCCTACCCTGACATGTGGCACATTTCAAGTATTCAAGAGAGTAAAGGCTTTTTTTGCAGAAAGACCTGCCACTAATGATAAGTCCATGTTCTTTCTCGTTCTAAATAGAAACAGTCAATTGCTAGCACCTTCAGTCAAAAATGCTTCTGGAGAGGTTGTGCATAGATTGTGATTACTCTAATTATCCTTCTGAACATAACACATGAGTCTAATGTTTTTTTGCGTATGTATGGCATTTAGCGAGAAATGTGGCTTAATGCCTAAGTCATAGGTAAAACAATAGAGACTTTCACTGGTCAACGAATAAAACAGAAATGAATCTTAAGGAAAATGCCTTTGCTCACAGAGTAGCTCAAATTCTCTAATTGTTGGACATAGAATTTGATAGAAGACTAGTGTGTTTAGGAGAAATCTTTCTTAACTTGATAAATGAAGGAGATACTTTTAGTGGATACTCTCATGAATGGTGAAGAGAAGCTGCATAGCTGATTATACTCCCTTAGGTCTTTTAAAACACCGAATAAATCCTACCAATGCTGTCTGAGTTCTAGAAAATTGATGATAATGTTGTCAAATAGGATTTATTTTGATAGAACTACTGCATGTGAAAGGCCCCCAGGAGAGGGGAGACCCCCACTCAAACCTTGAGATATTAAGTCCACCCAAAGACCACAAGACACCAAATCTTGTTGCAATCAGCAAGAGGTATATTTCAAATAATCAGCACGCTGAGGTAGAAACTCGTAGCCCACACAAGGGCAGGAATTTTGACCCCAGGCTTGGGTACAAGGGGTATTTAAAGGAGAAAACCTCAAACCAGGGGGGTGAAGGGGGAAACCAAGAGGGAACAGCAGGGAATTCCAACCCACATCGTAAACCAGGGTGGGGAGTGGGAAACATCCTGTACACAGAAAGTTTCCATTATTCAACTAGTCACAGACCAGAGTGGAGAGTGAGTAACATCCTGTATACATTCTTTTTGGGAATGTGACCTTAACCTAATCATTTACCTTGTGGTCAGTCATTCCCCGTGGTTACTTGGCCAACCTATATTACTAGTTCTGCTATTCTTTGTCAGAAAGACCTGGCCGACTTGCCCCCTGGCTAGTTCTGTCTTCGCGTGGTCAGCTAGTTCCTGGAACCTAGGCCTGTGAACCTGCCAACCTTAAGTCAGATGAGGGGGTCTCAAGCTTCTGTATGACTTTTTATATCCTTATACATGTGAGGCAATGATTGAGTTCTGTCAGATCAAACATACTGATTCCATGAATACTGTATGTAGATATTAATAGAATAAATCTCACAGTGAAAGAATGTAATATGTGGAACCATCCTTCTTGGCTTTTAGTTGTCCCTTGCTTGTTCCTCCTTCCTCCTTGTTCACAGTGTGTTTTGCAGATTGACTTTGAACTCACAATCCTCTTGTCTCCAACTCCTCTGTAGTTAGGGTTATAGGCTGTCCAGCTTAGTTGCACAATATTGAACAATTCATTGAATTTATTTTTCTCCACCTTGTTTCATATGTTGAGTGGAAATAGTAATCATCAGCACCTCTCAGTCTGTCATAAGGATTTCACAGGTTAACGAGGATCAATCCAACATGCAGCCAAAGCCCTTAGGAATTTGCCTGGCAAGGAACAGCTGCTCTGGAAATCACAGTGCTAATTATCATACTGCCTTTCCTGTCACTTACCAGCTCATTTGCAGAGTGAATGAGATGGTATCTGTAGGGAGAACAGTGGTCAATTTCTAGACTAGAATGTAAAAGTATCTGGTTCTAAGTACGATATTTTGTTCCTCATACACCAAAAATAGAATGGACTAGGACTTGCCTTACTACCTAAGCCTGCTCCTGGATTCTATTCTTCTCCCATTCTCTGAGATACAGTTCAGGGCAATGCACACTATACCTTACATGAAAACTAGAGGCTAAGCAGAGACTTCTTCCCAGGTAAGTTTTTACGTTTCACCTAAATTTAAACTATTAGTTACTATTATAACCTTAAAAATCCGTATAATACTGTTATTTGTATTTAAAACCACTGTCACTGACCATATGAAATCTCTGTGGTTATAATAATAACCTTTTATTTTGTTTATTTATTCATACTAAATTTTTAAATATATATTTACAGGGGGTTGGAGACCATACTTGTGATATTTTTCAAGCAATGTTTTTATTTATTCCTAAGAACTTTGATTAAGGCCATGAGTATCAGATGTAAAGTAGCTGTTAAATAATTTGACAGTGGGAAAGGCTCACTCTCTAGGATTGTAAAAGTCCAAGTGCTCACATTGCCCACCATGAACTACATGCTTCAAGTATTGATTGAGCACAGCAATCCTCCTTGCTAACAGCAGGGTACACAAAGAAAAGTTCCATCTTTGTGACATGCCATGTTTCATTGCCAGGATGAGATACTATTTTTTTTTCTTGTCCAAAAACAGTCAGAAGATAATGATACAGTGACTCAGATGTGTTATTTTCATAGCAATTATTATAGTTTCTCTAGGTGTAGAAAATCAGCAGTGGTTTGCTCATGCACAAGTGCTAACTGAACCATGAAGGGAGAAGTGTTTCTGACAACAACGACACCTGTAGTGTTATGCTCTTATTGACTAAACAGTAGGGGAAGGTAATAAAAGTGCTGTTCTTTCCAGAATGCTTGTGAAAACATCCATGGATAATGTTAATCTTATTTCTATCTCTCCCCCTCCCCACCAAATAAAATTAAACAATGAACTGGTCTCTATGGTTGAAGAGGATAGATCACCAAAAATAACTTAAGAATTGTTTAGGTGAGAGGGAGGGAAGACAGAGTGAGAGGGGGAATGGGGAGGGACAACTAATGTTAAGGGCCATTTCAGGGGCCTTATGGAAACCCACTACTGTAGAGGGTTCTTAAAATATATGAAAGAAATCTAAGTGGAATCATCAAATAACAGGAAAGACAATTCCTCAACTAAACATTTGACATCAAATGAAATTTATAATGCCTGGAATGGATTGAATCTAATTGAGCTTCCCCACCCCCAGGCTTTTTAAAAGATTATTTGTTACTGTCTACAAACTAATGGTAAGGTCCTTTACTGAAGACAACATTTACATCTCATTGGACATGGAGAAGATGAGCTGATATTTCACTCCTACCAACTACTATTCATGATACTGGAAGGAACTCTACACACTAATCCATATACAAACCCTGTGTGTGGTCTATAAGGGTGACTTGCCTGGATGAGATACTGGTGCAATAGTGGTACAAATGTTGTGGCAGTAACCAACCACTCTCTAATTGCATTTAAGACCCACTCCACAGGATGGAACTCTTAATCAGTGGATAAGAACCTGAGATTAAACAGACCATGAGCTTAGAGGAAAACCAAATATTATTATTCTGTTAAAGGAACTCAGCAACATAAAGACTCAGAACAGCATTCTGCTATATCTATAGATCAATCTCTCAGCCATAATCAGAGGAGCTTTTTTTTCTCTTTTGCAGTAGATGAAAACTAATACAGGGATCCATCATTAGACAATGTTCAGAGAGTGAAAGACTTTGTTTCATTCAGTTCTAAATGGGATGTCTTCATCAAACTCCTTCTCTCAGGGATTGGAAGGCTATGAAGAAAAGGAAATAGAAAGATTTTAAGAACTAAAGGGGTTGAGTGACAGCGTCTTCCAGATGCAAACAGAACTGACACACACATGAACTCATAAGGATTGTGGTAGTATACACTGGGCCTGCAAAAGGTCTACACAGGTACAAGACAGTGCTTAAAGAAAAATCAGTTTTCTCCAATAAATGCAACTGGATTTATGTTTTATCTTATTTTGCTTTCTTCAGTCTTTGGCTATTTTTAATCGTACTGGGTTTTCTCTTGTATATTAAGCTTTCCAATTTTGTATTTTGATGGGTTTTGTTTGTATGTTTGTGTCTGTATACATACGTGTGTGTTTCTTGTGCTTTCGCAGTTTTCTGGTCTCTCTTTTTCTCCTTCTCTCTCTAAATTTGCCTGTTTGTTTTTGTGGAGTTGGATAGGGGAATGTGGGAGGAGATGAGAAGGGAAAAGAGTGATTAGAATATTAGAATACATTGTATAAAAATATATACTTATGTTTTGTATTAACTTCAAAAGTTATGGTCAATTAAAAAAACGAATTTGTTTTGGCTGGGCTAATAATTTTATTATACCATGTGCTTGGATGTGTGAGGATCCAGGTTTGATCTGAGTGAGGAGTGGAGAGAGGGAGGAAATGAAGTAAAAGGAGGAGAGATGGAATGAAAGAATAGGGGAGGGCAGAAGCAAGGAGAGGAGAAGGGAGAAGCAAGGATAGGGATGGGAAGGGGAGACAGGGTTCCATTAAGATCTTATATAACTATAATGTTTAGCACTGTTAAAGAAAATTAGGAACAACAGTAACTAACCATCTACCTGCTAATCAAAGCTTTCTGGAAAATATAGATAGATGAGAGGAAAATCATTTAAAATAAATAATCAATCACACTACCAAATGATTTTACGCTAGGACAGGTATATAAAACAACTAATCTTTGAATTCTTATTCTCTTCAGATCCTTGTATGGATCCCTAGCACACCTAAAATATTGCCTAGATCACTTTCATGTTGACATAGGCTCAGATTACCTGGCCCTGGACACTTTCTTTCTCTTTAGTTTCCCAACACATTAGTTAACTTCTCTCCAATCCAGAGCTTGAGCTGGGATTTCCCAAATGTGCAAGCAAATCCTCTTGAAGAGAGCATCCCCAGCTGTTGTCTTAACTTTGCATACTGTTTTACCAACATATATACGCTTGCTAGGTTCCTAAGCAAGCAACATCTCTGGTAAGAGAGTCTTCTTGATAGCATGTCTAAAGCTACATCCCTATTTTTTACAATATTTTCCTTAATATCTAACAGCATTTGGCTTTATTTGTCTGCCTTGGTAACCTGTACATCTAGTGGAATGTAAGTTACTTGAGGAGAGGAACTTGGTCTACAGTTTTAGTGCTGATATATACCGTATTGGCAGTGTGTGTTCAATCATTAATTATTAATAAATTGATATCTGATATTAACATTTTGGTTATAAAAGTGAAAAATACTGTTTGTAATGTTTATTTGAGGGTCATTTTTTAGTGTATTTTTGTTCATACAAATTCCTCTTCATATGCATTAAAAAAAAACCAGAGACACTAGTATGTAAAATAGTTTGTCCAAGATACAGGGGCAAAGCAATACTGTCAGAACACTGACATTTGCAGTCTTTTCTCAGAGCTGAAAGCACAGCCATGGCTTCATATTCTCACTCTGTACCTCTCTGTCTTTCTAATACACATACACAGACCTTCCTCTACACATCGAGATTCAAGTGTAGTTGTATTTAATAAAAATATTTGGAGCTTTCCTGGTTGGGAAAAAAAAGAATGGTGGCAGCCACAAATATTCACTGTGGAGTCTGAGAGACCTCTTTAGGTGTGTTGAGCTGGTGAAAAAGGAGTGTACAGGGCTCACTAGAGCCCAGAAGAACTAAGAAAACAAAACAGAATGAAACTACAGCATCTGCAAGTCTTATGGAAGATGTTTTTTAAAATATAAACTGTGCGGCACTCGTGTAGTGGTCTCGCCGGCAAGAACACACACACACACACACACACCAGAATCCTTCCGTAGAAACACGTTTATTCCCAAAAACCAAAATGGTGGAAGAAGACCCCCAGCCCTGGGAAAGCACCCCTATATACCCTAGAGCGGTGTATTCACCTCAGATTGGCTGCTTACTCGTTGCGCGCCAAATGCCGTGGGATGGGCTTTAACTTTGGTGGGCTTTCACCATGGCACATGCGCAATTTATTTGTTTACTAGGAAGAATTATGGCTGACAGCGCCACCTAGTGATGGCGGACTTTGCCAGCACCTGCCGCGGCTCCCAACATCTGCCCCTTTTTTGTTTTAAAAACAGAGGGTGGTAGAGGTCCCTGGGAAGGCTACGTAACTCCCATATTTGGGGGTCTCACGGCGGGTCGAGTCTCTATAGAGGGTGGTGCTCAAATGTTTGAGGCTTTACAGGGTGTCTTACCAGAAGCCCTTGGGTGCAGCGGCTGAGGAATCTGTCTACTGGCTATTTCTTTTTTGATTTGTTAAACAGGCACTGGCCAATGTCCCGTGTCTAGGCTGACTGACATTTCTCCACAGCCAGCACCAAAGAATGGTGAGCTCTCTGTCTAGGCTACGAGGGTCGCGCACCCACACCTGGCATTCTCAGAATGTGCGCCCCAGGTTGTGGCCACTCGTAATGCCTGTCACCGGGTAAAATCACCATTCGTGGTGTACCTCTGGCATATGGGATCAGCTTATTCCCGTCGTTGGGACCAATTGGCAGCCGGCCTGGAGACAAAAGGATGGAGTTATCTATCTGGCTGTTCCTGGCCTGTCTAGTGTGGTACCAGTTATGACTCAAACTCAAGGCCGATCAAGCAAATTCCATCTTGGGGGAATAAGTGTTCAAGAACCAACAGTTTAAGACAGTCTCCCTTACCCTACCAGGTGCAATGGAAACAAGTCCTCTGGGTGCAAGGGCTAAGGGGAACAGAAAGAGATGCAAACACCCATCCCTGTGCAATGGAGTCATCTCCTAGGGGTGCAAGGGCTGTTTGTCTCAAAATTCAGGTACCACAGCTACACAGACAAGGATCAACCAGGCCAAGACTCCTCACTGACCCAGTGTAATGGGCAAATCCTCTGGGGTGCAACGCTGATGGCCTAACATTTAGCACCACCACTCGTGAGGGGGAGACTGCTTATGATTGAGGCAGTGATAACCACACTGCCGGGGAAGCCCCTAGTTTTTTTTTTTTTTGTCACAAGCGCCTGGCCAATAATAGCCTTGTCAAGATTTTGTTGAGCTCTGAGTTTGCAAACCAACCAAAGATGAATACTAATCCACAACTTAGGGCATACCAAACAGGCCTACTCCCACCCACTTAAAAAGGAAGGAAAGAAGAAGAAAAGAAAAAGAAAGCTGAAGAATTCCAGGAGGACAGTCCCTCAGTCAGGGACAGATCCACGCGCGGCGAGTTGATGTTCACCACAGCTGCTCTCAATTTTCTGAGTGTCTCACTGAAGTTTTCTGACCAATTTCCTGTAAGATACTGAAACAATTTTCTGGACAGATTAGTTACACGAGTAAAGTTTTTATACTGTACACTGGTGATGTAAAGTGTACCCAGTTTTTTCTCACATCTCAATTGGGCTAATTGAAAGAGGATATCCAATCTCTCTCTCACTAAATCAAGGCGTTGATTAAGGATCATTAGCCCGCCTTTTAGTTGGGCGCTGGCGGAGGTTTGAAGGTTAACAGTCTCTGTCACCGTGGCGGACAATTGGGGATAATGTCCACCTGAACAGAAGTTAACATAGCAATCTCAGTGGCAGTGGCGGTAATGGCACTAACTAATATCGTCGCCACTATGGCTGCAGTTATACCAAAATCTCTTTTTTGTCTAAATAATGACAAAGTGGAAGGAGTCTCCACGGGGATGGGAACCCATCGCGTGACTCTGGCAACCATAGCTCGAGTGAATCTTTCAGAGTTTTAACGCTGGGACATCTAGCAGGTTTTATTGGTACAATTCTTAAAGGTGAAATTTGATAAAATAAACAAAAATACTAGGAACCTGTATCCCTTGGATCAGCACAAGGGCTATCATCAGAGCCTGGAGGGTCTGTCTGGGTGTCACCTTCCAGTACCGCGAGTCGCCGCGTCAGCCGCTCTGGTAGCCAAAACGGGTTGTCTTCTTCCTGTGGGAACACACAGACCGCTCCCCTGGCTCTTAATAAAACAATATCTGGGCCCTTCCATTGTCCGGTCAAAATATCCTTCCATTTCACCATCTCTTTCGGCCTCTCAGGCTCTAAACAGTGATGGTCAGCAGCGGAATGGCCCTGACTGTCCAGGTTTAAAATATTGAGGGTAAAAAGTGCTATAGAAACGGTGACTCGTGGCACTGAGGGTAAAGTCTCCTCGACTCCTCCCTTTTGTTTTATTAGATAAGACTTAAGAGTTCGATGAGCCCGTTCTATGATGCCTTGTCCTTGAGGGTTATAAGGGAGGCCTGTCAGATGGGTTACCTCCATTTGGCGACAAAACTGTCTAAACTTTTGAGAAGTGTACGATGGCCCATTGTCCGTCTTAAGAATTTTAGGCTTCCCCCAGGCACTCCATGCCTCAAGGCAGTGTTGAATAACATGTGCTGCCTTTTCTCCGGTCAACGGAGAAGCAAATATAATTCCAGAATAAGTGTCAATGGAAACATGTAAATATCGTAATTTGCCAAAGGTTGGGATGTGAGTAACATCCATTTGCCAAATCTGTAGTGGCCGAATTCCTCGTGGATTAATTCCTACATGAGGCACTGGTAAAAATTGACAGCAATTTTGACATTGAGTAACTATATCTCTAGCTTCCTTTCTAGTTATCTCAAACTGACGACGTAACGTCTCTGCTGTCACATGAAAGTTTTTATGAAAATCTTTGGCCAAATCTAATTTGGAAGATAAGGCAATAGCAACCAATTTTGTGGCTCGATCCGCTAGGTCATTCCCATGAGACATTGGGCCTGGTAGACCTGAGTGAGCCCTGATATGTGTAATAAAAACCGGGAATCTCCTATTAACTAAGGCGAATTGAATCTTTTGAAAAACTTTTACGAGTCTACTAGATGGTCTAATTAGCCCAGCCACTTCTAAGGCTTTAACTGCATTTACTACATAAAAGGAATCTGAAACAATATTTAAAGGGCCTGGAAAGGTTTCAAGAACCTCCAAAACTACCAAGCATTCCACAACTTGAGGTGAGGTCTCATGATATTGTTTGGCAGTGACCTTATTATCAATTACATAAGCACCCACACCTGTCTTTGACCCATCTGTGTAAACAACCACTCCATCCGGGAGCGGCTTTTGAGATAAGACATGTGGAAATACAATAGCTTGAGTTAAGGCAAACTGTAAAATGGGATGTTTAGGGTAGTGATTATCTATTTGACCATTAAAGGAGGTGACCAACACGGCCCAAACATCAGAGGTAGCAGTTAATATTTGAACTTGATGTGCAGTATAAGGCACTATTAAAACTTTAGGCTCCCTTCCAAAATGAGTGACAGCTGCTTTTAATCCCCGTAAGGCAAGCTGAGCAACCGCATCTGGATACCATTCAATAATCTTTGCAGGAGATGCATTAGGATGAATCCATAATAAGGGCCCATCCTGCCATAATACGGCAGTTGGTAAATGTCTGGTTTTAAAGACACACAGATTAAAAGTTTTGGTCTCATCAATGCGTTTTAACTGAGCTTCTTGCAAGGCATCCTCCACCAATCGCAGGGCATGGTTTGCAGCCGGTGTTAACGCTCTTGGTGAGGAAATATGGGAATCTCCTTCCAGAATGTCAAACAAAGGTTTTAATTCAGCAGAGGGAATTTTCAAAAATGGTCTTAACCAATTTATATCACCTAATAACTTTTGAAAATCATTTAAGGTATGTAAATGATCTCTGCGAATTTCTAATTTTTGAGGAACTATTTTTTCAAAAATTAGAGGAACTATTTTCTCAGGGTAAATAACTGTCCCTAAAAAGGAACCAATTTCTGAAATTTGAACCTTCTCTGTGGCAATATGCAGACCCCACTGTCTTAATGTAGCAATTAATAAAGGATATGAGTTCTGCAAAATGGTCAACTCTTTATGGCATATTAAAATATCGTCCATAAAATGAATCAAGAGTAGAGAAGGAAATTGTTTCTTAACAGGTTCAAGGGCCATTTGTACATACAGCTGACACATAGTAGGACTATTGGCCATGCCTTGAGGCAAAACTGTCCACTGATATCTCTTGTCTGGTTCAAGGTGATTAACAGCAGGTAAGGTGAACGCAAATCTTTGCCTATCTTGCGGGTGTAGGGGAATGGAGAAAAAGCAATCCTTAATGTCTATAATTATTATCCTCCACTGCTTAGGTAAAGCAGAGAGCAGAGGCAGGCCTCGTTGCACTGAGCCAAAGAGCTGCATCTGTTTATTAATGGCCCTTAGATCATGGAGAAGTCTCCATTTTCCTGATTTCTTTTTTATAACAAAGATAGGGGTATTCCAAGGAGAAGTAGAAGGTTCTAAATGACCAAGCTGTGCCTGTTCCTCAATCAGCCTTGTAGCAGCTTCCAATTTCTCAGAGGATAGGGGCCACTGAGGAACCCACACGGCTTCCTCTGTAAGCCAGGGTATGGGCAAAGAGCCCTCAGTGGCAACTAGGGAAAACCCAGACCTTGTCTTCCTGTATTACTTTCTTGTGAAATTGGGTTTAACCTTCCTTGTTCTTTTCTGCCAAGGCCTTTTCCTTCCTTATATCCCATTCTTTTCATAATATTAATAGCTTGTTGAGAGTACTCATTAGTTAGTGTCAGTCCCAGGTCTTGTAAAATGTCTCTTCCCCAGAGGTTAACGGGAAGAGGAAGCACATAAGGTATAAAGCTTCCTGTCTGACCCTCTGGCGTCTTCCAAGTCAAGGAGCATGAACTGACGGTAGGGTTGGCCTCATATCCCAACCCTTGTAAGGAATGGGATGACTGTGTAACAGGCCACGTTTTTGGCCACCAGTTAGAGGCAATAATACTCTTATCAGCTCCTGTGTCTAAAATTCCTGTAAAGCTCTTCCCTTCTATTGTTAATTGTAAAGTGGGTCTGGTTTTGAGATCCACTACTAAATGAGCAAAGTCAGTTCCTGAAGAACCGAACCTATTGGCACCTCTTGGCACCCCGGTGGATGGAAAACAATTATGTAAACTTGGAAGAATAACCAATTGAGCAATCCTATCTCCAGGGGAGATAGAAAATATGCCTTGTGGGCAAGAACAGAGAACTTGAAGTTCTCCTGTATAATCTTGGTCTATTACACCAGGATGAACCACAAGCCCCTTCAGAGTAAGAGAGGAGCGGCCTAGAATGAGGCCAACGCTTCCCGCAGGCAGGGGACCTTTAAAATCAACCGGGATAGGTTGCACACCCTCATGTGGCATTAATAAGAATTGGGAGATAGAGCGGAGGTCCAACCCTGCGGAACCTCTTGTAGCTCTGCAGTTAGAGGTCTCCCCCGGTTGTAGGCTTGTGTCCCATATTTTTTGGGGCCCTGAGACATTGGGCCCGGATATTCGTTTTTTGAAATATTTTCATCTCTTCCTATAGGGGAGGGATCATGTTGAATAATCCTTCCCTGAATGTCCTTAACCGAGCGGCATTCATTGGCCCAATGATATCCCTTCCTGCATTTAGTACATAACCCAGGGGTTTTCTTTTGTATAGGAGTACGACATTCCCGTTTCAAATGACCCTGTTTATCACAATTATAACATACTTTACGGCCGCCAGGACTTGAGCGGCTCTGGCCCTGCAGGATAGCTGCTGCCAGGCCCGCGTTAGTCAGTGGGCCTCCAAGACCTCGGCAGACCTTTATCCAATCTGTCAGCCCTTTGTTTCTCCTAGGGGTAATAGCTGCCTTACACTCTGGTGAGGCATTTTCATATACTAATTGCTCGATCAATGGCTTGACTTGCTCTGGGTCTCCGAAAATTTTGCCTGCTGCTTCTGTCATTCTAGCAACAAATTCTGAGAAGGACTCCTGGGGGGCTTGTAATATTTTTGTTAAATTTCCTCCAGCCTCGCCCCTTTTCGAGAGGGCCTTCCATGCCTTAATTGCGGCGGCGGAAATCTGGCCATATGCTCCCCAATCATAGTTAGTCTGGTCAGCAACATACTGTCCTTGCCCTGTTAATAATTCGAAAGTCCACTGTCTCTGGTTGCCCTCTGCATTAGCGTTGGCCTTTGCCTGTGCTTGAGAAGCGTCATGCCACAAAGCCTTCCATTCCATATACTGTCCCATATTAGGGAGAGCAGCTTTTACTGTGTTCTGCCAATCATTCGGAGTCATTGCCATAGTGGCAAATCTCTCAAGCTGCATAATTGTAAAATTAGCATCAACTCCATATTTGTTAACCGATTCAGCAAATTCTTTGATAGAAGCATACTCTACAGGTGCGTTGACACGGCCTCCTCCCGCGTCCTCAAACACTGGAAAAGCTTGTAACATTTTTCTCTTGTCTTCCTCTGAAAGGAAGGAGCCTGAGCAGCGCCTGTCCACATGAGGCGGAAGTGCGCCGGGAACATTAGGTTGGGAGGGCGCTACAGGCCGAGAGGCCGTCCGGCTTCTATCTCTCGTTTTCCTCTGCTTTAGATTTTGCGGCGGTAACTGTTTATCTATCTCTTCATCTGAGTCCTCTGAGGAAGTTATCCCCTCCGACTCAGAGGCATCACGCCCCAGCACTTCCTTTACCGGATAAAGAGATCTCTTTCTGAGGCTTCCTGTTCTCCCGTCTCTCCCAAGATCGTTTTTTTCTCTCATCTCTCACTTCCTTGGACTGTGTGTCTTTGGAAGGGCCTTTTTCCTTAGATATGCCTTTTCTTCCTTTTTCTTTCTGAATTTCTAAGCGCTTCTTTCCTCTCTCTGTTTCTGACATGCTGACTTGTACTATTCCCCGAACCCTCACGAAAACCAGGAGGAAGAAAAGTAATGCTGCTAGCACCATGGCGAGAGCCTCTAAAGTTCCTGCCAACTGGGGAGGGAAGTGAATCAAATCAAATCGAAACATATCTTTCAGAGAACATTACCTCGTCCTACGGTTCTGGATTCACTCCACGCGTGGATGGCGAGTGGAGGGTCTTCTGAAACAGTGCCAGTGATGGTAAATTCTCCCGGGTTTCTCGGCACCAAATGTGCGGCGCTCGTGTAGTGGTCTCGCCGGCAAGAACACACACACACACACACACACACACCAGAATCCTTCCGTAGAAACACGTTTATTCCCAAAAACCAAAATGGTGGAAGAAGACCCCCAGCCCTGGGAAAGCACCCCTATATACCCTAGAGCGGTGTATTCACCTCTGATTGGCTGCTTACTCGTTGCGCGCCAAACGCCGTGGGATGGGCTTTAACTTTGGCGGGCTTTCACCATGGCACATGCGCAATTTATTTGTTTACTAGGAAGAATTATGGCTGACAGCGCCACCTAGCGATGGCGGACTTTGCCAGCACCTGCCGCGGCTCCCAACAATAAACTTACAAAATTGGGAGGAAAGATGGTGGAACAGAGCATGTGCTGAGAAGGAAGAATCTATACCCTTTGCTGATGACTCAGCCAACAGGCTGGGATCACACAAGTCTTTGCTGATGAGTGACATCAACAACAGGGAGGGAAGCAAGTCTCTGCTGGTGCTGTTTGACTGCTTAGAGACAAAAGTCTCTGGGCAGCAGTGCTCTGACAACCAACACTAATAGCAAGGCATGTGCTGCTCCTTGCAGCTCCTGCAGAAGTTGATCATTGCTGAATAGGGCTGGCCCTAGACTCTCAGGCTGGCCAGACACCTACAGGGAGCTGAGGTAGCTGCAACCCCTGCTGCTTGCCCTGCTGGGAGGGAGAGTGCTAGGCAGCAGCTCTGCCTACAGGCTACAAAGTACAAAGCTTGAGACTAGAGAGCCTCAGAGTGGCAGACACTGAGGCCAGAGAGGTGTGTGACAGACAGAGCTTGCACAAAACCTTAACCTGCCCCTGGACACCCTGCCTAGCTGCACCTTCACCCTAACTCTGGGCAACAACAAGATATCTGAGACATTCTCTGTAATGGTTCAGTATTTATGGTGCCTCAGAAACCAGAAACCTTGTACCAGATCACAGACTCGTTGCAATGAATATTTCTTCTTTTCTGGGGGACAGAAGTCCCAAGAGTTGGAGTGTGGTCCTGGGAGGAATAAGAAGTACATGAGCTTGGAGCTCATGATGCAAAATTCACAAATAATAAAAAAGTAATGAAAAATATTTGGAATGCAATTTTCTTCTTATTAAATATATTCCCAAAGCATTATTTTTAATTAAATATTTTATTAAAAATTCACACATACAAATAATATGCCTGAATCTAATTCTCCACCCATTCTCTTCCCTCCAGTTCTTCTGATTCCCACCTATGTTTTACTTCCAAGTACACATGCTCTTTCTCTATCTCCCCCTTTTTATCCTTTAATATCCCTTTTAATAAATTAATACCTACTGAGTCTATTTAGTGCTGCCTTTACGTGCATGGCTGTGGGACCATCTATTGGAGCATGGGTTGCTTTTCAGGGCCTGTGTCTCAGTGAGGGGTGGGACTTCATACGCTTAGTACATGCTAGGATTTAGCCTGACTTGCTCTTGTGCAGGTCTTGTGCATGCAGTGTCCAGCCATTATGAGTTTGTGGGTACAGCTGTTCTTTCATGTACCACAGATACTCTTTTATTATAAATTCACATCACTTTTTTTTTTTTTTTTAACAATCTTTCATTCTCTTGCTGGGGAGAGAATGTGATGTAGATGTCCCACTTGGAGATGATTACCCCATAGTCTCCTATGCTCTGCACACTGCCCAGTTAGTTGTCTTATGCTTGCTATGTACTATAAAACAATAATGGTTGAGAGATGCATCAATTTGCTAATATATATATAAATATCACTATATCTATTAATTAGAATATTACTGCTAGGTTATTCTCTAGGGACCTAACCAGAGATAGGATTTTGGCTTAGTTAACAGCACCAGCCATGGGGTCCGTCTTATGTTATGACTAAATCCAACTATGAAGTGGCTAGTTACTCAGATATCCACTATTGTTCCAATGGATGTGTCTTGCTAATCTTTATTAACCTCTATCATTAGCTTACAAGGTTCAGAGCTAGGAAAGACTTATCATTTTTCTCCCTGAAGTAATGTGCACAAAGTCTTCCATCCCTATGAAAGCTAGCCAGCATGAATGAAACTTTCATGTACCAGCTTGTTTTTCCCATGTCTTATTACTCAAATATATGGTGACACTAACAATAAGGTCTTAATATCAGGTTCTGGAAGGTAAGCAATAGCAATGTAGGTAGTATAGTAATTATGAATAGGCAGTCTTTGGGATCTCACTGATCAACAACTCAAAATAAGGTAATGACTACCCAGTACTGCACACTTTTGGTGTCTTGGGGAGGTGTTGTCCCCTTGTTATAGAGTAACTCTATTTAAATTCTTTGTAAATGTATATGGATATATTTCAGGTAGCTTCTACATGGTAGGTAATAACACGACTTGGTTAAATATACCAGATCTTGTGAGTTTATAAAAATTACTAAGTAATCACAATAATGCACATTTATAGACATATTTTTTCACTATAATTATATTCAATGCTCATGGTGTATAACTCAGATTGTCATCAAATACAAAGATAGATGTTCTTAAGGTTTTAAAATGTATCTTATCAACGTGTTCCTCCAAAGATTAATCCAAAGATATTTTTCATATTCTCAAAAAGAGTATATATTTGTCAATTATTGATCATTTTAGAAAAATTTGTAGTTTTTCTCATTATTGCTATTTGCTTTCTAATATGTTGAACATTTTATGCCTATATTTCTATATTAGACTTTCATTTTTCATTGAAAAAGCTTTAAATCATATTTTAATAGTCTTATCTTAAATATAGCTTATATATTTTGCATAGTTTTCCAGTTTGTAATTTTATTTTTAATAATTATTTAATTTTGCTTATGATTTGAGAAATATCAATCCATAATAGCAGAGAACAACACCTGATATCATAGTAGGTCAGAGGGAGATAGGGAAATGGAAAGAAATTGAGAGAGGAGAGAGGATAGGATAGGATAGGACAGGACAGGACAGGACAGGACAGGACAGGACAGGACAGGACAGGACAGGATAGGAGGGAAGGGGAAGGCAGAGGAGGGGAAAGAAGAAGAGAGGAGGGGAATTCCTCACCTCTTGACTTTCTCTTTTTTCTTTCTATTCCACATGGTTTTCCAGTCTATAGGATTGTGCCATTCATAATCATAATATTAGCCTTTTATTTAAGCCTTTATGGATACCCTTTCAGAGATACAGCTAGAAGTCTACTTAACTAATTTCTTAGGTGCTTCTCAAGTCAATAGATTGGTAACCAATATTAGCCCTCAATGCAGGGATCCACAAACCCAAGCAAGGGAATAGAGTAAAATAAGTGGATCAAGGAACATAATGATCTCATAAAAGTTATATCAACTACCACAATTACATGTACTCTCTGAGAACTGTTCATCTCAAAACTCAAAGCCAGACTGGAGAGATGGCTCAGCACATAGAGAGAGGTACATAGTGTCAAGCCTGAAAACCCAAGGCTAACCCCAGTAACCCACACAGTGAAAGGTGAGAACCTTCTCTTAGACATTGTCCTCTGACCCATACATGTGTGCACTCACACAGCCACACAATAAATAAATAAATATGTAAATAAAATATAATAAATATTTTTTTAAAATGAGTCCTCTCAATAGCAATGCGATGGCTGCCACTGTCAAATTAACAGGATCTTGAGTCACCTAGTAGACAAATCTCTGTATATGTTTGTGAGGGATTTTTCAGATTATATTAAGTTTGAAAGACTCACCCTAAATATGGGTGGCATGTTTAATGGGTTCTGAATGAACACAATGAAGAATGTGATTTGAGTACTAGCACTCCACTCTTTCTACTTTGAGTGTGGATATTATACATCCAGCCAACTCATGCTCTGGCCAACAAGCCTTTCCTGCCACAATGGGTTTCACCATCTCAAACTAAGCCAAAACAAACCTTTTGTAGCTTAAGATTTTTCTTGTTATGTATTTTGCTATAGCAGTGAGAAAAGTAATAAATCCAAGTATCTATGAGGTAAGTACTATTGTTATTGCCACTTTACAGATGAAGAGGCTGAGGCATGTACAGTCTGATTGTTCGTAGTCACATGAACTTGAATTCAAGCAAAGTTAACTGGAGCCCATTGCCCAACTTTTTTCATCTATCTATCTGTCATCTATCTATCTATCAATCATCTATCAATCTATCTATCATCTATCTATCTATCTGTCTATCTATCTATCTATCTATCTATCTATCTATCTATCTATCTATCATCTATCATCTATCATCTATCATCCATTTATTTATTTTTAAAACACGTATATGTGTGTGCTTTTGTGCATGGGAGTGCACTGATTATGGGAAACTGAAGAAGGGATTGTGTTCCTGCAGCTAGAGTTACACGTAGTTGTGAACTGCCCGAGCTGGGTGCTGGAAATCGAACTTAGGTTGTCTGCAAGAGAGCAGAGCGTACTATGAACCCCTGAGCCATCTTACTAGCAAAATTGCTTATAATTTTAGTCTCTATATACACTTAACTAATTCTTTCAGATAAAGGATGTGGAGAGATATTTTTGATCAGACATTGACCTGTTTACTACCTGCATCTCTGCAAGTGCATCTTCTAATGTTGATAAGAGACACAGGTTCCCAGCACAGTCTGCCATCCTCTGGTTGTTACAATCTTCCTGCCTCCTTTTCAGCAATGCTTCATGAGCCTTAGGTGTGGTGTTGCTTCTCTATATAGTCACTAGTTGGGTATTTTTCCTTTTTTTTTTTTTAAATTTATCTGTGAAACTCTTGCCTGTAAATCCTCTGAAATTTCTTTTGTCAAATTCATCAATATTTCTCATCTCAGTAAGTCCAATGATGATTCTTTGCTTTCAACTTAGAAATTCTCAGTGGTGTTTGTATGGTTAATTGTTTTTCTTTTTTGAAATTTTTGTTTTGCTTGTCTGATGCAAAAACCACAATTTCTTCTTTTCTCCTATTGCTTTATTTCTTTTGATATATTTTCACCTTTCCAAGATTTCGTGCCCCCTCTGTTCTATGCAATGTGATATAATCCTAAGGATAAGGCCTTATGCTTATTATTGTTTAGACATTGTGCCTTGACCTTGAAGTTTCAGAATAATGTCTTACCTTTACATCAACCCAATACAGATATATAGTAAGCATGCTAAGCTGTATTCACCACGAATGGTACTTTCAACCTGAGTTCAGTTTCTAGTTACTATCACTGTAGTTTACACAGTCTTCTAAGCTTTCATAAGTGATGCCCCTATGTGATGCCCTTACATATTTCTTTACTTAAAACGCTAAATCATGATCTACTTCCATATTAGAGACTGTCAGTCCATCAGCAAAATTCTTACGTATTTCCCAAGCTTTCTCATTTTTCTGTGGTATCTTCACAGTTACTGTCCTTCTAAATGGTGCTATTATCTCTAGTCTTGCCTCTGAAACCACAGCTTAATTTGAATATTTAGTTTTCCTGCTTAATGTCTTACAATAGCTGTGTGGTTTTTTTTAGTAGTTTCAATATGATTTCATTTTTTGTCCATATCAACTTCTCTATTTTTTCTCTGACAAACAAGCTTATTTCTATTTTGAACTAGGAATGTTCTGTCTAGAGCTCAGTTTTCATTGTGCTCTGAAACTGCCATGGCTTCATCTTTCAGCTCTTATTCAAAATGGCTCTTTGGTATGAGAGCTCACATTGACAGAAATAATCCACTCATACTAAATGTTACCTCTTCCATATGATATATTGAACCCACAATGATTGTTTTGTACATTTAATTGGTTGACATTCATTCAATTGTTGCTTATTTCCCTACAACTAAACCACGGACTCAAAAAGTATAACTGGAACTTAGTGAATATTCAACAAATACTTCTGGAGTGAGAAAAATCTATTAATAGTTTACAGTTATAAAGGGACATCCATGTGTATAAACTCATCATTTAATCAACAATTATAAGAGAACAAGAGATTATTTTCTATCCTAGAAATGTAACAAAATGACTGAAAGATTATCTAAAGAAGAACACACCAATTGGTTAGCCAAGACCCAATGGTTAGTGTTGAAAACATGCTTATAACTTATACAGACCAAATAGATCACACTTAGGAATACATACCTATCTATCTATCTATCTATCTATCTATCTATCTATCTATCTATCTATCATCTATCATCTATCTATCATCTATCTATCTCCATGTAAAGGCAATTGATGAAAAAGAGGTCATGAATTGAAATAGAGCAAGGAGGCACATATGAAAGTCTGATGGGAGGAAAATGAAGAAAGAAATGTATAATTATATTATAAGGGAAAGAGAATATCTTCCAGTCCCACTTGTTAGGAACTATTATGAAACTGCAGAGATGTTTGTTTTTGTATTTGAAACAGGGTCTCATTTCTTTGGTGACTAATAATTTTGAATATATTTTCATATGCTCATTTTTTTTCTTTTATCCAGGAATAATTTATTATATAGTTAAAACAAAGATATTTCAAAAGCAATCACCATACTGATATTAACTTTAAAACAAGGTGTAACACAATTCTTTAAATTAAAATTATAGAAGAATATCATTATGAAACTGTCAGTGATTTTAATCAAATATGCAATAAAACTGAACTAGCCACATACTGCATTTTTGGAATATGAAAATAGTACAGACATTCTGAAAAGCACTTTAGTGGTTTTATTTTTTATCTCTTTAGATTAACATAAAACTATAAATATTATGGAGTGTCATGTGATGCTAATTAGTGTGTGTACTATATAATGTCAATTCACAGAGATATTTAAATGGCTTACACAAATTACAAGGAAGAGTTGAGATACAGGTTTTCCTAAAACCAGGTTGGCCAGTAGGGCTTCTTTTTTTTAAAAAAAATTTTTTTTTCACTCCAGATTTTATCCCCTCTGACTGTTCCACATCTCATACCTCCTTCCCCAACACTCCTGTCTCCATGAGGATATCCCCACACCAAGGTTATTTAAGCGCTCTTCAGGTAAACCACATCCCAGCTTTCTCTTCCCCTCTTGATTTAATTTTGGGGCAGGGTTTAAATAAATCCATATTGCTCTTGAACTTCTTCTGCAGCTCTGTCAAGTCCTGAACTCATAATCTTTCTGTCTGAACACCCTGATTGCCACCTAATCAAGTCCTGTACCATCTGACCTAGCTTCAATGCCTTTTCTACATTGCTCTTTTGAAAGCCAGAAGTTCTGCATACTTTGTAAAATGTCCTGATAGCATTGTCAGATTTTCTTTTTAAACTAATGCCAAATGCATTCTGTATTAAAATGGGACCAAATTAAGCATCTGAAGTAGTTCATGTGAATAAATCATAAAATATTCATGGATATTCAGAAAAGGGTTATCCTTAGTCTCCATTTAATGTAAATTAAAAGTTAATCCTAGATTATAAGAATGTCCCCTATTATTTATTAAGATTGTGTATATATCCAGTCTTAGCACCCATAAAATACATGATAAGTATAGTATTGGTTAATTTTGGCTATCTTATTGATTCTCACAGTCAGAAAAAATATTTTGTATAATTTTGGGCTTGAAAGAAAGTTCTGTGCAGAATAACATTTTCATTAGACTTTGTATCAAAGTATTCTGATTCATAATTAATAGACACTTCTATTGTGCTCTGCTGTTTTTGCACTGTCAAGAAAATATTTGTGCAATAAAATTATTAGAAAAAATGTTTACGTATTTGTCACTATATTACAGAATCCATCAATGCTCCTCTGGTACTTACCTTCACACACTTCTTATTTTCTATTTTTTCTAGATTATTATCCCTTGCTTCTCTGTATACCTAACCTTTAGTTCATTAAAAAACTGTGATGTTTACTTTTACATTGTATCTTAAATTAGTTTTGTTTCCACCATATCTCTTGTCATTTTGCTCATGGAAATATTATCTTTAACTTGAACTGGTATCTATGTGTTTAGTTCTGCTACCTTACAATAAAGAATGCTTATTGTTATATACAAAGCAAGGTAACTCATACTCTAAAAGCTGAAATCTTATCACAACACTTGGCTCAACAAAGCAAAGCAAAGCAAAACATCTAAGAAATCAAACAATATGAAATTCCCTAGTAACTTATTCTTGTGTCTGAGGTTAAAATCAAACTCTCTTTTTAATTTTCCAGTTACACCATGCTCTGCTCTCACTCCATCTTCTGTAGACCAGTTCTCTCCTAGTGGTTCAAAGATCTCAACAGAAGACCTGGTACTCTAAAATTTCTAGAGAAAAGAGTACAAAGCATGAACTTAGGAACGAGGAGAGTTGCTAAACAGGACACTGATGATGCTACTGAGAGTTGATGGTTTTCTGATTCATTCCAAAAGGCTACTACATTTTCACTACAAATTAATATAAATACAAAAATTGATATAAAGAAGTAAAAGAAAAGTAGTTGGTCAATATTTTTTTCTTATAAAGACAACAATTAATTGGGGTTAGCTTACAGGTTTAGAGGTTCAGTCCATTATCATCAAGGTGGGAGCATGACACGTGTCCAGGCAGGCATGGTACAATGAGGAACTGAGAGTTCTACAGCTTCATCCAAAGGCAGACAGAAGACTGGCTCCCACGTGGTTAGGAGGAGAGTCTCATTACCCACCCCCATAATGATATACTTCCTTCAATAAGGCCACACGTTTTTCCAAAAAGGCTACATATCTTAATAGTGGCGTTCTCCAGACCAAGTATATTCAAACCACTACATTCCATTTCCTGGTCCCCATAGGCTTGCTCAAACACAAGTCTATGGAGATTATACCTATCCATAGCATAATAAAAAAAATACATTTAGTCCAACTTCCAAAGTCTCCATTGTCTATAGCAGTCTCAATAAAGTTAAAAGTCCAAAGGTCAAGTTCTCTTCTGTGATTCATCTAATCACTAAATTGTAATCTCCAAAGCAAGACAGGAAACCAGCTGGGCAAACACCAAACTCTGCATCTCCATGTCTGACGTCAAAGCTGTCTTCAGAGCTCCAGCTCCTTTTTCACCTTTGTTGACTGCAACTAACTTCTTTTTCCTGGGCTGGTTCCATCCTCTTTTAGCAGCTTTCCTCAGCAGATAACCCAGGACTCTGATACCCCTAACATCTTGGGGTTCCGATGTCTGGGATCCACACATGATCTTCTGGGCTCCTCCAAAGGGCTTGAGTCACTACTCCAGCTCTGCTCTCTCAAGTACTCTAACTTCTGGTTGGCTGTACTCTACTGCTGTTGCTGTACTTGGTGATCATCTCATGGTACTAGCATCTCTAATTTGATGGGGTCTTCTACTGCAGTTAGGCTTCATCAATAGCTTACCCTAGGCTTTCGTCATGGTACCAAACATTGACTGCTTTGTTTGACCCCTTCAGTCCTGGCCAGTCAACTGCAACTGAGGCTGCACTTTCAGAAATCATCTTCCATGACCTCTCACAGTATCAAGCCTCAACTGCTCTCCATGACTCCTTCATATCTTCAAAACCAGTACATACCACCTGGGTGATTCTTATGTATTACCAAGTCCAGCTGCAGCACGAGGTGCATCATTGGTTATCTCTGGAACATAGTTTTTTGTGATCTCAGAAAACACTTCCCAGATTTCACCTCAGTTATTCTGATCCCTTCCTCCTCTTCCTTCTCCTCCTCCTCCTCCTCCTCCTCCTCCTCCTCCTCCTCCTCCTCTTCCTCCTTTCTCCTCCTCGTCCTCCTTGTCCTCCTCGTCCTCCTCTTCCTCCTCCTGCTCTATATTATCTTTAATAGTTTTTTTTACAGCCCAGTCATTATCCCCTCCCAGTCTGTCCTCCAACAGTTTCTCATCCCATTCCTTCTCCCCCGACCCCCAGTATTCAAGAGTATTCCCCACTCCACTCCCATCCTGCCAGGCCTCCCCACTCCTTGGGGCCTCAAGTGTCTCGAGGCTAAGTGTATCTTCACTTACTGAGGCCAGACCAACCAGTCTTTGAAAAGTACTCATAAGAATCAAGTGTAATTTAACTTAAAACTGTAAGAAATGTTAAATAATTGAAAATATGTTCCTTTTAATGACTGTAAGTCTACAAATAAGTACAGTAATTAAAGCACAGATATCAGAAAGTTCAGTTTATAATTTAAAAACTAGGATATATGCTAGCTATATTGAGTTCTATTCAGTATTATACTAGCAATATATAATAAAGCAATATTTTTTATAAGAGGAGATACAAATGTAAGAAATCAAAAATAAAATTCTCTTTTTTAAATGAAATGATTTTTTGATGTGAAGAAAGTCCAAAGTCCCAGCATGTAGAGCAGAATAAGAAATAATTTTCTTTGCACATTGTTGACCCTGAAAATGCAATGCTCTTCAGTGACACTTATAGATAAAGTCTAAAATGTGCAAGCATTATTATAGAGGAAATATATCAATGTTTGGGAGCAAAATTCCTTTGAATTTTAAATTTTGTTGAATTTTCGAATGTTTCTATATACATAATGGACTATTTTCGATGGATATTCAATTAACAACACAAATTTTATTGATGTTTCATATACACCATATCAATGTAGCTATGTATCTATTTATTCATTTACAACTATCTGTCTGTCCATCTGTCTGCCCTTCTGTTCATCCATCCATCCATCCATCCATCCATCTATCTATCTATCTATCTGTCATCTATCTATCTATGATGTATTTATCTATTTTCTACCTATCTATCTTGAGTACATTTGCACTTTAACTGTGACTGCTCACATGATATTGGGTGTGAAAATTTTCATATCAGTACTCAGTTTTGTATGTTTAGGCAGTCTAATTTCAGATTTCTTAACTAGGAGTGCTCAATCTATATAAGCAATAGTTGAGTATTTTATATTATAAACACAATGTGTGGGTGTGTAAGTGTAAGTATATATGTATATAGACTTATGTATTGTAAAATACAAAATTAAATATTAAGAAAATGATGAAGTAGATACAGGAAACTGCAGTATTATAAAACTGTCAATTCTTTGCTTAAATGTTTATTTAATTTTAGTAAGTTTATTAAAATATTGAATACAATAAATTTAGGTTTCATATAGAATACTAAAGAGATTTAAAAGAAAAAACACAATTCTTAAAAATCCATAACACATATATGCATGCAATAATAATTATTGAAAAGGATGCCATGAATTTGAAAGAGAATGGGAAGGGACAAATGAAAAGGTTTGGAAGAGAAAAGATAACAAAGCAATGTTGTAATATAATTACAGTCTCAAAAAAATTTTAAAAATCTACATTACACAGAAATGTATATACATTAGTTGTAGATCTCAATGCACTGTCAATAGCGAGCTGACTTGGAAAATCATTCCATATGTTGTGTAAAGAAGTAATGTTACTAAAACTTCACCTATTTCTGACTTTTGTCTGTATAGTTTATTTTTCCTGCTTTAAATGATATTCAAATGGTACCATAAATCAACCATTCTTTGATTTTAGGCTCCTTCAACATTTTGTCTCTAAAAAGTTTCATTTATTAGATATGATAGAAGCCAGTTTGCTCACATTGCTATGTAGTTTTCCTTTTATCTCCCTTTATGCTAAAATTTTCCATTCTATGAACTCACATATCCCTGTGTTGTTGCTTTATGTCTAATGTCACTACAGACAATACATGTATATATACACTAATATACACATAAATATACATAGTTTTCTCACTGTTGTAAATGTAGGTAGGGATGAAATGAGATGGGATTTGGTTATCAGTGTGAACACATTTATTGTATTTCAGTGGGCACTAACAAAGAAAAATAATTACAATATAATTTTGCCAAGTCTGGAAGGTAGATTTCTCATTATTCACCACACTAATATATAATATCTTCAGTTGTTTTAATACCTCTGGAATTTGCATTTCCTGATGACAAGTGAAGCTGTCATATTTTTTAAATGTTCTTATATGCTTTTGGAATTTCTCAAACTTTATTTATTTAATGTTAGGTTATCTGGTTTTATCTCATTAAATTATGTAAAATTTCATCTGGATACATTCCATCATTAGTTTTATGACTGCAGATATGCTCTTCAGTTTTTTTTTTGTTTTTGTTTTTTTTTGGTTTTTTTTTTAGTGATGTCTTTCTATGAACAGATATTCTTACTTTTGATAAAGTCTAATTTGGTAATATTTTATTTTATGGTTAACATTTTTGTATTTAATTTTAACAATGTATATAGCTCTTCCACAGTTGTTTCCTTGGGCAGATATAAGAAGGAATTCAAAATCTTAATCAATTAAAAGAACAGAAGGGACTTAGGCTGTTGCCAGTGTGGTAAATTCTTGATGCATCGGAGGTCCTGAGTGTAGATACTGAAGTAGTGCAAAAACCTAGGTGTGGTGGCACAGATGAATAACTCTAGGTCTTTAAATAAGTGGCCACGAATTTGAGGGAGAGTGGGGAAGGGTGTTTGGAAGGATTGGGAAAGAAGAAAGGAAAGAATAAAAGTGTGTAAGTAAATTATAATCTCATTTAAAATGGTCTGTATAAAATAAGACAAATAGAATTTTCTGTATCCCAACCAGATCCCTGAGACACACTTCAGATATTTCATGTGGCTCAGAGACCTACGAAGCCCACTCTCACCTTTCTACCAAATTCCATTTATTTGTGTTACCAAAAAGAACCACCAGATCCTTTTGGCCCATGATTATCTATTTAGAACTTATTAGGTCCAGGTTATTTATTCCCCACCAAGTATTTTTCAGCTCCCCGAAACGGCCAGAAAACTCAGGCATTCCCCTTTCATCAAGACTCATTAAAGCCCTGATAGCTGTTTAACTAGGACTCTACCGTTGCCCAGTTTGGCTTTGAAAGCCATGGCCTGTCCACATTGCCAGGGAAAACTTATCCCAAGCTCCTTGACAAAGCTTCAGATACCAGATTACAGCTGATAAGTCAAAGACCTGGGATGAAATAAATAGCCTTAAATATCAGACAAACAAATAACTACTTCCAAACTCTCCTATTAAGTAGCCTTTGCATGAAAATTGTAAACATCTTCACTGAAATATGAAAGGTGACTTGCAAAAAGATAAGGAAAAGAAAAAAACCTACAAAACAATTGCATATACATAAATACCAATGCACAAATAAAAACACCTCATACTAAAAAGGAAAATAACAAATTTTTCAAAAATATACACCTCATAGGAAAGACTCCTAATGATAATGACCCAAATTAACTTCAAGACAGATAATTTTTTTTTTTTAAAAAATCTGATTGTGCGGCGCGCGTGTAGTCGTCTCTCCGGCAAGAACACACACACACACACACACACACACACACACACACCAGAATCCTTCCGTAGAAACACGTTTATTCCCAAAAACCAAAATGGTGGAAGAAGACGACCCCCAGGCCTGGGAAAGCCTCCTATATACCCTAGAGCAGCGTATTCACCTCTGATTGGCTGCTACTCGTTGCACGCCAAACGCCGTGGGATGGGCTTTAACTTTGGCGGGCTTTTACCATGGCACATGCGCAATTTATTTGTTTACTAGGAAGAATTATGGCTGACAGCGCCACCTAGCGATGGCGGACTTTGCCAGCACCTGCCGCGGCTCCCAACATCTGATTATAGCTATAGTCAAACAGTTCAAAGACATAAACAAAGAGATGAATAAAATAGGAAGTCAAACAAAGACATGAATAAATAGTTTGCATTTTTTCTTTAAAAGAAAACTACAACTGAATGATACAGAAAATGAAAAAGTTAGTAAATAAATTAAAGACTTCTGTGTAAAGCTATACCAGTAGAACAGATCATGTCAGAACTAGACAGTCAGGGATGGAAAAATAGTAGAGGAATTGAATCATTCAATAAACGTGAATAAGAAATTAAAAATATGTATGAATGAACCATGGGCCAATTTGGAGACACCATGAAACTATGCTAATAGAACAATAAGAATAGCATAGCAAAGATGTGGATATATTATTAACAAAATTAAAAGGTTCCATACCTCAAAAAAAAAAAAGAAGATGATCATACAGATACAAGATGACTAGAGAACAGCAAATAGATCAGAACACAAATTCTTCAAAACATGTTATAATTATAACTAAAAATGCAGAATAAAGTAAATGTATCAAACTGTAGGAGAAAGATATCAAATCAATTATAATAGCAGTCCCATTAGAATATCATTGGATTATTTGACAAAATCTTTAAGGCAGAAGCATCTGGAAAGATATATTTCAAGCTCTGAAAGACAACAACTGTTAATCCAGACTATTATAACTAGCTAAACTATCTGTTAAATTGATATTCTCAATAAAATGCTAGCCAACAACATATCCATAATATTATCTACTAGTTTATACTACTAGTATCAAGTTAATTTCATCTCAGAGATTCAGGGATGGTTCAACATACATGGATCAATAAACATAATTTATTATATAGACTCAAGGACAGATACCACAGGATCATCTCACTAGATCCACGGAAGTTCTTTATCAAAGCCAAAATTCCTTTATAATAGGATTCGCATAGAGACTAGAAAAACAGGTTACACATCTCAGCATAACAAAGACAATATACTTACAACATTATGCCAAATGGGTAAAATTCCCCTCCTGCTCCTGCCCACCATCCATTCTCTTCATGGCCAACCTTGATGGATATCAACCAACCATGGCATATGAAATTGTATTAAGAGTAGGCATCTCCTCTAGATGAGTCAACCCAAGAGGAAGAAAGGGTCCTAAAAACAGTCTCTGCTCACATTGTTAGGAATCCCACAAGAAGACTAAGCTACACAACTATAACACATGTGCAGAGAACATAGCTCATATCCATGCAGGCTCCCTGATTTGCAGTTCAATTTCTGTGAACTATGGGGCTAGGTTCGTTGGGAGAAAAATCCTAATGAAATGATTCCTAATGAATGATTTTCTGGCATACTCATAGATTGACATCTAGCCCAATTGTCATCAGAGAGGACTCATCCATCACTTGATGGAAACAGATGATGAGTTGCAGTTTTATTGGTATAGAAAAAATATTTATTATATTGGTATACAAATTTTAGCACTGTTTGAATATTTGTACTTTCTGTGCTGTAAGTTATGTTTTCCAAGGGATTTGGCCATCCTACTTAATATTTTCTACTAATTAGCTTGTGGTTGTTTCAAATAACTTCTTACCAGAACTTTAATTATATTTTCTGGAGTCTGGCTATGTATTTAGTTCTACTGTTTGTGATTTGTGTCTTCTGGCTGCTTTGTGTATACTGTTGTTTATTGGACTTTAGAATGTACTGGTTGTTTGTATCTTTTGGTTATTTTATGTTTAATAAATGGTTTATTCTTTCTATGTTTTATCTGAGACTGCTTTCATTTCCTAGTTTGTTAATGTGAATATCTCATCTTCGATTTTTCCTAATCTTTGTTTTCTGGCTTAACTCCAATAATCAGATAATATTATTTGCATAATCTCAGTCTTTTGAAATTTACTAAAGCTTGTTTTACAGTGCACCATATGGTTAATTTTTGTGGTATGTGTAGGTACCTAAAATTTTATTTCAGAGATGGTGATTATTGTTTTAGGTTTGAAAAATTTATAAATTTTGTTGGATTTTTAATTCTTTGTATTCCTTTAGTTCATTGTTACTGAAGAGGTTCTGTTAAAATCTTTTAAGGGGATTATAGTCTTTTCAAGTCTTACTTTTAATATTATCTTTATATAATTTGAGGGTACACTATTTGGTACATATACACTAAAATGCTCATATCTTTGCAGTAGATATATTTACCATCATATTACTCTGTATTTATTTAATAGTGATTCATCAGTCTTTGTCTTAAAGTAGTTTTCATCAGATAAAAGATTAAAGTTGTATAATCCCACGTTTCTATTTACTTTTAGCATTTTTTGTGGGTCTGTACCTCGCGTGTGGGCGTGGGTCCTGTTGGGCTGAGTTGTAGATCTTGCATGTCTGCCACTGCTCAGGGGGCAGAAGCCTGGGAATTTGACTGAGTTCACTCCATGTGGCGCCAGGGCTAGGGGAAGCCACTGAGTTCCACTCCGGGCATGGGGAAATCTCAGTCTGAGGTCCTGCGGGGGCAGAACTCTTGGATGGGGGCGTCTCTGGGCTGGAGCAGCTGGCCAGAGACTGGCTGGTTTCAGCCTTGGGTACCCAGGTGCTGCTGGGAGACCACAGAAGAACTGAGACGAAGAGCATACGGGCTAGACCAGCCCGCAGCTGAAAGGGTTGAGGAAGAGAAGCTCCAGCAGTGCCCCGCAGGGTGGCTGAGACTCTTGGTCATGGCAACTCGCTTGGCTGGATCATGACTGGCTCAGCTCGGCTAGCTTGCTTGAGTTGGTGGGCTCTGTGGCTGGAATGCAGAAAGGTCCTCCAAAGGGAGATTAGGCAGTGGCTCATTGGTTGAAGGCCCCCTCTGTGGTTCTCCACAGCAGGCCCCAAGTACAAGGGGAAGTCCATGGTTTTAAAAAGTTTGTTGTCAAGGCGGAAAGTGGATGAGGTTGTACCCACTGCCTCTCACAGCCCACCGCCCCACATTTTTTGTGTAGCTTTATGGAAGGTATGTATTTTTCTAAGTAGTACAAAGTTAAATTGTATTTTGTCTGTTTCCTCCCTGACAATTGATTTCAGTTATATCGCGTTATCTGTGCAATTTCACTTTAATACAGTTACTCTTAAATATCACTTTCATTTCTTCTATTTCTAATTTCTTGCCTTGAGTGGAACCAATTATTTATCTTTGCACTTTCTGTTCTATTGTGCTGTTCTCTCTCATAACTGTATGTGATGCTGTCCACATACCAAAGACAAATCTTTGGGATACTTTAGGTTATGTATGGGAGATTCAGTGCCTACTGTGCTCAGTAGAACTGGGACACATAGACTTATTTCACCTCTTCCTTTCAGTGTTGCTATAGAATAATAAATATAGAGATATAAACACATATAAGTGTATATATACCATATATTCATAAAATTGCATAATACACACACACACACACACACACACACACGAGTCTTAATTCCCAATAGTCCTTTGAAAAACTATAATTACCTTGAATATACATTTTTTTACATATACACCTTTCTTCTCACATACACATTTTACTTTTTCTTTGATTCTCTGCTGCCACTTGACATCATTTTCTCTGCTAAAAAAAATCTCTCTTGAACTCTCTTTTATTGTTAATGATGTAACGTTAAGTTCTTGTTTTTCTGGACTTAAGTCTATGTATGTACTGGTTAATCTACACTGTCAAAGTTAACTGCATTTATAATCACTTATAGCTATACTACTGGGTGTGTCTGAGAAAGGATTTTTTTTTTCAGCAACATCACCTGAAGAAAGATGACATCACTCGTGAATTGGGGTTCTAAACTGAATAAAAATGTAAAAAGGTAAAGCATCTGAGAACCAGCGTTTCTTTATCTTTGATCCCATTGGATGAGACCGAGTCCTCAGATGCGCACCATTATGACCTTCTTGTTATGATGGGCTGTATTTCTTCAAATGATGAAACAAAACAAAACTTACTTTCCTTAAGTTTCTTCTTGGATGTATTTTTTTATAGTGAAGAGGAAAGTAACACACTTTTATTTCTGAATGATAGCCTTCCATAGTATATAATTCTAGATTGGCAGTTATCACTTAAGCATAAATTTTTATCATTCTCTGGATTTTGTTTTTATGACTGTAGTAACATTACTCCTTGAAAGAAACATATCATTTCTTTGTGAACTTTGAACACTTTCCTATATTTCTTTGCATTATTTTATATGTTTATTTAGCTTGGGGTTTGTAGTATTATTTAAGTCTGTGACTTAAATTTCATACTTTTGGAAAATTTTCAAAAATCCCCTCTATTAGTTACTATTCTCTTATTTTTCCTTTTGGGCTATGATTAAAAGATATAAAAGATATATGTTAAACCTTTTGACCATTTTCCACACTGAATACTTCTCAGAGGTTTTTTTTTTTTCTTTTAAATTGTTTTAATTTTATGTGTTTGAATACCTTGCCTTCACCTATGTCTATGTATCACATGCATATAGTACCCATGGATATAATACCCAGAATAGAACATCTAACCCTACCCTGGAACTGGTGCTACAGATGGTTGTTAGCCACCATGTTGGAGTCAAACCTAGTTTCTCTGTACAAACAGCTAGTGCTCTTAACCACTCTCCAATTTCTCCGGCCACCTCAGAGCTTTTATTAATGTGCTCACTACGTCTTTCTGCTATTACTGATCAAATCTTTAATTATCTTCAATGTATTTGTGACTATCAAATCAAAGCATAGCTTCGCATATTTTATCGTGTGAAATTATCTGGTATTTTTCATCGTTTTCGGTTATCATCCCCAAAGTCTCCATTTTGTCCTTTAATTTTACAATAAAAACTCTCACATGCGAGGGTAGCGCATATACGTGCGCTCCGGCGTGTCTGTGGAGATAAGAAGGTGGCTGTTGTGAGAGTCAGTTTCCAGGTTCCATCACGTGGGTTCTGAGAGTTAAACTCAGGCTCACGGGCTCTATCGCAATCACCTCTATCCAGTGAACCATCTCACTGGTCCTCATGAGGGTATTAGTTATCATTGTTTTGTATCTATTTAGTCATTCTTTGCATTTCCTGCCAGTTTTTGCTATCTATTTCCTCCCTTTCTCATTTTGCCAAGTCCATGGCCCATGTTTCGTAATGTTTGTGTTGCAAGCACAAACAAAGGTATCTTGAGTGTTTAGAGAATGTTATGTTCTCTGATTTTGTTTTGCTGTTTCTCCGACAGAGTAGGACCGATTCACACAGTTTCAATCCATGGTTGAAGCCCTTTGGAACTCTTGTAGTAATTGTGTGATTTTCTCTTTTATCAAAGGAAAATGTACTGGAGATTAACTTGGCTAATTCTTTTTCAAAATCATCTTTCCTTAGGTTTCTTGGTTTGAAAGTGATAATACACCTTCGTAGACATGTTTTAGGTGAAAAGTTTGACCTACAGTTTTCGTTTGTTTTTTTCAGAAGTATAAACACTAAAATTTCAAATAAAGTTTTACAAATGATTAAGTGTTTGAAGTTATTTTTATTGATATTCCTTGAGTTTCCTACATAAAACATAGAAATGAATACAAGATTATTTCAACAATCTTACCGTGTGACTTTTAACTTTTGTTTATAATTTTTTAAAGCAATATGGCTGAGAGACTAGAATTGTTAAAAACAATAGGTAAGATTCCTACGTCAAAAGTAAAGTGAAAATGGTATATAATACATATAATAAAATAGATATAACTAAAAATTCACCTTCGCCTTTTCCTTTGTGGATTAATAACTAAACATTGAACATTCATGCTCATGGCCAGTAACATATAGAAGAATAGCATGTGCTTACCCTATTGTTTATAGTTACTTCTCAAAGCTAAATGTTTTGAAGTAAATGACATCTTTTCTCACCCAGTATACCCGAATAAGAGGACAAAAGCCCTGCCTTAGGATAGCAACCCAGTATCCTGTTCAGTAGCCCATGGCCACAAATGTTATTAGCTTTTGAAAACTGTTAAGGCCCTTAAAAATAAATATGGCCTGCATATTTGACAGTGGTGTTCCAAAATTCTTCTACTTTTCTCCAAAAGTTCTCAGGAAGCCTCTGAATATCCCTTACATAGCCCCTCTAGATGTTTTCAGAAAATTTGCTAGTTGGCCAGAGACAATACAAAGAATCTCTTCTCAAAAGAGTGAAGTGTTAGCATAGTCAGGGACAACAGAAATGGGAGGTAAGCATTAAATCTTCCACAGTCCATTTTTTAACACTTAATTCTAATCTAACATTTATTTATTTATTTATTTATTTATTTATTTATTTATTTGTTGGTATTGTTAAATGTTTGCCTTCATGATGTATCTGCATCAAGTGTGTGTGCCTGGTACCAATGGAGGTCAGAAATATGCATTGGTTTCTTGGGAAGTTGAGTTACAGATGGTTGTAAGCCACCATGTGGGTGCTAGGAATTGAACACAGGTCCTCTGCAAGAGAAATACATGCTCTAAACTGCTGAGCCATTTGCCTAGTCCCTTCCATAGTTCATTTTTAAGAGGAGCAAATCAATACTTTGTTAGAAGACACAAATAATTTAAGGCTAGTGTCTAGATTAAATACAAAGGCAAATAGCTCAAAACTAGAGATTAGTGTCATAAAGAAAAACAGAGAATTCGCATCAGGATTATACAATTGACTGAGAGGCTGTAGTTTTACTTGAAGTTAGAGCAATACTTATGGTTAACTCGTTACTTCAAGGTGAGTTACTACCGTGGATGGCACGGAGAGCATCTCCATATATGTTTAAGGTATGATTTAATTTATGCATCAATGGTGAGAACAGAAGGTAGAAACTTCTCTTACAGTTTTTAGGGCAAGGGCCCTGAAAGCAAGTTTTTACATTTTCAGACATGGGAAAAAACTGAAATTATGTTTTGTTCTGTCATAGCTGGAGATCAGGGAGGCTAGAAGAGGGTTCTGATTTCTTATATTTTTTTCTTCATAAATGGCTACCTCTGCCTGGACTCAGTCTAGAGACCAGTCCTTCTGGTGAACATCTTTGGAACTGGGTATTTGAATTTTTATGGCACAAATGGGTTAGTTCCATTTTTCAATTTTTGCCTGGCTCCTAAATGGTTTTGAGATCTCTAAGGGAAATGATAGGTAACTAGACAGGACAGCTTTTGAGGATAGACCCCTTCACCACAGATACTTTGTGTTCCTTTTACATTTTCCCTGGTAATAGTAAAGTAAATATCATCTTTGCCCCTCCTTAGGTCTCCCATTCAATGGAATGATATATTTCTCATCTTGAGTAGACGCATGGCATTTTTATCTGCTCCAAATATTAGACATTACATGCTATTAATTCTTCTCTTAAGCATTATTCCAGCTGGGCCTGTCTATCACCTGACATGGAATCTTCCCCCTTTTCTCAAAGCTAAGTCACTTGATAACATGTTAGAAAGCTGGGAGGAATAATTATCTCCTTAATGAGATAAGGTATGCCTCCTTTCTAGAGACCTCTCCACTTGTGAAAGCCCTTACAGAGCTTTGGTCATGTTGCCTGCTCGACTTCCTGAAGTACCCAGAATAGGGTAGCTTCTTCTTTTCTTTAGTTTATCTTTTTCTTTAAGGTATTTGGATAAATCATAGATGCGCTGTCCCTGAAAGTCTGGACTTCTACACTATTTCTCTGGTACTTTCATTCCTTCTTCCATGTAGTTCCTTGCTGACTTGTATTGCTGAGCTTGCCTGCTTTCTTGGATGCTCCCTTACAGGCACCACTTTCTGTGGCTCTTATCCATCTTCTTTCTCTTGACAGCTGCAGAGATTTATTGTTTGCCTGCCTCATTTTCTTTTTGGAAACTTAAGTAAAATTGCCCTCGACCTCCCTCTGAATACATTTTAAAAAACTCTTTTTTTAATGAAACTAAGAAACTAAAAAAAGGAACCTCAATTTCTCTAGTACCACCATCTTATACTTAAAATGAACTCTAAGGCTATGGTTTTTAAATGATTTTATTTGGAATGATATTTCAGACTATTATTATTATTATTATATTTAATCCACAATCTCTAATCCATTTTCTAAACTCTGTTTTTCCCCAGATTCAATACCAAGGCTTAGAACATTCTTTGCTGTAGAAATACTTTTAAGTGGTTTCTCCTAGATGTATTTGATATGATTCCTTTAGAACCATCTAAGCCTTTAGTATTTGAGATATTATCTGTAATGACTAATGAAGAGGAACAAAATCATTGGCCCAGGCAAATCTGGCTTATTTCATGTCAGAGTAATGATTTCTGTAGTTTTGATTAGTTATAATTTTTATCAGGTTAAGTAGAACAGAAAAGCCTTTTTACTATGAACCGTTTTCTGCATGTGGGTCAAAAGCTTGCACATCAAAGGTACCTTTAATGCAGAATTAAAATGCCTGGCTTGTACAGAAAGTACTCATGCATACAGTCATTAGTAAAGATGATGGCAATTAGCCCAGCCAGTGTCAAGAGGGCCATCGTTATGGTCAGTACAAGAGACATTGATTTTAGGCAGCTGCATCAAAAATGTATAAAATATTACAGATGGCATAGAACAATATCCACCCCTGAGCAGGTGGAAACAAACCAGTTTATAGAAACTCTACTCCTAACAGATGAGCTTAGACATGTGACTAGGGCAAGTTACCCTGAAGGTCTATCTAAATTTCCTCATGGGGCTTAAGAGAAAATCTATCTTGCACAAATTACAAACTATGTACTCTCTGAAGGCTAGATTCTTGTGGTTTCTAAAAGCATGGCCTTTGGTACATTTCTGGAGTATGTCTATATTTGTTTTATTAGCTGAAATTTTGTTTGCTATTCTTATAAGAATGGCTCTTCTTTCTACCTGTTATCTCACTACTGTACTCATTACTGTTTTTGTTTTTTATTCCTGCCAGGTTTAGGGCAAGGGGATGACCATTTCTCAGAGCATTCACCATCAACATCAACCTGGTTGAAACCATACTGTTATTCCTGTTATAAAAGTATCTAGTATTTTTTATATCATACATACATGGGAAATTCAATACCCTGACCAGAGCACAGAGGCCCAGAACTGTGATCGCTGTTCTATAATCATTCTCTCTTGTATCTGGTTTGGCCCCACTAAATTCCATGGAATTTCTCAAAAGCACCAAGATTTAAATTTTAGGTTCTTTTTTCTCTTTCTGACAGATAATTTTCCACAAAGCTTTGCACAATAAATAAGTCACGGCAATAGTTGATGTCATAAAGAGATTTTATTCAGTACTATCCATTGCAATGTAAGGGGTGTTGAATTGAACCAAATTATACTGAAAGAAAATGCAGACATTTCTCAAGCAGGGTGTGCTACTATAGAGAAAGTCATGTTTAAGAGAGTCTAGCCTACCAACTTGTCACCTGGGTGTGTTCATTGGAGCTTACCAGGAAACAGACATTATGGATCCTCATGAAAAGAAGTAGCTGTACAAGTTTAGTGTCCTCTGGATTATACCCTTTACACCAGGGATTGAGAACAAAAGAAAGAGAGAAAGGTAGATCCTCTAATGTGTTTATTACAGAGTTCCCAGCTCTTGAGAATTGGTTCTGGGTGGAAGACTCAAGCCTTAAGAAACCAGATTAAGGTTTGGGATTTGTTAGCTTCCTAAAGTAACTGTCCAAAGAGGAGTTCACAGACTATCTTTCTATCACCAGCTTTGGCATGGAGTGAACTGTCCACTAAGCTCTGCTCAGGAAGGTACCAGTGGAGGATCATATCACTCATACCAGTAGTCTGGCAATGAGTTGTTGGAAAGCATGTCCCTCCCTCCCTTCCTCCCTCCCTCCCTCCTTTCCTCCCTCCTTCCCTCCCTCTCCCTCCTTCCCTCCCTCTTTCTCCCCTTCCTTCCTCTCCTTCCTTTCTCCATTTCTCCCTTCTTCCCTTCCTCTCCGTGTGTGAAAATATGTGTGTGTGTGTGTGTGTGTGTGTGTGAAATTACATAGTAATAGAAATAGTCCTTTTGCATTAAATGTCTTGTGTTGAGTCTACAGTATTGTGGTCCAAGGCTGTTATGGCATCTGGAGGAGCCTGAATACAGACCCATCAATGAGCGTCTTTATTAGCTCTACTGGATGGCAAAATCTCTTCGCAGAGATTTCTGTTCTGGAATCCACTCCTCTCGGAGAGGTTTTGCGTTTCCATTCTTCCTGCAGAAGCACAATTCCTTATGTTCCTACACCTTTATACTATGCATGGATTTTATGGAACACTCATACATATACGTGCATACACACACACACACACACACACACACACACACACTATTTTTACATTGTGGAACATGTATATAAGTAAAATTATGTGTCACACACACACACACACTATCTATATCTATCTATATCTATCTATCTATCATCTATCTATCTATCATCTATCTATCTATCTATCTATCTATCTATCTATCTATCTATATCTCCTCTTACATAACTGTGAAGTTCCATCTTTAAAACAGTAAGGACACAATAGAGGCTTTATAATAAAATGTTTAAAGTATTTACTAGAATTAATGTCTATTAAGCTCTGTGGCACTTATGTTTATAAGACAATGATTAGAAATGCAGGCCCAGCCTTTAAAAAAATGACAGTCTTAGTGGAAAAATAGTCACAAACACTAATTATTACACAGGAACAGCAAGTAGCATTATGTAATTACATATATAATACTATGAGATAATGAAACCTGGGCAGTAATTTTTGGAAGAAAAATTATATTAAGGAGATTAGTAGAATAGTTAAATTATTTGATATTAAAATCCTGAAGAAAGGTAGTAAATAAATTTGAATATATTTTCAAAGAGCTTGTTATTTTCTAAACTGGTATATTTATGATTTAGGAATACACATTTTTTGTGTGTATTGAAAGATCTAATTATGGCAAATTATCATTTCATTCAAGGGTGATGTTAGACCTTCATTGTGAAGTGTCTGCTCTCCTATATTACAAGGAATTGCCATATTAGTAAAGACCATGCTCACATTTCTCTTACATTTGAGAGTTAACTGTTGCATATCTTTTTTAATCACCACATAGACAACCATATCGCTGATATCAGCACAGAATAATTACATGGAGGGAATATGATCATGATCCAAATTCTTATTAATTTATTTTGGTTAACTGGCATATTTTAGTAGAAAGTTTTATTTAGACTACATGATAGTGTAGCCTATGCTATTTCTGTCTCTACACCTCTAGTCTACCAGCATCTCTTGTTAGAGGAAAAATATTGATTACGTACTTGAGTATTTTAACTTTAAATACAAACTCAGAAAATTATTGTTCATATATATCTATGTTGAGTCATAAGGATGCTATTTTATGCATATTTATAGACAGATTTGTGAGCACATATGTTTTATAGAGCTTTCTTTTCATAGATTATATTATATTTATATCACTAGAGTAATGTGAATAGTCTTCTATCTAAAAAATGGAAATAGTAATTACACAAAATGAAAGGCTATGATGGTTGTCACAGAATTCTGCCTCCTCTGGAGGCATCTCAAAACATTGTACTAACTATGGGACAAATGTTTATCTTAAGCAATGAGGTACATGTTAGTCTGAGTAAGGTTGTCTGTAGTAATCTAGAAGGACAAACTTTTTAAAAAAACACTTAAAATAAGTAATCATTCATTTCTACTAGTCATTTAACATAACATACTGCACTATTTATTTTCTCAATGTTCACAAGAAAATATTAATGACGTACAGTGCAAATTCATTCTGATATAGGTCATTAAGCCACTCTTACTCATTTAAATAATGCCACAGTGGCTTCCACTCATTGAATTTCAATCATAAACTTTGCTCAAACAACATAATTGATCATTAATGTTCTCATTCGCTCCAGGCTCACTGTAGATTATTTTCTTAAGAGTGTAAAACCATTACCAGGGAGTGAGAGGCTAATCTCTTCTGTATTACACTTAGTCACCCATGAGGGATATATTTTCGATCTAAAAAAAAAAAAAAAATGATAGAGGAGTCAGAGGAAAGACCAAGTAAACCTAAGGCTTTTAAAGCTGGATTTTATAAAAATAGATTTTAAATATGGTTCCATTACTATTTATACCTAAATGTGTAGACTTGAGGAGCTACTTTCTCTATTTCTGTACTAAGAAGGAATATGAAGTAAGGGTCAATTTATCTGAAGTGCTTTTTTTCCTTTTTAATAAAAGGAATCCTGGCTTAATTCCAAAACTTCAGGGTTTCAAATAATTAAATGATCTGGCCTTGGACTAAAAATATTCACGCATCATTATCAATCTAGTCATTCTGAAGTTGATTGGTACTATTATAAAATAAGGATGTTGATCCTCATCTACCGAAGCCCTCCTGCACTTCATTGCCTTGTGGTTTTAAAAGAACTTAGATTCTGTTTGTAAAACTCATCAAATAGCCTAAAAGGAAACAGTACAGATGTAATTGTTGGGGTGGTTATTACGACAAGTAACTGCAGGGCATTTCCTCAAATGCTCTAGCCTGTTTTGGCTCCCGAATAAATGACACAGAGTCCCCCCCCTTTTTTTTTTACTTTTTTTAATTTTTAATTTTTAAAAATATATTTATTTTCCCACGAATTATTTATTCACTTTACATCCTGATTGCCTCTGCCTTTACACATTCCATCCCCCATCAACCCTCCTCTTCTTTTCTGAGAAGGGGGAGGCCCCCTGGCTACCAACCCATCCTGGCACCTCAAGTCACTGGATATCTAGGCACATCCTCTCCCGTTGAGGTCAGAAAACACAGCTCAGTTAGAAGAACAAGATCTAAAGGCTGTCCAGAGAGTCAGTATTAGCCCTCATTGTCCAGTTATTGGGGGACTCGCATGAAGACCAAGCTGAATATCTATTAAATATGTGGGGGGTGGGAGGGACATAAGTCTCGCCCATGTATGCTATTTGTTTGGTGATTCAGTCTCTCAGAGTCCCAATGGGTCCAAGTTAGTTGACTCTGTTGGCCTTGTTTTGGAATTTCTTAGTTTCCTTAATCCTTCCCCCAACTCTTGCAAAAGACTTCCTGAGCTCCATTTAATGTTTGGCTGTGGGTCTCCGTATCAGTTTCAGTCAGAAGCTGGGTGTAGCCTTTCAGAGGACAGGTACGCTAAGCTTCTATCTGCAAGCATAACAGAGTATCATGAATAGGATCAGGGATTGGTTTTTGCCCATAGGATGGGTCTCAAGTTGGGCCAGTCATTGCTTGGCTATTCCCTCAGTCTCTGTTCCATCTTTGTTGCTGCACATCTTGTAGGCAGGACAAATTTTGGATCAAAAGTTTCATGGGTGGGTTGGTGTCCTTATCCTTTCAGTGGCCACTTCAGGCTCGATATCCCCCATTGCTAGGAAGGAGTTTTACCTTGTCAGCCCCATAAACTCCCTGGAGTCTCTTTCATCTCAGAGACCTGGTATTTTTATTAACAAGCTGCAAGCACTAAGCTGGGCATGTTCAGAGCTATTCTAACTCAACTAAGCTTTGAACATCTAGCCACATGCCCTGTTACTTGGCATCCAGTCTTGCCCTGATTTATTCTAGTCCACATGTGTTCCCATGGCTGGTCTCTCATTGGGACTGAGTCCAGATCCTCCTGATCCATATACATCGTCTCTCCATACCTCCTCTTCATCTCCTCCTTTACTCTAGTGTCTCTCTCTGACTGTCTGACAGGGATCGGAAATCCTGCCATATTTTCTTCTGCCCAGCTAACTGGCTGATCAGCTCTTGATTAACCTATCAGAGGTGATGGGAAACAATTTTTACATAGCAGAGAGATCAGAGATGTTTGACCATGCCATTATCCAGACTGCAACCAGATGTCTGGGCATAGAAATCAGCATCCAAACACACAGTGCATTCTCCACCGCCCCTGCCCCCTAATTATTTTAAATACTGTCTTGTCCAAGACCATAAAGGTACTTTACAATGTTAACACACTAGTAATATATAAATACAAATTAAACAGATTTCCAATGTTTTGTCCCACTTTTGAACAAATCTTCCTAAGCCTATTTTGAATGTATCATTTTCTCTCAAACTGCATGATTTTCACCCAGACTTTGGAAGTGACATTAAGAAAGTATCTGTGATACCCATGGCTTTCCTTAAACAATTATCTTATGAGTAGTTACTCCAAACTTATGTACTATCTTATCCTTTCAAAACAAATACATGAGAAATAATATTTGCTCATAATATTCTTGGTTCTTAAGATCGTCTTAGCTCGGATTTGTAGGGAACGTATTTTATTATAGCTAAGAGCATTACCATTTTTAGGATGTTTGGATGCATCCTGCTAAATTATTTTTGTTAAGATTGTATTAGTTGATACAGCCAGGGAGAGTGACAAGAGTGTGACTGTCCCTGTTTTCACTCTTCATATTACTGAAAGCATAAAGTAGGGATAATGTCCATAAATGTCATCCAAATCAAGTAAAAACAGACACAGATTGAGTTTTTATGCTGTACAGAAATGATCCAATGAAACAAAGGATTGTGCTATCTATGTAGAGATTTGGGATCTAGTGTAATATATTGTGCATACACATTTATCTCATTATGTTCTGAAATTTGCATAAATTAAATGGAATAACGTTATGTAAATCAGCAAAACATCAGCTAAAGAAAGACACATATATTCTAAAAATTAGAAAATGGGATCAGACAGAGGGGTATTATCTAACGTTATTTAGGTATTTTCTTCTAGAAAGTGTCTCATCTGGGCCTCTGATACGACAGGACTGAAGTCACCCAACTGAAGTTGTGAGTGACTTGAGAGTGTCTGCAGGAGCCTTTGACCCCGGACTCTTTCTATACCTGTGCAACCCAACTGCAGCTTCTACCTTTCTCAACAGGACCACAAAGCTTTATTTTGTAAAGTAATTGAATTCAAGGTTCCTTATGCAAAGGTATAACAGGAGACTGAGAGAGCCATGGCATTAAAAAGAGCTAATAAATGAAGATCTAAATCCTCTGTGTATACAATACAAAGATATTATCGATGCCATACACTGACATCTCAAGAAACAGGAGTATAAACTTGACCTATAACCAAGTAGCCATTGGAAAAATACTTAAAACAAGGGATCTAGATACCGAGGGGTTAGGAAAGGGTCAGTTATTTTTCATTTTCATTATACTTTTGAAGTGTGTATTTGGCTTTTTAAAAGGGAGGGGCTCAAAATTTGCACATAAAATAAAACATAGTGAATAGACAGAACAGAACTTAGAGCCCTGCAGACTGCTCTGAACTCTGGAGTCTGTTGTCTACTAGGGAGAACAGTCTTGAAATATCAGGCTTCCTCGGCAGCTGAAACCCTGTAGGAGGCAGAGAGGGTGATACATGGGTCTTTAATTTCTTGGTCTTTCCAAATAATGAGTTAACTACACAGAGCCACATAACACAGCTGTTTAGTGCTGCAAGTCACTGCCCTAGAAATAAGAATGAAATGATAACTGGAGGAATCAGCTCTTTCGACTCCCCAAGCTCCACTGGCCTTTTTATGCTTGGCTCATATTCTTCTCCTTGAACCCTTATTTGGCCCAACCTCAGTATTAGCAAACATTTCCCTAACGGCCTCTAAATTTAGTGGGGCCCCTCTCTCTAGCAGATACCATATTTACACATGTTTTTCATCATGATAACATCTTGGTAGGATGAAGGACTTATCTCCAGAGCAACCAGGGATGGAGTGTGTGCACAGTGGCTGTGGCTGCTTTGATCTTTCATTCTCATAATACCCTAGAAGCTATTTTCTGCCAAGGTGATGAGAATACTAATCAACCTGGCCTTTGGCCTAGTTCTTGTCTTATTTTTCTTTCTCTGTCCAAGTTCAGACAGTCCTGCACCATTTTCCCAAAGTTTACTAATGGAACTCATTCTTGTTCCACTGGGATGCTCTTCTGAACTTCTTAGGAAGTAGATTCTTCTTTTTAAAAAAGTCCCCAATCTATGCATTATGCATTTTGCTATAGTGTTTAAAAATGAAGCAATTTATATAAAATTCAAGCTGTACGATCTAGAAATGTGTTTCCAGCAGCTTTCTGCACTTGAGTATATAAAGAATTCACCTGTGAGGCTTATTAAAAGAAATGGTGCCCAATCCTCTACTAATGTGTGTTCAATAGGCCTGAAGTAGGGCCTGAAGTGTCTATATCTCCAACAAATACTAGAAAGTAAACAGATTGACAACCATGCTTTGAAAAAAATTAATTTAAAGATGATTTTTCATGTATGTGTGAGATTTATCTGAAAATACATAATTTATCTAGTATGGCTATGTTAGGTGGTTTTCCCAAATCCACATGGAAGAAGGAAATAAACATTGTAGTATTCAAATTACTGAAGTATAATGCATGTTATGAGAAAAGTAAAAACAGTATCAGAAAACCCTATGAAACCATTCAAAAGTGAAGTAAAATAAGAATGATCTGATATTCACTCATCAGGTTAATATTTTCCTAACAACTGAAATACATTCTGAAAAGAGTGACAAACATCATGTGGATTCTTAGTGATAATCTTCATTTTTACAGAAGTGATCATGTGCAAGAAAGTTCCAGTGGTGATCATTGAAGCTGAAAAAATATGAAAGACACAAAATAGGAAGAATGCATAATATAAGTTAATTTTAATGATTAGGGATAATTTAACATGCCGCTACTAATTGTGATGTTCAGTATGCCTGGTTGAACAGAGAAATTTTCTCTATGATTCTCTTCTTGTCTTGAAATATCTTAATTTTCTTTACATATCAATGAGCTTGGGGCTGGAGGAATGGCTCAGCCCTGTATCACTAACGCTAATATATTGCTCTTGCCACAAAGACTGAAGTTTGGAGTTTGGTTGAATCCTAGCATTCAAGTGAGCTGCTGTTAAGCATCTTAACTCCTGGTCCATAGGATCCCACACCCTCACATGGGCACTGCCAGAACCCCAGAACTTATCCCTCACATACACACACAGGTAGTTAAAAATCAAAATGCATCTTAAAATGAAGACAGCAAGCTTTTCTGGCTAAATTTATAAGACGGTTCAGTGATGCTACTAAGCATATCCTCTTTGCTTCACATTCTAGCCCCTCGATGGGGCAGTGCAGCCAGATATGGTGCCATATGTTGGTTATCTGCTGCAGAGCACTTGATATTTGCTATAGGCAAGCTGCAGAAACCAGAAATCTCGGTGATAAGCACTGAAGTTAGAGGTCAGATTTACACATTGTTTCTTTTACAGTATCGGCTTTAGTGTGCAAACCAGGCTGCTGAAACAAGAGCCAGGGAAGAAATTAACTGACGAAGGCCTAATTTTAGCATCCAGTTTCCTTACAAAATAAACAATTCGACAGTAGTGTATGGCCTGGCAAGATCCAGTCTCTGTTGGATGAAGAACTACCCTCTGGAGCAAAAGAGGAAACATAGTTCTGCTATCATATATGATCCAAAGAACATTTTCTCAAGACCTTTGGCCTGCAGCTCTCTCTTAGGAGAGTGTTTGAGGCTTGCGTCCTCTCTTCTTTACTCTGAAACTGGGGTGCAGCTCGATAGAATCAGAGAACACCACTGCACAACTCATGTACAGATTCAGTTTGTATTATCTTCATAGCAGAAGATTCTAGTTCACCTAAATCTTGTGATAAAAGAACCAAGATTTGAATAGCAGTTTTAATAATGAAAAGTCAGGGGTGCGTTACTGGTATTGCTTGTCTAAAAACGCCTTACTGCTCTTCAGCTGTCCTGTTAGATTAAAATCCTTGCTTTGCAAGGTCTGAGACTATCCCTTACAAAGTACTGTGTGTGTAAGAAGGAATTCATCTTTGAGATACTTGACCTAATTTTGCTTCTTCAATTTAGTTTTCACTTTCTTGTTGGTGAAAGAGGACGTGTAGCTAAAACTACTCAGAATTCTGTCAAGTGTGCATGAACTTGAAGGAGAGACAGCTTGAACCAGGGCTAGCATCCTGATGTCCCTCAGGCAGAGTGGGCCTTACTGTATTTTTTAACACTTCTCTACTTTATCCCTTAACATATCGAAAGAAATCTTGTATTCAGTTCACAAAGAAATGAAACAGATTAATGTTTTAAAATATATGATACCTAATAACGCATTTAGCTGATATGATAAAAATTGTGTGCTGGGAAAGACCGTCCTCGTGAATAGAAGTAGCTCTGGCAGCCCATACCTTTTGTTCTCTGGAAGATATTTTTCTTCATTTATGAATTACTGTTTGGAACTTTCCCAGCACAGAGAATTGCTGAAGAAATATTTCAGAATGTGCATTTTTCAGTGTTGGTGAGTGTGCTGCTCCCAGACAATGCAGAGCCTGGGAGATTCAGTGCGGCATTGTAATTCAGCTCACCGAAGCTGCTTCCTCTCCTTCAAAGGAACCACCTGGAGGCTCAACCTTTCATGGTCAAGTTTTGCATCTTGGAGAAAAACTCCCGAAGGGATTTTTAATACAACTTTAAAAAATGTGTTTAGACATAGTGAAGTATGCAGTGTTTCTGCATTTTCGTGTGCTGCTCACAACAGTTTTACATGTGTACTTACTTTTCGTAAGTACACTGAGGTACAGCTAGGAGACATGTCCATTATGCCATGAGATCCGCCCACACCCGAGAAGACTAACCTTCACTCACATTCAACACTCAACACCAGATTCTGTTGCCTGTATTTAACCTCATGCCAGGTGCGGTCCAGTTCTAGTTAGCTCTGTTAGACTCAACATAATATTGTTTTTGAAAAAAAAACTTTTAAATTATTCATTTATTTATTTACACTCCAGATTTAATCCCCGCCCCGTCCACCCTCCTACTGTTCTACATCCTATACCTCCAACCCATCACCCTGTCTCCACGAGGATGTCCTCATCTCCCTCCCCCCATCCCACCTGACCTCTAAACAGCCTGGGGCCTCCAGTCTCTTGAGGGTCAGGTGCGGCATCTCTGATTGAACGCAGACCCGGCAGTCAGCAGTCCTCTGCTGTATATGTGTTGGGGGCCTCATATTAGCTGGTGTCTGCTGCCTGGTTGGTGGCCCAGTGTTTGAGAGATCTCAGGGGTCCAGATTAATTGAGACTGCTGGTCCTCCTACAGGGTCGCCCTCCTCCTCAGCTTCTTTCAGCCTTTCCCTAACTCAATCACAGGGATCAGTAGCTTCTGTCCATTGATTGGATGCAAATATCTAAATCTGACTCTTTCAGCTGTTTGTTGGGTCTTCTGGGGTCCAGTCATGACAGGTCCCTTTTTGTGAGCACTCCATAGCCTCAGTAATAGTATCAGGTTTTGGGACCACCCCTTGAGCTGTATTCCACTTTGGGCCTGTCACTGGACCTTCTTTTCCTCAGGCTTCTCTCCGTTTCCATCCCTGTAGTTCTTTCAAACAGGAACAATTTTGAGTCAGAGTTTTGACTATGGGATGGCAAACGCTTCCCTCATTTGATGCCCTGTCTTCCTGCTGGAGGTGGGCTCTATAAGCTGCCTCTTCCTACTGTTGGGCATTTCATCTAAGGTTCTTCCCTTTGATTCCTGATTGTCTCTAACCTCCCAGGTCTCTGGTGCATTCTGGAGGATCCTCCCAACCTCCTACCTCCCGAATTTGCCCGTTTCCATTCTTTCTGCTGGCCCTCAGGGCTTCAGTCTTTTTCCCTCACCCAATACCATATCAGATTTCCCTCTTCCCCAACCCCTGTCCACATTCCCTTTCAGGTACCTCTCTCCATCCCCACTTATGACCGCTTTCTTCTCTCTCCCCAGTGGGACTGAGGTGTCCTCACTTGGGCCCTTCAACTTGTTGAACTTTTAGAGTTCTGTGGACTGTATCTTGGGATCTTGGGTATTTTTTTTTTGGGCAAATATTCACTTATTAGTGAGTACACATACCATGCATGTCCTTTTGGGTCTGAGTTACCTCACTCAGGATATTTTCTAGTTGCATCCATTTGCCAGTCATCCAACTCAGAATGTCTTCCTTCTTAATAGCTCAGTAGTATTCCATTATGTAAATGAACCACATTTTCTGTATCCATTCTTCTGTCATGGGACATCTGGGTTGTTTCCAGCTTCTTTCTGACTATAACAAATAAGGCCGCTATGAACATGGTGGAACACATGCTTCTGTGGCATGGTGGGGCATCTATTGGGTATATTCCCAAGAGTGGTATAGCTGGGTCTTCAGGTAGATCTATTTCCAATTTTCTGAGGAACCTCCAGATAGATTTTCAGAGTGGTTGTACCAGTTTGCAATTCCACCAGGAGTGTAGGAGTGTTCCTCTTTCTCCGAATCCTCACCAACATGTGTTGTCACCTGAGGTTTTGAGGTTTTGGTGTAAGGTGTAAACTCAGGGTCATTTTGATTTGCATTTTTCTGATCAGTAAGGACCTTCAACATTTCTTTAGGTGCTTCTCAGCCATTCGAGATTCCTCTGTTGTGAACTCAGTTTAGTTCTATACCCCATTTTTTGATTGGATTGTTTTGGTTTTTGGTGGTTAGCTTTTTGAGTTCTTCATATATTTTGGATATTAGCTCTCTATCAGATGTGGGGTTAGTGAAGATTTTTTCCCAATCCATAGGTTCCTGATTTGTCTTATTGACTATGTCCTTTGCTTTACAGAGGCTTTCTAGTTTTATAAGGTCCCATTTATCAATTCTTGATCTTAGAGCCTGTGCCATTGGTGTTCTGTTTAGGAAATTTCTTCCTGTGCGAATGAGTTCAAGGCTCTGTCCCACTTTCTCTTCTATTAGATTCAGTGCATCTTGTTTTATGTTGAGGTCCTTGATCCACTTGAATTTGAGCTTTGTACAAGGTGACAAATACGGGTCTATTTTCATTTTTCTACATACATATAGCCAGTTAGACCAGCACCATTTATTGTAGATGCTTTCTTTTTTCCATTGTATATTTTTAGCGTCTTTGTCAAAGATCAAATATACGTAACTGTGTGGTTTTATTTTTGGATCTTTAATTATATTCCATTGAACAACATGTCTGTATCCATATCAATACCATGCAGTTTTTATCATTATTGCTCTGTAGTAAAGCTTGAGGTCAGGGATGATGATTCCTCCAGCCATTCTTTCTTTGTTTTGTATGTTTAATGTTTTTATTATTATTTGCTGAGGGAATTTTCTTCTCTGACCCTGTCTATTTGGTGTTCTGTATGCTTCTTGTACCTTGATAGGCATTTCCTTTATTAGGTTAGGAAATTTTCTTACCTTTTTTTGTTAAAAATTTTCTTTGCCTTTGACCTGGTTTCTTCTTCTTCCTCTATTCCTATTCTTATAATTGGTATGTTTATAGTGTCCTGGATTTCCTGGATGTTTTGTACCTGAAGTTTATAGAGTTAACATTTTCTTTGACTGAGGTTATCCTTATCTTTTATCTTGGCTTCCGTGACATTCTGTCTTCTACTTCTTGTATTTTTTAGATGAGGTTTGTTTCTGAGTTTTCTTTTTGAGTTCCTAATTTTTTTATTTTCAGGTTCCCTCAGTTTGCATTTTCATTATAGTTTCTATTTCCACTTTCAGGTCTTGAACTGTTTTATTCATTTCCTTCTATGGTTTGTGTTTTAATAGCTGTTTACCAGATATATTTACTTCCTCTTTAAGGACTTTTATCATAGTCATGTTATTTTTCAGTCCTGGTTATGTGCTTTTATGTATGTAGTATTTCTCAGGGTCATGGTTGCTGGGCTGTATTGGAGACATATTATTATCCTAGATGGCATTCTGTATCTAGGCATCTTGGTTTGGGATGATTGTAATTCTAGGTGCTGATTTCAGGTCTTGTCTTTGTTGAATGGGTGTTTTGCTCCTTGGTTTCTGTTGCTTTCTCTGCTTCCTAGGAGGGTGTGGTGCCAGGCAAGGAGTTCTTCTGGTATCCTGATAGTATTGTTCTCAAATTTAGGGATAAAAATATGTTTTTAGGTATTGGGAGATGCTGACACTTAGGAATGAAGTTGGGCATCAGGGAGCTAACTGGCCCACAGGAGGGAGGAAAGCAGGATTCCAACAAAATCTGCTCAGTCCTCTGGGTATAGTGGCAAAGAGTGAGGAACAGCCACAGCAGGCAGTCTGATACACATCTGGGGATAAAACTGGGGAACTGGATTTGGAAGAGAGGAAGGGGAGACAAAGATCTGCAGTTAGCCCACCCGCTTTCCTTGTTAGTGTTGCCTGCAGGTTCCAGGAAAATCTAATGTTCCCTTTCCATATTTGAGTCTAGGATCCATTTTAAATTAAGAGCAAGATATGAGGTAGAGGCCCTTATAACTAATTATATTTCTCTATATGGATATTCAAATTTTCCATTCATTGAAAAATAACATTTCCCCACTTTCATTCCAATAAAACAGCATTAGTCAAGAAAGTCCACATGTATGATCTGTTTCTAGACTTTTATTCTATTCAACTTTATTTAACTATTTTTCTGTCTTACTTTTCTCATAAGTCTTCAAATTTGAAAGTGATAGTTTTAAAAATGTTTTTCACTATATGCTTAGACATGTCACATATTTAACATTTCTATATAAATTGTTAGTTTTTGTTCTCTGTCTCTGTTCTCTCTTTCTGTCTGTCTGTCTGTCTCTCCCCCCCCCACACACAAACACACACACACACGTACACGCAAGCACACGCACATACACAAACACTATCAGCCTTATGTTTGGATTAGTTTTATATTATATTGTATATATATATATTATAAATGAGAATTTCTTTTCTAACAATGCAATTTTTTAATCAATTTACAGTCACTTTACAGCTTCTTTCCATTGTCTTTTATTTATCTTAATCTGAAACATTATCATTTACACATGTGTGTATGATGAGGGATTTGTGCATACCTGTGTACTTCAAGGTGGGTACAGAGATTTCTTCTATGGTTCTGCACAGTTGTCTGTATCACTATCTGTAAATGATGCTTTAAATGTTATTTAATAATTTTATTTGTTATTAGTATGACTGGCCTCCCCTAATAATCAAGAAAGTGTCCAATGGAGTTTTAAATCGGTTTTAACTCAATTATTGAGCAAATTATCCCTAATGTATTTTTCTATACATTAGACAATTAATTTCCCAATTTCACTTCTCAAGTACTTGCTGTTTGAGTCTTGCCTGGGTTATTTCTGCTATATCAGTCTGTCCTCAGGCCCACCATGTCTAATAGAGAACTCCTGTTCTCTCTGTGCTTTTCTTCTTCTCTTTCCTTTTCTTCTTCATCTTTTTCTCCTTTGGGTTCCTACCTGCAATCCTTAGTCCAGTAACTGAAGCCTGTCTACTTTTATTGGGAGGCAAGGTTTCCTACATAAGAGGGCTGGCATACAGAAGAATTTGGCCATTGTTGGCAACCAGATCTTGAGATTCAGAATTTAGCATTTGTATATACAGCACAAGACCAATCCAACAATCATCCTTCTCCTTCTCTCCCTTGTCCTCCTCTTCTAAACAGGACTTCTCACTGAATCTGGAGTTCTCTGATTTAGCTAGCCCGGTTAGCTGCCAAGCCCTCAGAATCTGGCTGCCCAGTTCCCTAACCAGCACTGAGATTATGAGTTACACCTCCACCCTAGCTCTTATGTGGATGCTAAGGATTTGAAAGTGAGGTTCTGATGTTTGGATACCAAGCACACAGGAGCAAACTGATGTTTTCCACACTGGCTGAACAATCTCCCCAACCTCTTTTTTAATTTCTTTTGTGCATGTCAATGCTGATTAAATGAATTAAAACTATCATGCTTCAGGAATGCAATGTATAATATTTTGTCATTATGCAGGAAAGCAATCTGTCTATGATTTTAGACAGAGTGTTCTAGAATTTTGGAAGTATAATTTCATGATTCTTCTCAGTTGTCTGAGGGATTGGGAGTCCTGATTCTGGGGAGTGCAGTTCCCAAACTGTGCCTAAGCATTGGTTGCAAAAATCAATGGCAGAAACCAGTTATAGTGAAGGCAAGACAAGAAACTTGCACATATCCTATTTTTTCTTATCCTGGTGTGTTGGTGAGATTCATTGAGTAAATCTAATGCATAGTTTGTAGCAAAGAAGATATGAAAGATGAAGACAGAAATGACTAGCTCTCTGCTTTTGGTTACCCATTTGGCATCTGCAAGTCCAAGAACAGCTTCTACGTTCTTTTTACATGTATCTGGAAAATATACTACCATGTAATATTTATATGCTATAATAAATGACATGTCTTTTGATGTATTTGATGCACTAATCATACATATATCCATGGATTCCATTTGATATTAGTTCAGATATGAATTTTAATGATCATAATAGATTCTTAAAATTCTAAATACTTGTAATAAATTACAATTAAAATTTATTTATATTAAAATTCTTGTCAGATTTTGGTATGAATATTATACTAGCTAGATTAAAAAGCAAAACAGAATATGATTTAAACTTTTAGGGGAATTTGAAAATGATGTTTTTTTCTAAAATATTCAGATGAACTGATTGCATTAGCTTTTAGTTAAAAGCTTTTAATAATATGAATTTCCTCTAATAAATATAGATTTATATTCATGAATCAATAGGTCATATAGGAAATTGATATTATTCATATTGTATATATTCATCTATGAATTTTAAGGATTGTGTTTATCTACTGAAAAAACATTGCTGGTATTTTTTTTTCATTTTATGAAATGTTTGTATGTATATATACATATATTTAGTATGTTTGTGTATCTGTATGCACATATGTACACACACTTTAATGACCTAGAAAACTTGGAAGCCAGAGAGTAACTTGCAGGGGCTGGTTTTCTCCTTCCACCATGTAGGCCATGGGGGCTGAATTAAGGTCGTCAGGCAGGAATGCGGGTGCCTTTAACAGCTGAGTTGTCTTGCTGGTATGTACCTTTTTATAAATGTCTCCAATATCTATAATGATGACAACTCTTTTTTGTTATAGTTAATTTTATTTATGTCAAAGTTATTTGAGGTTTTTGAATGAGACTAGAGCTGTTGCAAAGCCTACCAGTTGTGGTTACATTTTGGAAAGGAATTATAGGGCTGGATATTCATGTCTTTTTACCCCCAATCTGCCTTTTATACCATTTTAATTGAACTGATCACGGGGTCCCCAATGGAAGAATTAGAGAGAGGATTGAAGGAGCTGAGGGGGTTTGTGGTCCCATGAGGTGAGCAACAATACCAACCAACCAGAGCTCCCAGGATCTAAGTAGCCAGTCTGGGAACAAACAGGGAAAGACCAAGGATAGACAGGGATATTCATGTCTTATTGTCTTAGTATTTTTGTCTATGTCTGTGATAAGGTATCCTAACAAAAGTTTTTGAAATGGTTTATGTTGGTTTCAATTCTATATTACTATTTGTCATGTTGGGGATGTCACTGTCCCCAAGAGCTCAGCCTATTGTTCACATTTGCGACAACTATCACAAGCAAGGTTTAGGGGAGATATATGCTTGTGCTCATCCTGCTTCCTTCACTTTATATAATCCAGATTCCAGATAAGAAATGGTGCCACTTCCTCCTCTTTTCTGAAGAGCAAAAGGAAGAATGAGTGCTGGGGAAGGGGTGTTATTAGGGGTCGAGAGAAAGCAGAGAAGAGGCAGGAGTGGGAGGAGAGAAGGGAGTAGAAACTGCAGTTGGGATGTAAAGTATATAAATAAATAAATAAATAAATAAATAACAAAAATAACTGGTGCTACCCACAAGGGTTAGTAATTTCACTTCAATTAACCTAACCAAGATAATCCCTCACAGCCATGCCCAGCATCCTCTTTCCTAGGTGATTCTAGACGTCAACTCATCAAGTTGATTAACTAAGTACAACACTTACTTTATAATTTATTAAAAGCATACGACATTATCTCTTTTTTTCTTACTTTCTGAAAATTTCAAGTGAAACACTTCTTGGGTTATTTTGAAGTTTTAACCATTTATGTGAGTATGTAGATGGAGGCTTATTTATATAGTTGTTTGTTTTGAACAAAAGAACAATGACACATAATTGTGTTGGCCAATAGGAAGCCACTGCTCTTTAAGGTGAGTGAATTGTATTTCAATTAAAAAAAAGTATCTGTAATAATCTATGATTCCATACTTGAATATTTGATAGCTAAGTCTTTATAGATTTATAGTGTGCAGAAACACTAGATTGGAAACAGTATTATAACTTCACTGTTAAACCTATGTACTATGTATATATGTGTGTATCTGTGCATAAGCATGTGAAGGAAGGGAGAGGGGAGAAAGAGAGCGAGAGAGAGAGAGAGAGAGAGAGAGAGAGAGAGTGTTTTGGAAACAGCTTTAAACTCTGTGATTCTAGAACTATCAATGATAATCTCTTAATAGTTTTCTATATATTCTTCATTGTCTAGGATGAAACATGTTACTTTTTGGAAACCACTGTGTGTGTGTGTGTGTATGTGCACTTGTGCATGTGTGTCTTAAAGTCTTTACTCAGTCACTAGAAGCCTAAACTGAAAAAAAGTTTACTTTTGGTTTTGATTACTTTTTACCATTCTTATATGGAAGATAGACTTTGTCAGTAGAAACTAAGGAAAGCGAGAATCTTAGTATACATGCTTGCATCTACAAGTGACAGCTTGGGAAATTGTATGTAAGCAAAACAAAGAAGTATGTCATTCATACATACATACATACATACATACGTACATATACACATACATACATACATACATACATATATACACCATTGCTACATTTTATCACACTTAATTTAGTATGACAAAATAAATAAATAAAATATAAAACATTATTTTGTGTACAAGATGTGCAGGGATAAACATGCCACAGAGAATGAGGGACCAGCCAACCAATGACTAATTCAACTTGAGACCCATCCCATGTGAGAGAGCCAACCACTGACACTATTAATGATACTCCGCTATACTTGCAGAATAGAGCCTAGCATTCTTGTCTCCTGAGAGGTTTCATCTAGCAGTGGATCCAAGCAGATGCAGAGACCCACAGCCAAGCAGGAAGTCTTGTGGAAAAGAGGGGGATAGAAGTGAGCATGTTGGTGGGGTCAAGGACACCACAAGAAGACCCACAGAGTCAATACCCTGGCACCATTTGTTCTTAGAGCCTGGGTCATCAGTCAGGAAGCATTCAGGAACTACACATTTGTAGCAAATGTGCAGCTTGGTGTTTATGTGAGTACCCTAACAAGTGGTACTGGGGCTGCCTCTGTCTCTATACACTGCCATTGGATTCTCTTTCTCGTTACTTGGACTGCCTGTTTGGGCCTCAGTGGGAGAGAGAGTGCCTAGATCTACTGGGACTAAATGCTCCAACGCAGGATGGTACCCAAGGTGGGAGGGGGGCTACCCTTCTCTGAAGAGAAGCTGTAGGGGCAATGGGAGGAGAGACTGAGAACAGAGGAGGGAGGGGAGCTGTGATCGGAATTGTAAAGTGAATAAAAAAATGAATAAAAATTTAAAAAGAAGAAAACTGGAATCCTGTTTGACTTTCTATGCATTAGCATTTAATCATATTTTAGAATAAGATTAGTAGTACTAGGTTTGAATATATTTTTGTAAGAAAGCAAAAGTTTATTTTTCATATATTTCCACATAAATTTATAATTTACTCTGTTGAATTGTATATGTACAAGTATATAGGAGTGGTTTATATTTTTAATATTGAAAGTTTATCAAGCTTTATTTATTTCCCACAATTCCATTTCCTCTGTGAATCTCAAGAGCTAATTGTATACATTATTTTATCCTTGGATAGAAGGACATTTAGGAAACTCGCAGTGTAGGATGTGCAAGATGGATTAAATGTTCCCTCTGGTTCAGTAGAGTCCTCAGCAGGTCACAGAAATCTAGACCATGCTTAATAGGAACCATCTGCTTTGAAGTTGGCTCAATTCTGTATGTGAATTCACTTATCTTAGAAGGAGTCTAGTGGGGAGAATGAATAAGGGAAAGTGCATTTCCTCAGAGAACAAGATGATACGACAGGATAAGTTTCAAAGAGGATTATGTTTTTAAAAAGCCCAGAGATTCTTAAACTGGAAGGTCCATAAGTTTTGATTTTGTTTTTTAAATCTTGAAACAAATGAATTGTATTCTACCTAACAAGAAATAAGAAAAAGTTACTCTGTACAGATGAAATAAAATGTATTGTTTTGTATGTCAATGTAATGAAGATTTAAAGAGTCAAACCAATTGGCTGATTAATAATGGGCACCTGAAAATCAGTTCAGTGTCTTGAATAATTTTTTGTCTTGTTCTCTAAATGACAGTACTGTTCCTACTATATGGAAACACATTGATTATAACTTTGGAAAACCAATCACATCTAATTTTCACAGCCTCTTCTCTCTCTCTCTCTCTCTCTCTCTCTCTCTCTCTCTCTCTCTCTCTCTCTCTCTTTCTGGAATTCTTTCTCAGTCCCTTATGTGAACTGCTCTTTTTCTCATTCCGCTATCTAGATTGCAAATCTCATGCCAGCAGTCTATGACTGGCCATATTTCTATAGTCATGTTGAGTTCATTGATGAACTGCAAATATGACTCAAGGACTAATAAGTCCAAGATGTATCTGTAAAGGGAATTACTTCCCAGAATCCTTGCCATATATATCCACTTATATGGGAACATTCTACCTTGTCTCTAAGGTATGTTTACTTTCAGAGACCAAAAGTACCTCCCCTTTCCCCATCTTGCTGCTTTTTCATTTTATTTGGAATTTTCTGTGCTATGAAAGACCATAACATCCATCCAGGTTTCCTGGCCACAGAGTTGGAAACTGGGAAGTCATCTTCAACAACCTACAACTTACTCCAGCAGATCATCATGTACCTGATGGATATTCATCTTAATAAATGACATTTCTACTACAATTATTACTTTAATTATCTTATTGTGCCTCAAAGAGTAGGTTTGAGGAAATCTGCCTGCTGCCACATTTTCTGCATTGTTACATTGACTAAGAACTATCATTACTGCTGCCTGGTCTCAGATTACAGGTCTTTATTTATCCCCAATAGACCACATCTTCAACTCATCAAGGCTGGTTCAGTTTTAATCATGAGTGTGTGTGTGTGTGTGTGTGTGTATGTATGTATGTATGTATGTAAGTGTACCTTTATTGTTATAGAAAGGGAGGCTTGCTTTAATCAGGTAATTTAGCTGTTAACAACTACAAACATTTTAATTATATGGTGAAAGTTGTTAGTGGTAAAAGACCCCAGTGTAGAACCACTTTCCCTCAGGAACTGTAAGATTGAAAAGCAGTAGTTTCTTTAGAGAAAATACAATATGCATACTAAATATGAGGTCTGCTTAATTAAATTAATCCATTAGACCTTGTTATATTAGAAAACAAAAATAGCATAACAAATAATGTTTAAGCTTACCAAATTTTAATATGAAGGCAAAAGGTGCCTTAAAAAGTAGTAATTCATTTTTAACTACAAGAAAGTATGAAAATAATTAAGAGTTTGAAAATATGCTTACTTATGTTTTCATGATGACCTCATTATGGAAATAAGTTAGCTGACAATTTTGAAGAGAAAGGCTTTGCCTTTGCACAGATTACAAAACCATTCTGATTTTCTCAGTCAGCAAGGACAGCAGATAATTGATGGTGACCTGTTCACATACAAGTAATGACTTGAGCAGGTCATCAATTGCTCCTATAATTATATATAATAATAGTGATATTGAAGCGGTTTTCAATTCTGTGCAGATGACATATAGTAGTAGCATTCTACCTTACTGTCTTCATCATAGCCTTTCTGACATGCGACATGAATTATAGACATTAGTCACATAATGACGCTTTGTCTGTAACTGTCTGCAGACTTGACTTTGAGGGATCTACACAATTAAGATGCATGGACTAACTAACATCACAGGCTCTGTGCATCTAGAACTGGGCTTAAACAAAAGAAAAACAACTAGTACCCTAAGTTTAAATTAAAAAAAAATTATATAAAATGTCCATTCACAACCACTTGAGTGAGAAATCATTATGACTACCTTGTTGTTACGATAACTTGTTTAGGTTTTCATTTGAAATATTTATTTTTTGGTAGCATCTATGTTTAAAGTGTTGGAATTTTTACTGTCATTTAACTCTCTTTAAAAGGTGATTTCGACTCTTCATTTTAATAATTCTGCATACACAACTTTGAGTGGAGCGATTATAGAAGTAGACTTTTAAATGCTGTTGGATTTGAGGGATATAGAGTAAGTGACCCCATAACCATAACTTCATATTTCGTCAATTCAACAAGGTTACCATTCTCTTTCAGGCTGTTCTAGTTCATGGGTTTCCTTTGGAAAGACTCATTTGTATCCTAGCGTACTTTTCCTGTGAACTCACAGAGGCCCATAAGCATTATTATTTATTTTTATTATATATTCACTATTCAACACGATGACCTTCACTATGACATCCTCAACCATGTGTGACATATTTTGATTATGCTGTGTTTCATGGCCATCTCTGTCCATTTTTCCTCCCTTTGATTCTCTTCTCCCCAAATTGCCTCTTCTCTGGTTTTAAGTCACTTAGTTTTATTTTTTAGTCTAGATTTTATATAGGATAGGAAGCAATATTTTCAGAAGAATAGGTGAGACTTGGGATTTGTCATTGGGCAAAATTGGGGTTTATCTTTGAGGACTGAAAGATAAAAGCCACAAGTTTCCACTGATATGCCCTTGGGAATGGATATCATCTTTCTGCCTGTGCTTCCACTGCTGCCTTACTGGTTGCATATGTGTCTCCAGTTCATCTGCTGCTATCTTGTTGCATTAAAGGCTTTCTCCAGATACCACACTGGTTCAATGCTTATTTTTTCAATGAATCACTTATGATATGGTATATAGAGGTGTGGCCTTATATTGCCTCTTCTGGCACAAGTGAATTTATTGTTTTACTGGTCAATAAAAAGTTTTGTATATGTTCCTAGGATTAAACAAAGAAAATAAAAAGATTCTCTTGAGTTTTGAAGAGACTCTAAATAACTGAGGTGTCCACTCATTTAAGACTTAAAATTTTAAGACTTCTAGATTTTCCGGAAGTAAGTGTATTTATGTCTACTATAGTATTTAGAAGAAGCACATTTTCATTTTCATACCCACTTTCTAGACTGCTATTATTATTAGTATTAGTATTATTAGTATTAGTATTATAGTAGTAGTAGTAGTAGCAGCTGTATAGCCTCAGGAACTTTTCCCAGTGCAATCAAAGACATTACTGTTCTAGAACAGAAAGGTTTAGATTGAGGATATTGTGAGAATGAGAAGACGGTATTTTTATCTATATTTTTGACGTTTAACATTGGTTTCTCTCAATTTTAGTGGATAAAGATGACATACATTATAAGACTAATTAGTTAGGCAGAAACATTCAACATCAGTTGAAGTATTGAGAAATGCACAGCATTAAGGAGATTCTCCACCTCATAGCATCCTTAGCTGCATTCTTGTCTCAGAATGCCTGCAGATACATTGCTGTCCTGAAATTTTAATGTGTAGAACTGATGCATATGAAGATTCAAATTAAATGTTTTTAGCAAATTATTACTTTTATTTTAAAATTGCTAAGATATTTCTCTTTTATTAGCTTTTAGGATTAAAGTTCATTATCTCCCATTGACATTTAAAACAGCTATTTTTATCATTAGAGTATCACAAACTACAAAGGATTTCTTTAATTAAAAGCTTCAGTTGACGTTATTTTTTTTGTATTGAGTGACCCACAGATAGTTTTACCTTTGTAAATATAACATTATCTGAATTTGCTAAATATTCATTGCATAATGCATTGATTCCAAACTTGTAAATCAAATCAAATATGATAAAAATTTCTCTGTCATTTTTGCAAATTAAATTCCATCTTGATTTTGTCACAAGATTGAGATATTATTATAATGATGTTAGCTAAGACTTGCATGATTTCAAAAGATTTGCAGTTGTTTTTTATTTAAGTAATGAGGTAGGTGATTATTTTGAAGGGAAGCCTTGAGATCTGGGGCTTGGCCACCAGTGAAAAATGTCTTTCAAGTTTCTACAGAGGGTTAGATTTCCCAAAGCAAACTTACTTGAAATTGCTAATTTTCACTATCAATATTTTTCTGTACCCTGTGAAATTTTATTTATTTTTGTTTTAGTTCATTGGAGGCAGAAATATGAAATACCCTGATTTTATCATTATAAATACCTCAGAAAAAATAAACGTGAAAGGGCTGTTGAAATGTATCAGTTAGTAAAGTGCTTGCTGTGCTAGCTTGAGGACCCGAGTTCAATCCCACAGAAGACGTGGGCAAAAGCCATGAATGACAATTAGTGTCAGTTATCCTAGAAGCAGGGGGCAAGGGGGGGATAGAGGCTTTGTGGGATGGGGAAACCAGGAAAGGGGATAACATTTGAAATGTAAATAAATAAATTATCCAATAAAAATAAAATAAAATAAAACTTCAAAGCTTGGTTCAAAGTATTATAACTAGAATGAACTTATAGTACTCATATGTGGTTTCATTCATAAATGTATAAACATATCTGAGAGCTCTATTCCCAGATAAAATTCCCTTACCATCACTGTTTTGTGCTTAATCAACATGAGTTGCTCTTGAAACATGATAAACAGGGGAGAATTCCAGGTACCTGTTGAAATCTTCACAATCTTCACAGGACAAAATTAAGCATCTAATTTCTATTGGGGTCAAAAGCCTCTAGTTTGGGACATTTAACATTGTACTGTCATTTTCTTTAGGCTTTTTATTTATTTAGAAAATAATCTTGCATTTTCTGTAAGAAGAGATATTCAAATTGATGTAAGAAAATTCAGCATCCATTCAATGTCAATATAGTAGGAATTTTGGGTAATCAGAATTCTATAACATGTTATGTAGCTGGAAATAGGGTGAAAGAATCTGAACCCTCTCACTGTCAAGAACTATGCATATCAATAGCTCAAGAACATGAAAATTGTGGCAGAAGGTACATGGTTACTATGCACAGATCAACTATTCCTGAAGAGATAGTTCTTCTTAGGAACATAGATCATTTCTGTTTCTTCCTCTACAGTTGAAAGCTGACAGGCTGAATCCCATGTAGTTCTGGCTTGGCTAGAAAGCAAAGCAGGGGTGTGGGAAATAGCAAATTGGAAGAAAACTAACATTCAATTTAAGTAGTTATTTTGGTAGTTCTGAACTGAAAATAGGATCTTTCAAAACCACTTTATTATCTTATATGTGGATGCTTTTAGTTTTCTGTTGCTTATGAGCCTCTATGGCTTCAGGAAGTGGTATTTAATAGTTATCAGATTAATTTCTTTATTACTCAATCCTCCACTTTTAAAAAACATGATCCAAAGATATAGAACAAAATGTGTGATTATTCCGCGGCAATATGCCTTCAAACTCATATTATCAGTACTAGAGCTGGGTGATAATTAAGCATTATAATTACCCCACTTCCTTTTGGAAAGTGATTTCATTTTTTCTTTGTTTGATAAAAATAAAAATTTTAAATGGATTTTTGAAACATTTGAAAATGTCTAATTCTAGTTTTCTAGAACTTACATATTTATCAAGACGTTGATAGGGTCTTGAAAGCTCAGGTTTGGTTCCAAGAACCTTCCCTTAACCCCAGTTCCAGAGATCCATTGACTTTTCTGACCTCTGTGGGCACTAGAAACCCATATGGTACACATAAATATATGTACAGATATGGTATGTGTAAATATAGTCAAAACACCACCATAAAAACATGAAATAAATAAGTCTAAAAAGTTATTTTATATGTACCATACATATATAAATATATGAATACAATATATAAATTCTCATATATATATAATTAACTTTCTATAATAATGACATTTATTTTTATAGGGATTTTCTCCAGTGCTTGTAGAGAGGTTTTCAATCTTTTCAAAGTGCTACTCAAGTGGTCAAACTCAAAATTAAACTGCTTCAAGGTTAGAATGATGACTCAGTGGTTCAGAGTTCTGGTTATGCTTCTGGAGGACCTGGTTCAAGTCCCAGTACTCACACAGCAGCTCACAGTTTTCTGTAACTCCAGTCCCAAGGGGATCTGACATTAACTTCTGGACTCCCAGTGAACTGTATGCACATGATACAGAGACATACATTCATATACATAAAAATTAAACAAAATAAAACAAAACAAAGAAACTATTATGTTTTAAACCATATTAGGGAAGATTGAATAAGAGTAAGTCATTACAAAATTTGAATCTCTGTTTTTATTAGTAGAAATGTCTTGAACTCATTTCTTTGACCTTCAAGACTGACTTGAAATAGGAGTTTGATTTAATGAGCTCATTGCTTAGGAGAGGGAGTTTTGGGGGCGAGTGGCATTCATTTATTGTTTTCCTGTACTTCCTCCACTTATACAGTAAATTAGCTCTCTTGATCTGATCTCATATAGAAGGTAGTGGTAAGTATTCATGTTTTCGTTAGTTTCAAAACTATATGTATGGTGTGAAACGGAACTGGTTTGTGTGAAAGCTGTGGCTAGCCATGTCATCAGTCAGTTAGAACTTCTGAATGCTAGGATAGAAGTTGACTCTCATGTATCTGAAGAGATCAGGGCTCCTTCCTCAAAATCCACTCCATCTCTCTATAGACTTAAGTCCCCACCATTGTTAAGGCATTGGCATTTGGAAAAGAGGCACCAGATCTCTTACATATATTTTAATGTCATCAGGGTTATTTCTGTCTTTTACTCTGCATTCCTGAAGAAAAATTTTCTTTTTTTTTTTTACCGTGTGAAGAATTCATATTAGGATTTCTCTTTGTTTTAGTTAGCGATATATTAAATAAGAATTAAGGATGACACTGGGAGGGGATAAGGGAGGGGAGCTGCAATCGAGATGCAAAGTGAATAAATAGATAAATAATGAAATTAAAATATATATGAAATTCTGTCTTTCTCTACAAATCTTGTGTTTCAAGGTGAATAGTGACAGCAGTTGATATTTGTAGTCACTGGACAATTACTTTTTTCTTTATTTTTGAATTTTCTCATAATAACTAAACTGCTACATCAACTTTTAATATTTGACTAACCCTGAGGCAGATAAAAAGTCTTGCGCCAGCTGAAGAAAAGTTTAATTATATAAAATGTCGAAGGAGAGAATGTACATTGTTGCCATTTAGAATATAATCATTGTGACAAATAGATAAGAACAACTTTCAATTTTTCGAATTATAATAATCGTATATCATAGTTGTTTCTTAGAAAAGACCCTTGCCAAATGTAGAAAGTGGATTTAATAAAAGTATTATGGGGGAATTAGGCAATCAAATCAAAATAAGTACTTAAAGTACTCATCCTAGGAAAAATTGGAAAAGACTCTGTCTTAGGGTTTTATTCCTATGAAGAGACACTATAACCAAGACAGCTTTTATGAAGGACAACGTTTAATTGGGGTTGTCTTGCAGATTCTGAGGTTCATTCTATTATCATCATAGTAGGAAGCATGGCAGGGTCCTGTCAGGCATGGTGTTGGAGGAGTTGTGAGTTCTATGTCTTGTTCTGAAGGCAAACAGAGGGCTGGCTTCCACGCAGCTAGGAGGAAGTTCTCAAAGTCCACCCCCCAGAGTCCTACACTTCCTCCAAAAAGACTACACCTCTTAACAGTGCTGCTACTTGGGCCAAACATAGTCAAACCACCACAGATCCTGTCCGTTACTAGTTGAAGTTACTAGTGGGAGTTTCTTATACAACAGAAAACCCATGAGAAGAATTCAATGCAAACTTTCTTAGCTGTGAACATTGTTGTTCTATAGGGAATATATAATGTAGCACCCTGCCAAGATATGGTAAATGATTAAAACATTAATTTAATGAAATAAGGTACCAGAAAAATTATTTATAAGAGAACTGGAGCTTAGAAATCTTAAACAAATAAGGAACCAACTTTTTCTCTTAAGCAGGCCATATGAGTTATAGTGTTCTGGTATTTATGGTAAATACTATCCAAAACAACATTCATTTAGAAAAGAAGTAAGTAACCAAGTAAAGAGGAAACACATACAATGTTGGAGAATCTTTGTATACTAGACCTGTGATAGGGGATTAATATTCAGAATATACAAATAACTTAACTATCAAGAAAAGAAACAACTTGATTTACAAAATAGGTTATAGTTTTGAACAAAATTCTCAAAAGAAGTAGTAAAAGTGGCTAATATATGTCTCCAAAAGTATTTATCATCCTTATAAATTATAAAAATGCAAACAAAAACTGCTATGATATTTAATTTTATCCCAGTCATAATGGCTATAATCAAACAAACAATTTACAACAAATGCTGGTGAAATTGTAAGGAAAGAAGTATTCATTGTTGATGAGATGGCAAATTGATGCAGACACTATGGAAATAGTGTGAATATAAAAGTAAATCTGCTATATGATCCAGCTTTACAACTTCTTGGCATATCTCAAAGCACTCAACATCCTACTTCACAGAAACTGACTGAACCTTGCTCATTGTTATTCTATTCGCAAAAACTAGGAAATGGAAAGAACCCAAAGTCCTTGAAGTAATGAATGGATAATGAAAATGTAGTACATGTATACAATGAAATATTAGTTATCTATAAAGAAAAATTAAATCATAAAACTTGCAAGTAACTGGATGAAACTAAAGATATTATACCAAATGAGATAACACATATCCAGAAAGGTAAATGCTGTGTGCTTTCTTCAATTTGCGAATCTAAGTTCTGAGTATTTAGATGTCAAAGAATAACCTGAACTTATCTGGGATGGAGAAGAGGAGGAGTTCTAGAGAAGGGGATAATAGGACATAGGTGCTATGAAGGAGGAGATAGGAAAAATGCACGGTGGGGGGGAAGATAAGAAGGAAAGGCAGAGGGAATATGATCTAGAAGAAAAATGAGGATGGGTAAATAAAATGCTAAGGATGTCTGAAATGTCATAAATATTTCATTTTTAAAAGAAGTTATACCACTAGGGGTAATAATGCTCCTTCCAAAAACCATAGAATAACAAAAAGTTCAGTTGCAGGCAGAGTTTCCTCCCTGAGGACTTGCTCTCAATATCAGATGATACATGCAAGATCCCTTGAGATTAAAACAATTTGTTTCTTTTTAAAATTGTGCTTTTATTTTTTGAAGCACAAACACCCCCCCAAAACACACACACACACACACACACACACACACACACACACACACACACGATAGAAGCACTGTAAATTAAAGTGGAATTAACCTTGGTGATTCTTCTATCACATAACACAGGCTAACAAAGAAAAATTCCAGCTCCAAGAATGGGTTATCTCTCTCATAGTTGTTGGCCAATGAGGTTTTCTAGATACCCAAACATTACAGGATATTGACATTGACATTGAATATCCTCCAGAACTTGATGTTAAGACCCTATTGCTGAAGGCACCAGATACTTGAACCATAGAAAACGAAGAAATCAAGTTGGCATTGTCCTGGAAGCTTCATCCTAACTGGCTAGCTTTTATAGTAATGAAAAGTGCGTTGTACACCAAAAGCGAATAGTAATCAGTATTATCAAGATGTGAACCCTGTGAAATACAACAATGACTTGACTGATGAAATATACTCCATCAGTACAATAGTGGCATGAATATTGTTAGAGTAGCCAACCATTTTCTGATTACATCTAAGGCCTCATTTGTGAGACAGAACTCATATCTAGAACTGTCAACGGTCAAGAACTTGTGGCTTGATAATCCATAAACCCTGTGGGTGGGCCCAATACTATTAGTCTGCTTAATCAATATTTTATTAAAACTACTCCTAGTGATTTATTTCTATACCTATTGTGTTTTTTTAGTTTTGTATCAATCTGATAAAAACTAGAGTTATCTGGGATAAGGAAGATCATTTGAGAACTCCAATCAGTTCCATTTGCTTTCCCTGTAGGCAAGTCTTGATTAATGATGCATTTTCTTGATTAATGATGGATGTTGGAGGGCTCAGCCCATTGTCATAATTGCCATACCTGGGAAGTTGATTCTTATTATGTAAGAAAATAAACTGAGAAAGCTATGAAGATGAAGTCAGTAACATATGTTCCTGTATGACTTTTACTTTTTTAGTTCTTACTTCCTTGTTCTTCCCTTGAGTTTCTGTCCTGACTTCTCTCCATGTTGGACTGGGAAAAATATGTGAAAGCCAAACAAACTCTTCCCTCACCAAATTGGTTTGGTCATAGTGTTTTATCACCTCAATGGAAATCAAACTAGAACACCAATAGATCACTGAGCATTTCAGTCATCCTTAGAGAAACTTCTTCTTGTAATATATGGTAATTAACATAGAAACCTTCAACTAGTCAAACCTTTCCCAGCAGCTACATTAAATTATTAGCTTCTTAAAGAAGTAGATTTCTGTAAGCGTGTAGCTACTGTAAGTCAACCATGCTCTAGTGGAAGGCCACACATCAAATAATATTTAAGTTATACAAATATATGTTGCCATGTATTATAACATATATGTATATATATATGCACATATGCATATATGCACATATACACATATAGACATACATATACACTTATATACATATATGCATACATCTATATATACACATACATACATATATTCATGTACACACATATGCATACATATACATACATATATTCATATGCACATATACACATATATACACATACACCATACACACACACACACACACACACACACACAAATATATATATGTATATGACACAGTGATAGGTGAACAAGGGAGTATTGATATAGAAGGAGTTAGGTGAGTAGGTTAAATGTGGTCCAACTTTGCATTCCAAAGTCTTAAAGAACTAATAAAGTTATATTTTAAAATAATGTTTTTTATTTAAAATGTTCATACATTCATAAAATGTACATTGACCCTACCTCTCTACCACTACCTTCTTCTAATTCTTTTAGTGTCTTCCTGTATCCATCACAACATCATGATCTTTTTCTATTGTTATTAATGATCCTGAGTTTAATTAATACTGTTCTTATGTGTAGGGATGTCTAGCTAGCCACTGAGGTGTGGTCAACCTATCAAAGATGCATCTTCAGAGAAGAATAATTGCTTCTTCCTCCGCAGCTATTAATAGCCTACAGTTTCTAATATAGCTGTGGGATTTTTGTGGTTCCTCCTGATTCTTTTGCTTTTATTCACTTTGCATTGTGATCATGGCCCACCCTTCTCCTCTCAGTCCCACTCATATAGCCCCTTACTCCAAGTCTCCCTTTCTCCTCTGAGAAGGGAAAGGCCCCCATTGGGTACCAACCCACCATGGCACAGTAAATCACTTCAGGACTAGGCACATTCTCTCCCACTGAGGCCAGACAAGGCAGCCCAGTTATGGGAACAGGATGCACAGGCAGACAACAGTCAGGGACAGCTCCTGTTCTAGTTGTTGGGGAACCCACATGAAGACCAAGGTGCATGTCTGATATATATGCATGCATATGCATGCAGGGGGCCTAGGTCCAGCCCTTGCATGTTCTTTGGTTGGTGGTTCAGTCTCTGGGACCCTCTAAGTGTTCAGGTTAGTAGACTCTGTTGGTCTTCTTGTGGAGATCCCATACTGTCCTGGTCCCTCAATCCTTCTCTAAATTCTTCCACAAGACTCCCCAAGATCCTTCTTATGTTTGGTTCTGGCTTTCTGCATCAGTTTTGGTCAGCTGCTGAGTGGAGCCTCTCAGAACACAGTTGTGCTAGGTTCATGTCTGTAAGCAAAACAGAGTATCATTAGTAGTGTCAGGTTATTAGTTCTTGTTCAAGAAATAGATCTCAAGTTGGGCCAGTCATTGGTTGGCCATTCTCTCAGACTCTGCTCCATCTTTGTCCCTGGACTTCTTATAGGTAGGGCAAATTTTAGGTGTGAGGTTTTGTGGGAGGATTAGTGTTCTTATACCTCCACTGGGAGTCCTGTCCAGCTATAGGAGGTGTCCACTTCATGCTCCATATCTCCCGCTGCTATAAGTTTTCAGTTAGAGTCTCCATCATAGACTTCCTAGATTTTCACCCATCCCAGGTCTCTGACATGTCCTAGAGATTACCCCTAGCACCACCCCCCAATATTTCTTCACTCTTCTGGCTCATTACTCTCCAGTTTCCCAACACTTGATTCCCCTCCCCACATTTACCTTCACATTCCCACTCACCCAGTTTTCTTCATCCATCCAGCCCTGTGCTTTGGGCTATCCTTGGTATTTTGCTTCGTTGTGTCTATGTATTATAGTGTAGGTATTCTGGACTTTATGGCTAATGTCTTAGGGTTTTTACTGCTGCGAAAAAACACTATGACAAATGTAACTCGTAAACAGCATTTAATTGGGGCTGGCTTACATGTTCAGAGGTTCAATTCATTATCATCAAGATGTGAGCATGGCAACATCCAGACAGCTGTGGTGAAGGCAGAGCTAAGAGTTCTACATCTTCATCTGAAGACTGCTAGAAGACAGGCTTCCAGGGAGAGAGGATCAAATTCTTAAAGCCCATACCCACAATGACTCATTTACTCCAAAAAGGCCACACCTACTCCAGGGCTATATCTCCTAATAGTGCCACTCCCTGGGCTAAGCATATACAAACCATCACAGCTAATATCTACTTATAAGTGAGTACATACCATGCATGTCCTTTTGGATCTGAGTTGCCTCACTCAGAATGATGTTTTCTAGTTCCATTCATTAGCCTGCAAAATTCATGATGCCATTTTTTTAATAGCTGAATAGTATTCCATTGTGTAAATGAACCATATTTTCTTTACCCATTCTCTGGTTGAGGGATATCTGGGTTGTTTCCAGTTTCTGGCTATTATGAATAAAGCTGCTATGAACATAGTTGAGCAAGTGTCCTTGTGGTATGGTAGAGCATCGTTTGGTTATATGGCTAGGAGTGGTATAGCTGGGTCTTGAGGTAGAACTATTCCAAATTTTATGAGAAGCCACCAAACTGACTTCTAAAGTGGTTGTACAAGTTTTCACTCCCACCAACAATGTAGGAGTGTTCCTTTTGCTCCACATTCTGGCCAACATGTGCTGTCACTTGAATTTTTGATCTTAGTCTTTCAGATGGATATAAAGTGGAATCTCAGAGTCATTTTGATTTTCATTCACCTAATGACTAGGGACAGTAAACATTTCTTTAAGTGCTTCTCTGCCACTAGAGATTCCACTGTTGAGAATTCTCTATTTAGCTCTGTTACACATTTTTAAAATTAGGTTATTTGATTTGTTGGTGTCTAATTTCTTGAGTTCTTTATATTATGGATATTAGCATTCTGTTGAATACAGGCTTGGTAAAGCTCTTTTCCCATTCTGTAGGCTGTGGTTGTCTCAAATTGACAGTGTCCTTAGCCTTGCAAAAGCTTTTCAGTTTCATGAGGCTCCATTTATTAATTGTTGATCATAGTGCCTGAGCCACTGATGTTTTGTTCAGGAAGTTGTCTCCTGTACCAATGAGTTCTATGGTATTTCATACTTTCTCTTATTTTAGATTTAATATATATGGTTTTATGTTGAAGTCTTTGATTTACTTGGATTTGGGTTTTGTGGAAGGGATAAATAAGGAATCATTTTCACTCTTCTGTAAGCAGACATCCAGTTAGACCAGCATGATTTGTTGAAAATGCTTTTTTTTTCATTGTATGGTTTTGGCTTCTTTGTCAAAAGCCAAGTGTCTATAGCTCTTTAGGATTATTTCTGGGCCATTTATTTGATTTTATTAATCAACCTGTTTGTTTCTATAGCAATACCAGGTAGTTTTTTATTACTAAGGGTCTGTACTACAGCTTGAAATCAAAGATGGTGATACCTCCAAAAATTCTTTTATTGTTCAGGATTGTTTTAGCTATCCTGGCTTTTTTTGTTTTTCCCTACAAAGTCGAGAATTGTTCTTTCAAGATCTCTAATGTATTGTGTTGGTCTTTCATTGAATCTCTAGGTTGCTTTTGGTAAGATGGCCATTTTTAATACATTAATCCTACCAATCCACGACCATGAGATGTCTTTTCATCTTTTGACATCTTCAATATCTTTTTTCAGAGACTTAAAGTTCTTGTCATACAGGTCTTTCACAAGCTTGGCTAGAGTTACAGCAGATATTTGTGGTAACTGCAATGAGTGTATTTTCCCTGATTTCTTTCTAGGCCTATTTATCATTTATATAAAGAGGACTACTGAGTTTGATGCTGCTGTTTTGTTTTTGCTTTGCTTTGTTTGTTTGAGTTACTTTTTCATCTAGCCACTTTCCTGAAGGCATTTATCAGCTATAGGAGATCTCTGGTAGAATTATTTTTTCACTTGTATATACAATCATATCAACTGCGAATAGCAATACTTGGACATCTTCTTTTCCAATTTATATCCCTTTGATCTCCTTTAGTCGACTTATTGATCTAGCTAGAACTCAAGTACTATAATCAAGAGATACAGAGAGAGTAGACAACATTGTCTTGTCAATGATTTCAGTGGAATTGCTTGAAGTTTCTCTCCATTTAATTTGAAGTTTTCTCTTGACTTGATGAATATTATCTTTATTGTGTTTAAGTATGTATGGGCCTTGTATCCCTGATCTCTTCTAAGCCTTTTAACACAAAGTGGTATTTTATTTTGTCAGAGACTTTTTTCAAGTATCTAATAAGATGATTCTGTTTTTTTTTTGTTCCAGTTTGTTTATATGGTCAATTATGTTGATGGATTTTTACATACTGAATTACTCCTGCTTCCCTGCCATAAAACATACTTGATCATGGTGGATGATGTTTTTGATATGTTCTTGGGTTCAGTTTGCAAGTATTTTATTGAGTCTTTTGCACCAATGTTTATAAGGGAAATGGGTTTGAAATTCTCTTTCTTTGTTGGGTCTTTGTGTAGTTTTGGTATCTGGGTGTCTGTGGCTTCATAGAATGAGTTTGGCAATGTTCCTTTTGTTTGCATTTTGTGGAATAGTTTGAGAAGTATTGGTATAACTCTTGTGATAGTCTGGTAGAGTTCTTTGCTAAAACCATCTGTCCTAGGGCTTTTGTGGTTGGAAGACTTTTAATGATTGCTACTATTTCCTTAGGAATTATAGAACCTTTTAGGTAGCTTTCTTTTTCTTGGTTTAAATTGTTAAGTGGAATCTATCCAGAAAATTGTCCATTTCATTTACACTTTCTAATTTTTAGAGTACAGGCTTTTGAAGTAAGATCTAATGATTCTTTGGATTTCCTCAATGCCTATTGTTATGTTTCCCCTTTCACTTATGATTTTGTTAATTTGCATACTATCTATGCACCTTTTAGTTAGTTTGGCTAGGGGTTTGCCAATCTTGATTTTCTCAGAGAACCAGCTATTGGTTTCATTGAGTTTTTAATATTGTTTCCTTTTTTCTAATTGATTAATTTAAGCCCTGAGTTTGATTATTTCTTACTGTCTATTCTCTTTGGATGTGTTAGCTTCTTTTTGTTCTAGAGCTTTCAGGTATGCTGTTAAGTTGCTAGTATGAGATCTCTCTAATTCCTTTATGAAGGCATTTAGTGCTATGAACTTCCCTCTTAGCACTGCTTACATGATGTCCCATATGTTTGGGTTTGTGATACCTTCATTTTCATTGAATTTCTTTTTTTTTTTTTAATTTCTTCTTTGAGACAGTGGTCATTGAATAGAGAGTTGTCAGTTGCCAAAAGTCTGTAGCCTTTCTGTTGTTTCTGTTGTTGAAGTCTGACTTTAATCCATGGTAATCTGAGAAGATGCAAGAGGTTATTTCAATTTTCTTGTACTTGTTGAGACTTGCTTTGTGACAAGCTATATCATCAATTTTGGTAAAGGTTCTGTTAAGTGCTGAGAAAAAAATATATTTTTTTTGTGTTTGGTTGAAATGTTCTAAAGATACCCATCTGTTAGGTCCATTTGATTCAAAATATCTGTTACATTATTTCTCTGTTTACTTTCTGTTTTGATGACCTGTCCATTGGTGAGAGTGGGTTGTTGATTGGTGTCTATTGGTGTTGAGTGGGTCCTACTATTAATATATTGGGTTCAGTGTATGATTTAAGCTTTAGTAATGTTTCTTTTACAAATGTGAGTGACTTTGCATTTGGGGAATTTCCTTTGATGAGAATAAAATGTCTTTCCCCATCTCTTGTGTTTACTTTTAGATGAAAGACTATTTTATTAGATATTAGAGTGGCTACTTTTTTGGGGGGGTCATATTTCTTGGATAATCTGTTTCCAGCCCTTTACCCTGAGGTAGAATCTATCATTGTTGGTTAGGTATGTTTCTTGTATATAGCAGGATGATGGATCCTGTTTATGCATCCACTTTGTAAGCCTTTGTCTTTTAATTGGGAAATTGAGTCCACTGATGTTGAGGGATATTAAGGACCAATGTTTGTTAATTCCTGTTATTTTGATGTTAGTGGTAATGTGTGTGTGTGTGTGTGTGTGCACGCGCACACATGCACATATGTTTGCTTTTTATCTTTTGGTTTTGCTGGTGTCAAATTATTTATTTATTTGTTTTGGGTTTGGAGGGTGTAGTTATACCTCTAGTGTTGGAGTTTTCCTTCTAGTATTGTTTGTAGAGCTGGATTAGAAGAAAGATATTGTTTGGTTTTGTCATGGAATATATTATTTTCTCCATAAATGGTTATTGAAAGTTTTTCTGGGTATACTAGTATGGGTTGACATCTGTGGTCTCTCAGTGTCTGATTATAACTGCCAGGCACTTATGGCTTTTATAGTCTCTGTTTAGAAGTCAGTATAATTCTGGTTGGTCATATATATATATATATATATATATATATATATATATATGCCTTTTCTCCTTGCAGCTCTTACTATTCATTCCTTCTGTACGTTTAGTGTTTTGATTATTATATTTTGAGAAAATTTTCTGGTTCAATATATTTGGTGTTCTGTAACCTTCTTTTACATTTGGAGGCTTCTCTTTCTTTAGGTTATGGATATTTTCTTTTATGATTTTGTTGAAGATATTTTCTGGGATTTTGAGCTGTGAATTGTTTTATTCTTCTATTCCTAGTATTCTTAGGTTTGGTATTTCCATAGTGTCCCAAATTTCCTGGATGTTTTGTGGTAGAATTTTTTCACATTTAGCATTTTCTTTAACAAATATATCAATTTCTTCTATTGAGTCTTCTAAGCCTGAGATTGTCTCTTCTATCTCTTTTATTCTGTTGGTGATGCTTGCATCTGTAGTTCCTGTTCTTTCCTATATTTTCAGTCTCCAAGTATCCCTCAGTTTGTCTTTTCTTCATTGCTTCTATTTCCATTTTTAGGTATTGTACCATTTTATTCATTTCTTTAGCCTGTTTGTATTTTCATGTATTTCTTTGTATTTCTTTATTCCTTTTTTAAAGGCCTCTATCATCTTCATAAGATTAAATTGAAAGCCATTTTATTGTGCTTCAAGAGTGTTAAGATATCCAGTGTTTGCTGTAAAGGATAGCTGGGTTCTGGTGGTTCCATATTGCTTTGGCTATTGTTGATTTTGTTATTTGCTGGCCTCTATCCATCTAGTTGTACCTGGTGTCAGAAGGCCTGGTAGTCCCTGATTGCAGCAGGCCTCTAGTATTCCAGAGAAAGCTGATTATTCCAGTGGCAACAAGGCTCTAGGGAGGTAGGCAGAGCTGGTAGTCTCTGATTGCTGCAGACATCGAAGATTGCAGGTAGAGGGGTGGACCAGAAGATGCAGTGCAAAGGGGACTGGACAGACCTCATGGCTGCTGGGCTTGCACAGGGACCCAGCAGTCAGGGTATCGGGATGTGGAGATCTCACCTGGTTGTCCCATGTGGTGGGAGGCCTTTAGGGCAGAGTGTTGACCCAGGGAATAGAGTACAGGATACAGAGCAGGACTCATTGTGGTGAACCTGATAGCTGCAGGCCTCCAAGATTCCTTTTCCTCCTCCTTGTGTAAAGACATTTTGTCTAACACGATGTTGTTCAGGTCTCATGAAGGCAGCTATAGCTGCTGTCATTTTCTGTATGCAACAGTTATGTTATGTCTAGAGCATTTTACAGCTTCCTTCCTCATCTGCCTGATCTTAAACTCTTTCTGATCCCTCTCCAAAGAAGTTCTTTGATTAAAAATTGACTTTTTAAAAACAATTCTTATGGATAAAAGTGCTTAATAAAATGTGAACTTGACTGAGTTAACCATGATTAATATATAATGTTACTTTTGTAGATAATACTAGTCTCTCATCCAGGGTAGCTCAAGTGCAGTTTTAATTAAATATTGATATTGATTCTGATTTTATTTTCACTTTTGGAAAATTTTGGTGATTCTTTACTGAGTTTGTTGATAAAAATGATATATTTTATTGAAATTATTGTTCTATTCCTAAGGAACTTCATATCTACTAATACTTCTCTGAAAGTTGTTTAAAACTCTCTCTGTTTGTATAAGTTTGATATGACATATAAATTATAAGAAATGATTATATTGAGAAGTTATCAACATATTTGACAAAACCTATTAAAACCATCAGCCTGTTCAAGGCATATGAATAAGGCCTTATCTAAAGTCTGTACTGAATTTGAAAGATTATCTCAACATGTTCAATATAACTAATAGCCAAATTTTCAAAAATTTAAAGATATTTATACTTTATTCTAATTTGACTTAAAATAGTTTATCCTTGTTAAAACTTCAAAGAAATATAGCTTGTTGTCTTTGCTCGTGATTGATTATATTGAAGGTAAGTCCCTACTGCTGAGTATGCTATATACTTTGACACAGAGCTTGGAGAACATTGGCTGAATCTGACATGTAAGCCTCCTCTCTGAAGACAAGTTTTCGAAGTTCCAGAATTTTATATGCATCTCCCAAAAAAGAAAAGCCATCTGTCTCTCTCTATATATATCTATATCCAGCTGTAATGACTGCCACATTTGCCATCATGGCAAGACAGCCCCAAAGATACTATAATGGTACTTATATCTTGGGGACAACTTTGATGTCTAATTAAACTTAAGACCTGCTCAATAGGAGGAAGTTTATATCCTGGTACTGTAAACTTAGGTAGTTACCTATCAATGGTAAGGCCACATACAACAAAAGAAAGTTTACAATTGCCACTTTCCTGAACAAGTATAATTTCTAACTGTATTCTAGATGCTTTTCCTTGTTCCCCCAAATAAGTATCGCTCTCATCCCTATTCTAAAGAAGCAAATGCTTTTGACAGTAGACAGAGACCATTACAGAAAATCGCAACTGGTCAAACTGCAGAGAACAACCGACGGTGGGATTTTCAACTTCAGTTGATACTTTTATGATACAGTCTTTATACTCAAAACTCAGGGAATATGACAGGAAAAGAGACAGAAATAATATTTTAAGAGCCAGAACACTAGGGTATCTGCTGCCATATATAAAAATATACGTGTGTGTGTGTGTGTGTGTGTGTGTGTATGGGGGGGGCTGTACCATGAAATCTCAATAATATCATATAAACTAAACCTAACCAGTATCAAAACCAGCTTACATGCCAGTGCTGTTGGCAGAATTTTCAGAAGGACCCTCACAAAAGGAAGAGCTACATGTAATTAATGACTGCTGAGAGAAGAACCAGTTTTATCCAGGAATGAGCATTCTACCTAGTTATCCAATATCAAATGGCAGCCTTAATCAGACATATTCATGAGCAACATCAAATGGATTCAACAGAATGCATATATATATATATATATATATATATATATATATATATATACTATATTATACTATATGTATACTTGAAGAATAAAAAAGCATGTATATGGGAAGGTGTAAGGGAACATGGAAGGATTTGGAAGGAGGAAGAATGAATGCTAAAAACACATTATTCATATTTAAAATTCTAAAAAAATGGACCAAATATGAGCTTCAAATCTATCAGGCCAGTTAGCAAAACAATTCATAACAAAGTTTTAGATACAGGAAGTGACATAATTAATTCAGTTGAGTGTAAAGAATTGTGTCTGCACTTAAGCAAATATTCATACTAAAAATGTATAGATTATCAAGGATATCCTGAAATTTCTTCTTAGAAATTTTCTATTGTCTAGTTTCCCATACTCCTGTTAACACAAAGAATAGTCTTGATTTTTTTGAAAAAGAAGCTTATTTCCATTCATGTTTAATAGAAGACGCAAATATATGTGCTACAATATATAGGGTATATGTCATTTTTTCCCTCAAAGTGTTAAATATTTCCTGAAATCTGTGGAACAAAATGATGTTAGGCTATAAAAAAGCACAAAAGCCTCCAAAGGGAAAGTCAGCCATGGTACAGGGCTTTAAAACAAACTATTTCCTTGAATACATCTATTAACAAACTAAAGAAATGACTTTTCCTTTATATCGTTAAGCGCCAAAGGAACCACAGAATAATGCTCATAAGAGAAGAACTATGAGAGATTTACCTGATAGCTTTGTACCTTTCAATAATCTGACAATCTTCCTAAATATTACTAATAAAGTAGTCTTAGGAGCTGAATAAATAGCTCAGTGATCAAGAGGAGTTCTTGTTCATCGAGAAGACTCAAGTTTGGATCCTAGTAATGATGTCTGGTGGCTCACAGCCACCAGCAGTTACTCCAGCTCCAGGGGATCTGATGCTTTCTTCTAAACTCTGCAGTCTTCTGCCCTTCCGTGCATGTGCACACACATACAAATGAAAATAAAATCAAACATAATATAGACATATATGTAGGAGGAGCTAAGGTGGGAGGAGTTAGGAGAGGAAGAGGAAGAGGAGTAGTGAGGAGGAGAGGAGGAAAAGGAAGAGGAGGAGCTAGGAGCTGGGAGAGGGGAATGAGAGAGAGAGAGGAGATGGAGGTGGATGTTCACGTGTCTGTAGCAGTCAAAGGTAGTTGGTATATCTAGGTTGGGTATTTGGTTGTGTGGGTATCTTGTTACTGATCATTGTCAAATATATAAGCCTTTGATTAATCTTTAAGCATTAGAGTCTCATCTTTCTTTATGTCCGCGTGGATGGCAGGATGGCCTGGGCAATGTCCAGCCTCACAGAGACAGTGTGGGAGATTGAGCCATCTCCCATGCTGACATCTCATGGGTGGGAGAGCTGGTGTTTCTACTTGGCCATTTCTAGCTGCAGCACGCACGTGGCCTCCGGCCTAGAAACATGGCGGCTGGGCTAGGCAGAGCTGCTACAGCTTAGATAATAGGCTTGAGCAGAGGCCAATTTAAATAATTACTACAACACATATGTACTAATTGAAGTAGATCAATGGATTAATTTAAAAAAAGGTTTTATTTTTAGTGGTTTTCAGTTTTGATTTCACGCTAGAGTGTGTACTTTCACTTAAGGGGTTTATGACCTCCACATTAGAATAGTATTGAAATTTGCTTGTCTGCTACTTTTTGAAATAGATCTCTATATTTTATTCCTGAAATGAACAAAGGAACAAAAGATCACCAATTTTTTGAATAATCATCAGTTTTATGTCAGAATGTTTATCTTCTCTCTTCACTGTTCTGACTGGCAAATTTAACGAATGTTTTACTGACATGCTTATTTCCACTTCATACACAGTCAGCTATATAAGTTTTGTTTGCACAAAAATGTCAGTTTTATTTGTAGATTGTGGGAACTGCAGAACTAGAAGGTACCACACATAAACTCTTCTTACTTCATTTTGCTTATTTTTACATTATTAAACAGGCATATATATATGATGTATATATATATATATATATATATATATGCCTATTATTTGCCGTGTGTGTGTGTGTGTGTGTATTATTGCATCTAATCTTTTTATAACTCTCTATGGCACATTTTGTTAACAGAAGATCAGGCAGCTTGAGTATAACCAATTGTCAGTCTAGGGTTCCAACTTTCATTACGTTGTTCTGCTCATACCATTATTTAGTTTCCACCACTAGCAAGTACATACATATTTCATGGATTTTCCCATAATTTTCATAGTGTTTATTGATATATTTTATATCAATCAAGTTGTATGCAAGAAAGACCTATCTTGACAAATATACCATATTTAAAGACTGGGTGTGTTCCCATTTAATATTTACCACACATTTTTATATGTATCAAACGTACATGTGATATAAATAATACATTTTGTGATAAACACATTATTTACTGAACATCTTATCACATTTCCTTCTGGAAATGAGTTTAAGTGAATGCATGCTTGCTACTGAGAAAGGCTATTGCCTTATAGGCAACTTTTCTTTCTTAAGGTGGACCTGGCCATGAGTGGGTTAACTAAGCATGAGACCCAGATCTTGGTATGATTTATTCTGTTTATATGTACATGATACACTTGGCTTTCCTTAAGTGACTATAGAACTTAAGCGAATTATATGTTGTGGGTAAAATATAACAATCTTCCAGAACCTTATTTACTTGGACAGCAAGAGTGTGATATATATATATATATATATATATATATATATATATGCTGGCTGCCAAAATGTATACACTGTTTCTCACTAGGACGGTTTTACTCTCAGTGAGCATTATACTTTATTTAAAATGTGCACCTTCTGAAACTTTCTTGATTCTCATGGTAAGTCATGTAGATTATGCACCTAATGTCATAGAAGAAGCATTGTGATATAATATAGTTTAGTGAGATTTGGGATTCCTACAAAAGAACATAAAGCTGTTTATTCCTTCATTCTTTCATATTTATCTTTTCATCCTTTTTGAATATGATAGATGAGATATGTGGGGAAAGTTCCACAATTAAGTGGGAAATGCCTGGGTCCTCTTTGCCCGCACCCTTGTTGCCAAGATTCTTGGTGCCCGTGTCCTTGGTGCCTGGATCCTTGCTGACACTGAGAAACTGCCCTTCATTGTGTTGCTCATGATTGCTTACTTGATAAAAACACCTTAACTTGATCTGATAAGGTTTGGTTTTCCTCTTTGTTCGGCTGAATATAATCCTAACTCATGCAGTATTTATGAAAGACCGCCTAAGGTCATGTTTGAGAGAATCTGTAGGACGCATCTCAATATCACATGATTTTCTGAGATCTGCATGTTATCAATGACCTTCTGTGACTGACAGAAAGAAGATGCATCCTAAAGGATAGGCTTCTTGTTAGATACAACCAGAGAAGATGAAGAGCTTCCTGCACAGACAATAATATTTTCACGGTACATACAACATTATTTATTGATTTGTTTTCTACTTGACTTCAACAATGGACTTATTTAGGTGAAGTTGGCACAGTGCCTGTCATAGGAACATTGCTGAAAGCCATCATTAGATATTTTTTTCCTGAGTTTCCAACTCTGGCTTTAGTTAAGCTTATTCTCTAAGTTATATGGTTTTCATTTCTCAAACAAAATAGTATGTTCTCCTTCTATAATTTTATCACTAGTTAGTGCAATGCAAAGCTACTTCCAAAGTCTCAGGACTCTAAAAGTTGACAACAGCTTATTTTTTCCATGGGGACTATTTTGCATACTAACATGGCTTTGTGTAGTTAATTTTCCTTTTGCTCTTTTTTATTTTATTTTATTTTATTTTATTTTATTTTATTTTATTTTATTTTATTGCTTTTATACCATTCTGTTGCTTAACTCACTTTATATATAGCTTCAGTTAGAGATAAGGTTGAATATTTTGAACTACATATTCACTTCACCACGGTTCTGATGTCTGTGGTGAAGCAGGTTTCATTATCTTCAGAACTAAGTTGGTAGCTTGAGAGCAGAACTATTCTCTTGTAGTAGCTGTACTAGCCAAGAGCCATGTTCTTCCTTCTCTTGTTGGTTGCACTTCTCTATTTACCAGCTGATGATGGGGAAACTGTAATGGGCTTTTCACTATTTTCTTCCTACTTAAAATGCATCCTCTCTGAGTTATCAGTGACTCAACATGATTTCAGTTGTAATTCGGGATCATTAGCATGTTATTTTTGGCAAACTGGTATTGATCTAAGAAATCTTTTTTTATTGGATATTTTTATCTATTTACATTTCAAATGTTATCTTCTTTCCTCGTTTCCCTTCTGCAAATTTCCTATTTCATCTTGCCTCCCCTTGCTTCTATGAAGGTGTTCCCCCCACCCAGCCACTCCTGCCTAACCACCCTAGCATTCTCCTACACTGGGGCATCTAGCCTTCACAGGACCAAGGGGCTCCCCTCCCATTGATGCCAGATAAGGTCATCTTCTGCTACATATGCAGCTGGAACCATGGGTCCCTCCATGTGTACTCTTTGGTTGGTGGTTTAGTTCCTTGGAGCTCTGGGGGGGTCTGGTTGGTTGATATTGTTGCTCTTCCAATGGGGTTGTAAATCCCTTCAGCTCCTTCAGTCCTTCCCCCTAACTCCTATATTGGGGACTCTGTGCTCAGTCCAAAGGTTGGTTGTGAGCATCTGCATTTGTATTGGTCAGGCTCTGGGAGAGCCTCTCAGGAGAAAGCAATATCAGGCTCCTGTCAGCAAGCATGTCTTGCCATGTACCTAAATGCTTCACTATTTTGTCTAGTTACATACTGAGTACATGTGGCATTGAGGGAACCAAGTAAAAGATTATACAGCATGCATATTTTTCTGATTAGCTAAAACAGTAGAGTTTACTTTCAGATATCCACTTTTCTGTGTAGATAGCTTTGAAATCTTTTCATAAATACACTCACTTTGGTTTGTATTCAGTATCTTGACTATTATGTATGTATATGCCTTAAAGCAGTGGTTCTCTACCCGTGGGTTGCAACTCCTTTTGGGGTTGAATAATCTTATCAAAGGGCTCACATATCAGATATCCTGCATATCAGATATTTACATTACAATTTATAGCAGTATCAAAATTATAGTTATGAAGTAGTAACAAAGTAGTTTTATGGTTGAATGCCACCACAACTGTATTAAAGGGTTACAGCTTTAGGAAGATTGAGAACCAGTGCCTTAGAAAATCAAAACTAATATTTCCTTATATCCTTGAGCCAGATTTCTGAGTTTTCAGGAAAATCAACTCCAAATATTTCAGGACAATTTCTATAACTTGATAGAAACAAACAAACAAAAACCAACCACAAAGAGCCCGTTTATGTTATTGCAGAGGCTTTAACCTAAAGCCACAAATGATGTATCAGTAGTACAAAAGTAAGTAGAATATTCTTTAATAGTGTGTGGGTACACACAAACCTTCTAGTTTACTAGCTTATAGCTAAGATCTGGACTATATTTTTTTGCAAAACAGTTATCAATTAGTTTTTGTTCAATATGTAAATAGATGTTGTGCCCTCAATGATTAAAACCTTGCAGCAAAATGATTTGTACATTATATACATTATATAATATATAAATATATTTTACAGTTAAATATCAAAATAGTCTATAAATGTAATTTTTTAAAAAATAGAGAAACAAGCACAATGACTACACATTCTTGACTATACACAATGACTGTTATAAAAGAACTGTTTCAAAATTTAATGAACTAAAGTATCTGGAGGGGAATAGTAAACAGTGACCACTCTATTCTATAAGTAAACATTCATAAGAGAATTTATATGACAGGGCTGCTATACCTAAGAAATCTTAACAGCATGATTTCCTAAATAAAACTTGAAAAATAACAACTTCAGTTGGCATGACAACATGGATGAGAAAATTACACAAGGCCTCAGCCCTGGATAAGGAATCATAGGTAGTCGATGGTTGCTGATTCTTAAAATGGTGAATAATGGCTATGACATGTCAAATATCTTATGAGAATGTTTCATTACTATAGAAACAAAAGATAAAATTTAGTGTCTGCTAATTAGGTTAAGTCTTGGTAACCTAAGTCATGTGTTAGGATCTACTTCCAAGATATTAAGAGTGCCCAGAAAAATAGGCTGAACTTTGATGGACTGAAATTGAGATTCAGTGTTATTAATCATAATAATTACATATAGGTGATCAAGAATTGTTAGCATTCCACCCTCTGCAAGAAGCGAATATGTATGCTTTCTGGAGGAATATAATGGCATCCTGGGCCTCATATTATTCAAATGATGCACATTAGCCAACAGAGATCAGTAACAGTGAGAAAACAAGAAAAAAAATAAACAAGAAATGAGAGCCAAAATGAATCCAAGGAACTAGATCACAGTACAATCAGGTACACTACTTAAAAGAACTCTGCTGAATAATTTTTAAAGACATAAAAAAATTGAGAACTTTAATTATAAAGTGATAGATACTATCAACTAGAAAAATACAACTAAATCTCATGAAGATGGTTAACAGCAGAATAGCAGTGTTGATAAGTACTGATAAACTAACTAGAAAACAAGCACAAGTAGCAGTGTTGTTTAATAGAGAGTAAATATTTAAAACTAAAGAGGTCCAACAGAAAAGTAACTTATATGTACTTGGAAATTCAGAGAAAAGAGAGAGAGAATCCTTGAGAATTACATGAATTGTGCTTATTTTGGACATCTTGCTTCTGGTGAATAATCACCTCTCTTCTACCCGGCACCTGTTATGGAATCTCATTGAGTAAAGACATAGCCTATCAGACGTCTTTGCTTGCCGAGAAGAGTTTCTACTATTTTGTTAATGAAGATAGTGTTCCCCATATCACCATATGTGAATGTAGCCCATTTACTTACACCCATGTAAACAATACATACTCTAGCTGTCAATTTAAAATTTATACTTATCCCAGCCTAACTCATTTTTTGCCTTCTCTCATCACCTCTCATGGAACTTCTGGCATTTTCTACTCAGTGTGACTGCCTGAGATTACTTTTACACGTTCCTAGGAGCCATCTTGCTAGTCTGGTTGCCACAGTGCTTGGAATCCTAGACACTGTTAAATCCTGTACCTCGTGAAAGTTCTCACAAGTCTTTAACTCTTCCTTATTGGATCCATTATCACACCACTGGCTAGGTCTTCAGCTTCATGAGGGACTGCTCTATCATCAGGCCCAGGAGTCCCCAAATAAGTTGTAGACCAATCCTAGTTATTTTCCTAGTAGTCCAGAGAGGAAAGCTGCAGTTCCTCAGTAGTCACACCTTTGAATTTTCCTCACTTGAGGACAAAACAAAACTTTCCTAACTCAGGAGTGTCAGTGGAATCCTAAGATTCAAGAATTGAGAATTATTTTCTTTCTTAATTGTGTTCCAAACTCTACATAAATGCCTTGTTTGGCTATGAACTTAAGCTCTTCTGAGTTTTGAATACTTTAAAATTTTAATCTATGTCTGATTCTCATCTTTTTCTGCCATTTTAACTGTAGCTTTCTGTGTCCCCCTTTCTTTCAAATATGCCATTAAATTGATGATTAACTGTTCTTAACTTCCAAAGAAAATATTTTTTTTCCTCTAAGATATCATGTTACCTCTGGACTTAATTGTTTTTATTGTTAAGTTTCCTCATGATTTCAACAATGTTGGATCTATTTCATCTACAGAAGCATTCTTTTCTACTGAGAAGGACATTATTGTAGTTTAACATCTGTGAGGCTTAAAAGTTGGATTACTGATTTAGAGGCTTTCCAGGTTCCTTCTGCCTTCTCCCACACAGACAGTGGTCCCCATTGTAAGCTGGGTGGCAGTTGATGAAGTACCATTCTTGTAGCTACATGTTTTTGTTTGCTTTGGCAGCTCCTGACATCAGCAGCCACTGTTCAGGGTTTCCAGAAGCAGACACAGGCCTGGGTCACCAGGTTTGTTTAGGAGTCCTCCTAGATCAGCAGCTGTAGGAAAGGGGGAAGAAGCTAATTTGGTTAACAGTGAATGTGGATACCTAAGACCTTCTTTCCATAAGCCTTAACCTACTTAGAGTAAAATTGCTGCAATGATGTGATTCTTAGAGCTGTTTCCAGATCAGAATAAAGAAGCTGGGCCTCAACATTACCATGCAGATCATTTATTACGTGTAAATAACTCAGATCTGGTATCTGGAGGAGATGGCAGCTAAGAAGTCTACAGTCACTCTGAAGCTCTTTTTTTTCAGAGGAGGGATTTGGGTGGCCATCACAGCTATGGCACTAGGAGATATTGACAAAAGTAGAAAACAAAGTTAGTAAGAATATAGCTATTGAGGATGACATACTTATCAATATTGATCAAATTTGGCATCAATAAAAGCACTGTAAGTAACAAGTGCAGAGTAATCACATTGCAAGTGCTTTCCATATACTTGCTCATGTTGGCTGACTCATAGAGTTAAATATGCTTACAAATTTCAAAGCAGTATTTCAAGTGCAAGCTCTACTGCAAATGCAGATTTCTGTAAACTTCAAAGATGTGAAATTGTGAAGTGTATTTTGTTGAGTGACATTGGAATTCATTAGCAACAAAAGCATCTCCATATTATAGCATGTTAATCATGTACATTCAGCAACCCAGGGCTCAAAGTGTGGAATCCATAACGATTAGAGTACATATTTTGTGGTTAGTATAATGAAGATATTCCAAGTTTTAGTATTCATTTAAAACCATTCTTGGAGAAACTTTAGTCTTGCATGCAAATGTTAGACCAAAATGTAGATTGATAGGGCACCTATCTCAAGATGATAGGAAAATTAAGGATTATTTTAGTGATGATACTATTAGGCTTTTGTTAAATTCAACCCTTGTCCTGTAGAGATATATCCCAAAGGATTTTAAGCAAACAATACAATTTTTTTAGATTTACTTTAACTCAAAGGGATTGCAGACAACAGTTTTGGTAACTATGTGTATAGGGAAATACACATAACACAAGATGGGGTCATGTTTAAATTTATTGATGGCAACATGAGGCTTACAAAACTTTCAGAAACTTGTTCATAGTAAAGTTTAAAAATACAAAACAAGTTCTTAAATTCTAACAAGGCTTAAAACATTAATAGAAAAACTCACAAAGCATGAATATGTAGATGAATTACATGGCTGGGTAATAGGCACTATGAATTGCATTTGAGGTAACCTATTTTTAAATATATCAGGCTATAAATTAAAACGTTGGGTCAGAAACCAGCCATAATTCACTTTTTCCAGAATGAACTACAGACTTTAATAAGCAATTTATGGCAGATTGTAATTTTGATTTTATATATGTTCATGGCCTAGAAAATTATGTTATCAAGATTTCTCATGGAAATAGCATCTAATGCTGGTTAGAAGCTCATGTTAGGGTCAAGTGGTCCAGAGCCATTTGACCTATTTGACTCAGATGCACAGCTTTTAATCCAGCCATATTTCCTTTTGTAGAGTGTATCTTCCTATTCTAGGATAAAGTTTAGAAGAGAGTAATCTTGTAGAAACACACATTGCATATGTATGGACCTTTGTATATTTTTGTATGAAAATTATATTATAATTTTTTCAAGACACACCACTTTCATTTTTAAATATTTCAGTATAAACCCATCAAACATAGTAATAACCCCTCATAAATGTAGAAGAAAAGATGTAATTCCAAGAGCAGTACTCCTCTGACACATTTGGATATTTAGACTTTAAAAAAAATTGCTTACTATCTAACTATTAAGACTTGGGACATTCTGTTGTTTAGAGGAGCATTGACTTTCCTTATACTGTTCAATATGGTTTTACTTGCAAATTGTTATTTGTGTATTTGTGACCTTCTCTGGAAAACTGGAACTATAATGAAATTTGACTGAAAGAAATTCTTTGAAATATGATGCAATTCCTATTGTAATTTTGCATGTCACTCTGGATAATTGAATCATGTCCATCAAATACATTTTCTAGTTGTTTTAAATTGGGTGCAGAGGTTTCTAGGCAACAATGAGAGAAGATTTTGTTCTTTGTACTGCTAAATTCTCAATAGCATTTCGTGTTATTTCTTTTTTGTTTTTGTTTTCCGTATCACATTTTAAAATTGGATATTTACATTTCAGATGTTATCCCCTTTTCCCATTTCCTCCAGAAAGTCCCTATCCCATCCCCCTCCTCCTGCTTCTATGAGGATGTGCCCCTACCCACCCACTCACGCCCACCTTCCCACCCTCAAATTCCCCCATACTGGATGTTCAGCCTTCACAGGACCAAGGACCTCCTCTCCCACCTATGTCTGACAAGGCCATCCTCCCCTACATAGTGTTATTTCTGCATGAACCATCTGTTGATTGAGGAACACTATTATGTGGGGATCTGGTAATATCTTATAATTAAGAGAAGTTTGTTTTATACATTATATCTTTTATATCTTTTATGTGTTTTATTTTTAATAGTCAGTATTTACTTAAATTTCATTCTTCTTTCGACTTACGTTACATTTACCTTTTGTACCACATAGTTGGATGCAGTTATCACTTGCACATGTATTATTTAACTTCATGGTGTACAACTTTTCAGAAATGTCTAATTTTCAATGATTGTAATGCCTGTAGCATGGAACTTGATGTTTGATTTTTATCTGTAAATGTCTTTTATTTGCCTAATGTATTTTAAAATATTCAGTATGATAAATATGTCTAATTTTAGCTTCAGGAAGCTTATGAGCAATAATGAAAAATAGAAAGGAAGGTATTCGGGTGGCAATCTTCTCCAACATGGCTTCAGCCTCCAACTTAAGGATGCTGGGTATACAGAGACAGCCTCCTAGTTTGAACTCAGGTAAGTCTCAGTGTCCTTGGCTTTGAGGCTGGATCTCCTACACAATTACATCACCTCAGGGTAAGAGTACTGAACCACACATCACTGTCAGCATTTGAAGACAATCATTTTTTTTTTCAAGAAAATTCCCTGAGCTAGTGTCACATAATAATTACCAAGATAATAAGAGAACACAGGAAGAGTAGCCCAGATGTAGCCTGGGGAGAAGAGAGGTACATGAGGATGATGTAATCCAACAACATGGAAAGTAATCACTGTGGGTTTATAATCGGTTTGACTCAGAATAGAACATCTCTGGAGTTTGATCTGACATACAATATTTTATGATATTTAATACTTATCTACTTTATGATCATGTTCATTGATAATTAAGATAGCTTTTCAGTTTACAAAGCTGGTATTATGGTAGTAGCCTATGATACACTTAAAATAACGATATGCTTTGAACTGTTTGAGGTTTTTGCCCCTGGAATATTCACATTTTAAAATGATCCCATTACTTTATTCCTTTTTGAATATGCTATTCCTTGGTTCCTACTTGAATATCTTAAGTCTTGTGGTGTTATTTTGCTTGCGGGCCTTCTAAATATTGGAGTTCTCTAAAGTTCAGTGGTGTGTGTGTGTGTGTATGCATGTGCACGTGCGCACACACACACACACACACACACACACACACACACACACACACACACACACAGAGAGAAGAAGCCAAGGGCCAACCTTGAGTGTGATTCCTTTTCATTTCTTTTATGAGACAAGATCTCTCACGGACCTGGGATTTGCAAAGCATGCTGACTGACTGGCCATCAAACACCAGAGAGTCACAAGCCTCTTCCTCCCCAGCCCTAGGATTACAAGAGCACAGAACCTGCCATTTTCTTTATTTCGTTTTGTTTTTTAATATGTATTTTGGATATTGAAGCCATGTCTTCCTGCTTATAAGAAAAACACTTTACTATTTGAGGTATCTTTCTAGCTCCTAATGTTTGTTGCTTCATTTTCATTTCTACTTGCCACCCTCTTAATTGAATTCACCATTTGGGGCGATTTTAGGTTGCCATAGCAACTGAATGGAAGCTAGAGTTTTCGTATGTATCCCTATACCCACACTGGTTTAGCTTCTCTCATTACCAATAACTTCTTATCACGAATATCCCTTGCCAGAGTGATGTATTTGTCACAACTAATGAATGTCTACTGATATTTTATGAAACAAAGTCTAAAAGACTTTAGAATTTACATCAGAGCTCACCATTGGTGTATACAGTGCCATATAGAATAGTTTCACAGCCCTAAACATCTTTGTACTACTACTTATCATTCTTGCTTAACCACCTATATTCTGCCTAATATTTTAATCTTTTCCTTTTCTAGAATGTCAGGATTACCTCATCCTACTAAGTACTGACATTGCAGGAATATCAGTCAACACATATCTACATATGTCCTTTTTGGACTGACTTCTAGCTAATTGAAATTTAAATTTCCTCCATATTTTTCTGGCTTTGTAGATAATTTCTTTTTAGTGATGAATAATAAACCACTGACTGTATGCATTATAGACAATCTGTTCACCTACTAACAGACATCTTAGTTGCTTTAAATGTTGGCAATTGTAAATAAACCTGATATAAACAATGTTGTGAAAATCTCCCTTAGTTTTCCGTCTCTTTGGATAAATATAAAGGACAGAATGTGGTGATTGTGAAAGAAAATGATTAATTTCCTCAGAAAGTTCTAAACTGTCTTCTAACAGTCATTTATGCCATCAGTGAATGGAAATTCTTGTTCCTCCACATTTTCCTCGGAATTTTTCAAAGTAAGTGTTCTGGTTTGAGTGCAGTCTAATAGGCCTGTAATAGCATCTCCTTATTTTATTTTTCTTGTCTCCCATGACATATGAAGAGCGTGTATTTGCTCACTTTCCCCCTTTGTACCTTATTTGGGGAGATATCTCTTAAGTGTTTGGCCCATTTGTAATCAAGCTGTAGGTTTCCATACTGTTTGTTAAATTTTAAGTCATTTGCAAATTTTTTGTAATAATCCTTTATGTAGTTCCTTTTATAAACATTTCAACTAATCCGTGACTTATGTTTTTATTCTCTCAATGTTTTTCAGAACGGAAATTTTGAACAAAATATTGACAAAGGTGAAAACATGACACAGTGGAATCAAGATAGTCTTTTGAACAAACAGAGCTCAGACAGCTGGATATCTACAAATTAAGGAATAAATTTAGAAATCAGCTTTATGCAATCATAAACATTAAATAATAATGGGTCATACACATGAAAAAATGCAAAACTAAAAGGCATAGAAGATAGCAAAGAAGACAACTACAATGACTTTGAATGGTGAGTGATGAGTGATATTGAACTCAATACTAAAAACATTCTCTATGAGAGAAAAAATGTTAATTTTGATTTTATTAAAATCTACATCCTTTTTCATTCTATATTTTTGTTGGACCGTATCATCTACATTCATATTTAACTCTCACTTTTATATCTGACATATAAACATTTCTTCTGCAGAGTTCCCTCCTGATCATAGATTCTTTCTTCTTAATATTCATGCATATTTATCTTTGGTGGCTCTATAGTTAAGCCAAGAATAGTTTGCACACAGCCAAAATATTTGTCTTCCTTTATTCAAGATCATCTATATTTAGGATCCACCAAGAAGACTCAGTGGGTAGGAACCCTTGCGCAAAACCAGTGGTCTTAAATTGAAACTGAAAACCCTAGTAAAGGTAGAAGGATAGAACTGATCTCACAAAGTTGTATTCTAACATTCCCATGCATAGACTCATCATGCATGTACATGAAGAATAGTAATAACTAAAATCTAGAACTTAAAAAAAAATCTTTATTTTTTCCATTCAGACTGCATTCCCTTCTTTTCCCTCTTCAAAAGGAAGCTGCAGTTACAGACAATCAACGCCAAGAGTGAAATTCATATTAAGGTGGAAATGCTGTGTTTCTTCCCCATGGTCTCTGGTACTCTACACAACCAGAGAACTTTCCCTGATGACAAACTATATCTGATCTCTGAAAGTATAGTCTTTATGTGATCTGTATTTTTGTTTCTTATATTGATGAATTTTTAAAATCAGTACTCATTTCATGCTTAGGTCAGAAAGTAATATGTCATTAAGGCATCTTTCTTTTCCTTTTAATCAACAATCAGGTACCATTTATATAAGTTATTATCACCTCATTCTTGATTTTCAAGAAATCAGTCCTTTCCATATTCATCAATAATTAGTTTCTCCCTAATCTTCTTAAAATCAACAAAACTAAAGAGTTGTGTTAGTTTTCTCCTCTTCCCTCAGAAATTTGCTTTATAAATATCCTCAACTTAATACACCTCATGTATGTATCATATCATGCTGCTTATTTTGTTTTAATTTGCTTATTTTCAAGGAAACAATGATACAAATTACTTAAAATATAAATTTAATGGCATAGTATTTTAGGTATTTTCTAAATTTCCCAGCATTATCCCTTACTTGTCTTCTATATTGACACCCAACCTACCATTTTCTAAAACTTTACATGTTATGTTACAAATCAACATTTTATTGGTATGTTTTTCTTTTCTTTTCTTTCTTTCTTTTTTCTTTCTTTCTTTCTTTCCTTCCTTCCTTCCTTCCTTCCTTCCTTCCTTCCTTCCTTCCT
>NW_021604577.1:2025258-2053544 GCF_004785775.1 Grammomys surdaster
TCTTTCTTTCTTTCTTTCTTTCTTTCTTTCTTTCTTTCTTTCTCTCTTTCTTTTTTCTCTCTTTCTTTTTCTGGGAATGGATTCTCTGGCCTTTAGCATCTTTCTGATTGTTAGATCAAGAATGGACTATCATGATTAGAAAAGAAACAAGAGCACAATTCCAACCTCAACATATGCAAATTGTCATTAATTAGAACAATGAAGTGTAACTTCTGTAGGAATAAAGGCTTTTAGGTGTGAGTTTCCTTTAGGAGTTGAAGGTAAGAAAGATTCAGGTGTTGAGTCTTTGGTGGGTTTTCTGAGAACATATAAGGATTGGGAGTTCCAGGAAGGCTCCAAACAAGCACACCATCCTGACCAGGGTTGGGGCCCCAGAATGGAACATTTCTGGGTCAAACCAATTTTAAACCCACAGTGATTACTTTCCATGTTGTTGGATTACATCATCCTCATGTACCTCTCTCCTCCCCAGGCTACATCTGGGCTACTCTTCCTGTGTTCTCTTATTATCTTGGTAATTATTATGTGACACTAGCTCAGGGAATTTTCTTGAAAAAAAAATGATTGTCTTCAAATGCTGACAGTGATGTGTGGTTCAGTACTCTTACCCTGAGGTGATGTAATTGTGTAGGAGATCCAGCCTCAAAGCCAAGGACACAGAGACTTACCTGAGTTCAAACTAGGAGGCTGTCTCTGTATACCCAGCATCCTTAAGTTGGAGGCTGAAGCCATGTCGGAGAAGATAGCCAGCCAAATATCTTCCTTTCTAATTTTTATTGTTGCTCATAAGCTTCCTGCAGCTAAAATTAGACATATTTATCATATTGAATATTTTAAAAAACATTAGGCAAAATATATAATTCTATAATAAATGAACCACTAACCACTGAAAACAATTATTATGCCTTCATTGGTAATTTTCTATTTCCATTTTTCATTTAAATCAAATAGCTTAAATATATGCCATTTTTCAGGGATTTTTTTCTATAAAACTGACCAGTAGCTATTTCCCTCTGAAATCTCTCTCTAGGATATGAAGTTAAAAGTTAATCACAGACTGGAATGCCATGATTTTTCATGGTCACTGCACAAAACAACATCACAAACACATATAAAACTCTTAACTCTGGCCTAGAAATGAATTATCTAAAATTCACTTTATGCTGAGAGGATAAATATAATAATATTTGGATTTTCTGGACCAGGAAATGACAAAATGCCTGGAATACATGAATATTCTCAAGACCAAAACAGCATTTGCTTCAGACTCAGATAAAAGCTCCAAGATTTTGAGCTTTTGTAGCAAGACGGATTCATTAAAAATTCAAGTGGTTTCACAAGTCTGAACTTTGGGGTTTTCCAGCAGAAGTGAAACTAAAACTTAATGCCTTTTATAAGCATGAGTTTTATTCCTAACTTATGGTACATATTTAGTGCACCTTTTTCTCCAAGTAAATATTGTTAGCGGATATTGTAACATCTCCTCAGTTTAGTCTTAAATGAGTTATGCTATCTAGATTTGGAAAACTTTGATTCAGGTTGGGCTCTACCACTTAGTGGTTGCGAAACACCTGGCTGGTTTAGACCCTCTGACCTTCATCATCTAATCTCTAAATGAGAGTCACATATGTCATAGCAGCATCTCCTTGCAAAGGTGTTAAATATATTTTTTTTGTGTTAAAGAACTTGATTCTAATATTATAAATTTTATGATAATTTTTCTTCAGCTTTCACAGTTATGAATTTCATGATCCGAAGTTATATACCTGTAAGAGATATTTAAGCAGACCCACTAACTGATTCAGATAGTACCAGTTTGGTTCTGTCTTCAGATACTTCAATAGTAGAATAGGTTTCTATACTGCCACTTGAAATGGTATATGATCCCTAAAGTAATAAATCACACTATTTCTGCTCACCATTGATTTCTTTTTGGCTTAAGTTTTGAATTATTGCAGTTTATTTATTCATCTTCTATAATTTATGTGGAATTTTATTACCATATTCCAGGCATTGTATGAATAAGACTAATCCCTTAAAATGGATTATGCAAGCAATACAAAGCTAAAATGAGTGTGCTGGGTCATGGGACATCTCTGAGCAGTAGAGAAGATAAGATGGCTTCTTCTCACTTTGTGAGTGGTCAAGGTTTAGGAGTGACTTCACAGTTGAGATTTTCTTTTAAGTAAGTAGAAGGTGAAATAAGCCATATATGTTGGCTGTAAGGAAGTGCTGTTAAGACAGGAAAATGTGTTCTTGTCATGGAGACACGTATTTAACAGTAGAAAGAACAGGAAATGTCTGTTTTTACAAAATTTCTCTCATCTGTAGTCTTCTCTGTAGCAAGGAGAAGGGAGAGGGCACATTGACAAACGGTGGGCCATTCAGTGTGAATGGAGTCAAGGAAGTAAATGTGTTTTGAACAAGGTAGAGGAGAAGCAAAACAAGATCTCTAAGTGCTGTTTGTCCCAGACTGAGGATGCTCGATCTTCCCCTGAAGGCTGCATGGGGTTATTGAGAAGGTTTATGCAGGGCATAGCTTCTCTGAATTTAGGCTTTAGAAGTATTGAAATCTGATGGTAATACCAAGTGTGGTTGACTCAAGCAAATCCTGGAGATTAGATTGGTCTAAGGAGATAGAAAGGAGAAGAATAAGCAAGTGAAGAATTCCGGGGAAATTTGGGAAGTGAACATTGTATCCCTTTCAAAGAGCCACCAGTGACTTTACATTTTCAACAATAATAAAATTCATATTCTTTATGATGTTTCTAACGTACCTTCAAAAGCAGTCTTAATGTAAGTTCCAAGAGATGGCAGTATCACGCAGACAAAGAACCGACCTGCCGGGACTGAAATCTCCGCCCACCACAGCAATTGTGTGAACTTGAACAAATGATGAGCTTTCCCTGTACCTGCTTCTCCAGTTCAACAATCAGGTACAATAACTGTAAGAGAGAACAGGTGAGAAATATGACATTCCACGTAAACAGTTCACACAATTCCATCAAGGAAGGAACCCCATAAATGCCAGCCAGTACCCTCAAACCATGGCACTTTTGACATTCTCTGTGCTCCAACCTTTCTGGCCTTTTGACAGGCTATGGTGTGAATGCTCTGGTGTTTTAGGATTAAACCCCTCTGCCTTCTAGTCTGGAGCGTTTCTTTTCCAGTTTCCCTACTTTGCTCATACCCATCCATTCATAACCTGAATATTACCTTCCTTGGAACACAGATTTATACTCTAGCATTATTCTCCACTACAGGAACCTATTTATAGTACTCATAATTCTTGGCAGAAACTCTATTCTATTCTGTTCCTTTGCTTGTTTAATATATGTCTCCTTGAATCCTACTGAAGTTACTGTTCTTGTCATAACTTTCTATGGACTAGTTCTTCATCAGTCTCTGGCCCTTAGTAGATTTCAGTTAATAGATGTTAAAACAAAAAGGAAAGATTTGTAAAAGAATCGCTGGCATCTAAGGACTAGTGATGACTGAGAAATTATCAAGCCTGATAAACACTAGGGGAGGAGCTACTCTGATGATGAAGGGAAATTAACTTGTCAGACTGAAAATATTTGCAGAGAGAATTGTATCTATCGAGGAGACATTTACACTACAGAGTTAGATCTCTGGAGGAAAGTTTGAATTCAAGATTACAACCGTGGAACTGAATATTTTCAGCTGGAAAGGGTTCATGGAAAGAACAGAGACAGATGCTTGTGTCAGGTCAGGGATGGGGATGACTGCTCAAATGGAGGTGAAGGAACACTGGAAGGGAGGAAAAATAACAGGGGACCTGGAAAAATAACCAACCAAACACAGCAGATGTGAGGGTTTTTATGGAAGCCATCCTTAAATAAAGCCCAGGAATACCAGGGTTTCAGCTCATTTGGTACAGTTTAGGGACTTGTGAGCTCTTCACACTTGGCCTTGGTGTTTTTCCTTGATGATGTTCTGTTCTCTAACAGGTATATCACTCTTTTTCTTCTTTTTAATTTATTTTTATTGGATATTTTATGTATTTACATTTCAAATGTTATCCCCTTTCCCGGTTTCCCCTCCGGAACCTCCCTCTCCCATTCCCCCTCCCCCTGCTCCCCCTCTCATCCACACACTCCTGCCTCTCTGCCCTGGCATTACCCTACACTGGGGGCATTGAGCCTTCACAGGACCACGGCCTCTCCTCCCATTGATACCCAATAATGCCATCTTCTACCACATATGCTGCTGGAGCCATGGGTCGCTCCATGTGTATTTTTTGGTTGGTGGTTTAGTCCCTGGGAGCTCTGGGGAGTCTGGTTGGTTGATATTGATGTTCTTTCTATGGAGCTGCAAACCCCTTCAGCTCCTTCAGTCCTTTCTCTCTAACTATTCCATCATTCTTTGAGGTATGTTTTGCTTTGTTGCTGGGCAGCCTTGGCTTTCAAAGTTTCATGAGGTTTTTTTGGTTTTGTTTTGGTTTTGTTTGTTTTTTGGTTTTGTTTTGGTTTTGTTTGGTTTTTGGTTTTTTAATTCATTTTCAATATCATCAAAATTTAGGTTACATAATTTACAAGCTGCATTTTAACACTAACATCTCCTTCATTCTTAGGCCAGTAGATGTCTTCAGGGCACACAACAGAAAGTACTGACAATTGTCTTCATTCAGAGTCAAGTTCCTCAGGTGACTTGAAAGTTAATATTTTATTGCTGATTGTGTGTGTGTGTGTGTGTGCGAGCGAGCGTGTGCTCATGCACATGTGCACATGTGTGTCGCATTACTGGAAATTAAATTTAGTACCTCTTATGTGCTAGGTAAGCAATGGAACACTGTAATATATTCCCAGATCTCTTTAGTGTTCAGTTTTGAGGCAAGGTCTCCCATAGTTACTCATGGCCCTTGAATGTACTCTATAACCTAGACAGGCCTTGATTTTGAAAGTTTCCTGCCTCAGTCTTCCAGGAAACTAGGATTAAGGCCTATGTCACCAGGCTTGCTCCTAAAACTATTTATCAGAAACTCAGTGACATACAACAGGCACACTTTGACAGGGTATGCACACAAAAGGACTCACTTGCTCATTTGTTTGTTGTAGATAAGCTACACAATGTAGGAAAGAAGAAATAAAGCAGTGTAGACAGCAGACTGAAGATAAATAGCTAGATTATTTAGCCCAGAAACTTTCCTGGCTGAAGACACATGTGGTATTAAAATACATTTGAAGGCCATTTTTAATGAAGGAATGGAAATTCTCTGGAATTTATTCAATGTATTTTGAGTAGAGATATTTTTAGAAACCCGTGAACAGAAAACATAGAGTATGTTTTGGATTGATTTTAGTGAAACAGAAGATTCACTAGATATTATCTAGTGTAAATCAAAACTAGGTGTTCCTCTCCTTTTCCAGAAGTGCTAAGCAACTTTCCAGTTTGATCTCTAGGATTATTATCTGATAGTTCTGTTTTCTGAAGAACTTTTGGGGCATTACATACTCCAGATAATACATGATGACTCATGTGTTGGATAACACTGAATCTTGTCAACATTCTTGGGAATCCAACTGCATCTGTCAGATGTAATGACCAAAGGAATTAGCTAGGGTACCAGGCCAGGACTTAAGCAACCAAGTAGGTTTACACAACATACTGATCCCTACTTAAGGCAAGCTAGTTGTTATTTCTCAGTCCCTCTTCTTACCACCAGCCCCTCTCAGATTTTTGTGCAGAGATGTCAAAAACAAGTTGCAGGAAATGAATGAATTGGGCACCGTTATAGAAAGAGCACAGTTAGAGGTAAAAAGGAGACTGACAAAAGAAATTGCACATTCAGCATTTTATAAAGGACACGATCAAGGGAAACACATTACATTTATCATGGTGTGATTCCAGGAGACATTTTTTTTTTTTTACCCAGTTGGCAAGAAATTAGACACAAGATTCAGGTATGGTTAATGTGCTTTTTATACTTAACTCCCAGCTCATTGTCATGAAAGTCACCCCTTTGCCTCTCCTGGAATTCTAGCTTTTATGACATTTTTGCTGATCTACCCATCCAGTCATTTAGTCATTCATCCTAATAGTCTATGGCAGCACAGAAGCCACATCACAAGGTACAGTCTTTCTGCTTCTGTAAATGAGTTCAAGCACTTCAAAAACCACTCCCTTTGTTCCTTGATTTCTTTTTGAGCTCCTAGCAACCGCCATTGTGTCAGATTCTAAATTTAGATGCATTTCATACATCTCTCTGAATTTCCAAATTATACTCCATCAGTGCACAACTGAGATTAAACCCCGGGCTCTTCAGACTGGCAAGAGCTAACTACTATATGTGCATTTCTTTATGCATGGAAGCCTGACTAAAGGAGATGTACAGGAAGGAAATTGGAAAGCTAAAATCTACCGCAAATGGCGATGTTACTATGGCTGTAAGTCACTGCTTTCTGATCATTCCTCTTTCTCCTCCTCTGTCACGAACACTTCACAGTAAATTTTCTGAACTCCAGACCGGATTTCTTATTACCTCCTCTTCTGCATTTAATTAAAATTTCTTTAAAATATGTTTATTTATTTATCTGCATGTATGTGTTAGTATGAGCAGGTATACACATATAAAGTCAGGTGCATGCTCTTTAAGGCACAGTTTTTTGTTTTGTTTTCTTCCTGAAACTGGGGCTCAATAATTTCTGGACTAGGCTTGAATACATTAAGCCCTAGTGATCCTCTAGTCTCCATCTTTTTGTGGCTGTGTTAAAGATATGCCCAGAAAACCTGGCTTGTAATGTAGATGTTTGGATCAGAACTCTAGTCCTTAACACTCAACTGCCCATCTTTCTGACCCTACATAATTTCAAATGTCTCATGTAGCCTAACAGTTTAAATCAGGAAAACTATTCAGACAGCCTATAGAAAAACCCTCTTACTTTTTTTATTATTTAAAGCCCACTTCCTCTTCTCATCAATTAATTTGTAACTTGATAATGTAGAGCATGTATCAAATGTTAGTCAACATATACCGACTGGAGGAATTATGAAATTATTACCATCTGGGATCAGGCTCATTTTCACATACAGCAAGCATGTGGAGAAAAACCCTCTACAAAGTAAAAATGGAAACTCAAGAGTCAGAAGCCTTGAGGGCTGGCATTTTTGAAAGACTTTGAATGGTCTTACTTTGTTTAAAGATGAACTTGATGACTATTTTTGCATACTACAGTGCGGGTCCTGCAGCTGAAGCCCAGGGAGGCTTTCTACGCAGCAGGCCCCAATGATATGAGAAAGTCCGTGGGTTCCATGAGTTTTACTGTTCATGATGTGTGACAGATGGTCTGTACCCCCCAGTTAAGCCATGGGAGAGCTGGCTTAAATAGGGAGGGGGAAAAGAGGAGGGACTGGGAAAAGAAATAACTTAATTTAGCTACATCCCCTGGTCTTTAGGTAACTCAAGAATATGGAAATTTCTTGAGGCTGAAGCCTGTAGTCACGCCCTCTACCTGTGTGTGGATGGTGATGCAAACCTCTCTGGGAGGGGCTGTTTAGCCAAACGTGACTGCCTGGTGCAAGTTAATGGAGATGTAGACCACGTGTCAGGAGCCTGGAATCCGGGGGCGTGGTGAGATATGTGCAGTCCCTACACAGGCAATGGACACCTGTTGGGTCTCAGGCTATCTCAAAACCAGTGCTCTACTGGGGAGACCAAATCATCCTATTATGATACTACACTACAGCTGTGTTAATGTGTCTTTACCAGGCCTTGAACTTGCTGAGCTTTCCATTAGATGATAGCCCTACTGGCAGGGGAAAATAGCTAGCCCCACCTCTGTTTTAAGCTTCTAGGCTTAAAAACCTGTGTTGTCTGAGGTCAAGAGACTGAAGAATAAGCCAGCCATTTTAGAAATTTGACATTTTTATTATGTAGTCATGACCCTCTTCTTCTATGTCTGCCCATCAAGGAAACTGTCTAACTCCTAATCCATCAAGGTAAAATACTTCAGACACTAAGTTTATCTACAGACAGTCTCAGCTTTGTTTCTACCTCTTAACTGTCTAAGTGAATGCTTGCTTGCAGGCCAGCACCAAGTCTAACAACTCCTTGAATCTTCCACATCGTATCTCCCAAAAATATGTGTTGTCAATCTACAGCTTCACTTAGTTTTCATTCTTTTTCCAAATTTAACTCATACTCATTGTATTCATAGTATATGCTTGAACACCTCTAGGTTCTGAAAATGAAGAAAGTTCTGTTCATTTAGTGTGGTGTAATGTAAACAAAAGATGTATGTATACAAACATAATGGTTACAGTGAGAGTCATTAACAGCACAGGCTCTTGGAATCCTTGGATTCAATTAATAATTATGATCGTGTATTAATGTTTCTAAAGCTCATGATGAAATGGCAGCATTATTCAGTATGTGAAACACTATAAACTTGACCATGAACTTTGAGAGCCTGCATGAACAAGCAGTCATTTTTTAAATGTGTTGTGCTCCACCTGACAACTTTATCTTAAACGTTTTGCTCATTCATGATGTGATCCTGAGATTTTATGTATGAAAGTCTTTTCTGAAACTGTGATCTTTGAACACTGGGCTCCGGTAGAGTCTTTCAGTAAGAGCTTACAGTAAGTAACTTGTTTAAAATAATTGTTTGAGGAAAGTAAACACTGTCAGGAAGGCATTACAGAGAGAAAGTTAATAAGGTTGGATCTGAAAAGATGAGCAAAGTTTTTTCAAGTACTGGGTGGGGAGGCATGGTTAGCTATCCCTGGCACTTTGCTCATTGCATTTGAAGGACTAGACGCATAGGATATAGCTATTGCTAATTTCAAATTGAGAAAAAATGGGATTAGTAGGCTTTAATGTCAGTGGTATCAACAAAACAACAACAACAACAACAACAACAAAAGTAACAACAAATCCTATTTGTCAGGGTGAGTGTTCATTTCCGGCTTTGAAGAATTCTTTTCTTCCAGTTTTAATCAGATGTTGACCCTAAAGTAAGTGGTTTGTTTGCTTTTAAATTTATACACACTTTTAGATGACTTTAAGATACCAGCCATGGGTCTTAGGACAGTAAAACACGGAGACTAGATAGCATGGCTTTGTTACAATAAAATGCTTTGGAGGATGAGTAGACAAATACTACTGAGAAATTCTAACAGTCAGTTTAAAACTCCCGTTAAAAGTCCTGCTTTTCTGAGCAGGTAACAAGGTCAATGCTTCTAGCCAAAAGAAAAACCTTCAAAAACCCAAGTGTGACTTCTGGTTTGTGTGTTTCATTGAGGTGTTAACTGTACAAGAGGAAGGTCACAGTACCACTTACTATCAGGATAGTTCCTGAGATGCAAGGACAGGGAAAATTGCTGCTCATGTTTTTACAAATCTGTCACTTATAACAGCGACAAAAATCTATCTTTAGACATACAAAAGAGAATCATTATCATCATCTTTAAATGTTAGATTTCTCTATATATACTTCTAAATTGTTAAGCTCTTAATATTTATCATGTGAGACTACTCCTGGGCAGACATAAATAAATCTATTAAACCCAGATAGAGATATTTCAACAGGACCAAGTAACGATACTACCAATGAGTGTATTGGATTATTCACTGGAGTATGGGTGAAGGGTTATTTACAGAAGTAAGGAGTGCCAAAGACAGCTACATTGCCAAAAGCCCACTGTAGCTTGGGTAATAAATAATGAAATCTGGAACTCTGGAGCTCTCAGCATGCCATTTTGGCAGCTCTGGAGGTTAGTCTTTAATCAATCTTCAGCAGTCTTTGCTGCTTACATAAACCTTGGGGAGGGAAGAGCCATGTTTATCTACTAAGTTTCAGGAACTTCCTGAGACTTTTGAGTTTTTACCTCTGGAGTCTTAACAAATCTCTCTTTATAACTTCCTGAGTCTTACTGAGCTTCTCTCCAGCATCCAATGTTTTAACTGAGATGGAAGAGGTATATGACAATATTTTCAAAGATTTTCCACTTATTTTTTTAATTTTGACCACTTTAAGTAAGTTTATTTCATTCAATTTCTTTTAATATGACCACTGGGAATATAATATGGCTTTAGAGATGTTAGCTACTTGTTGTTCTGCTACAAATGAAATATCTAAATACATAAGAATTCTTTATCTCTTTAGCTATAAGACAACAATAAAACTGAATATTTTCCCTTTTTTTGAGGGATGTTTAGTGCTAGAGATCAGACTCAGCACTTTGCTGGGCAAATACTTGACCACTAAACTACAGCTCCAACTAGAAACCAAATTTTTCATTTTCTACTTTATTGTGGATTTTTTCTTTTAATTTAACTGCAGGAAAAAAAAGCAAGCTTAGCTTGCCTGTATCACTCTCAGCTGTGACTCATTTAAATATTGAAGATATTTTTGATACAAATCCACAGCAATTCAAATATTTATCACTTGCCAATTATTTTTCTATTAAGTAAGAACGCGCCATGCAGAGAGCTGCGTCCTTTCGAGACAGAGGCTCTAAGAGATTGTAGACCAGAGATATAGAAAGGAAACTAAAGAAGAAAGATGATGTTGGATGACTAGAATTATACAGGGTAGGATCTCTGGCTTGAGAGGAGTCAAGTTACAGTAGAGATAAATAAATATGGCTATTAGAGATGGATTTCTAGTGATGATGTTATAGGATGGGTCAGAGGCCACACAGTTACTATGGTCATCAACTCTAAAACAACTCAAGTCTTTAAATTAATTGACTTAAAGACTGTGAAGTTTTGCTGTCTTTGGGATGCTTGGGAGATTTTCCTACTCTAGAAGCAACCAATGGCACTTGAAATGACACTTGGGAAAATATTCTAACAGTCTAAAATTTTTATGTGTTCTGTTTCATTGAAAATAGGTCATATAGAAAAGAAATGGACTTAAAATCATCATCAGCTTCAAACAGGGCATGCACTTTTAATGAGGAGAATGGCTAGATTTTCCAACAACCTTACAAGGACAAAGCCATGGTTGACCCAATTCCTCATACCAGCTTTTATTTGTAGCATTGCAGAAAGTTGCAAGCCAATTACTATGAACTTTTGAGGCAAGTGTTGCTACTGGTTTATATATTTTCTAATTCTTTCTTTATTTTTTGAAAATAGATTTTTCTCTCATACAATACGTTCAGGTCACAGCATCACCACCCTCCACATCTCTCAGTTTCTCTCAAATCTCTTCCCCATGTGAGCCCTGCTTAATCAATTCAGTGGACTATGCTCTGTGGTATCCTTAGCCTCTCTTAACTTCTATAATATTTCCTCCCTCTGTTCTGTGAATTCCTAGGTCTTCAGTATTAATTTATCCTGATGAGCATGAATGTACTCTCTCTGTGTGTGTATGTGTGTGTGTATGTGTGTAAAATTATGAAGCATTTTTTTTAAGTCACAGCATGAATTGCAAGGCTATCTCCAAGTGGAGGTGAGGGAGAGTAACCAAAAATGAAGTTTGGGGTTTTATAGGGTGATTTAGGTTGGACAGGAGAGTGGAGGAGAGCATCAAGAAAAAGGGAACTCTCATAGTCAAAATAGACTGTGGTAAGCAAAACTTTGAAAGGGGTATCTCTGGTCGTGAGGATAGCAGGAGGCTTTGGTCAAGCTGTTTAGCTGAGATAAGGGGTCAGCAGACTTTTGAGACATGGAGAAAATTCAGTTTTCCATTTCCCGAAGGGGCTGGGTCTCAAATGGTTCATGCATCTTGGCAGCCTAGAGAACTCCGTTTTTCACCAACGTTTTTACAGTAATTATAAAAAAATGTCAGAACATGAAAATAACACAAAAGTATTTGAAGATAAAGTAATTTTCTCTCCTTTATATCATTTAGCTTGTACAGCATAAAAATATTTTATAATCACCATGGAGTAACAATCAGATGCTAGCCTGTAGTCATTGACAGAACTGGTGTAGCCAGTTTTTGATCAACATTTCTAGCACATTCTTTGGGTCGAATATAATTGCCAACTCTTGATTTCTTTAACCAACTCTTGATTATATATTTATTCTTTTCTCTCCTATAGTTTTTTGTCTTTGTTATGCATTCATACCCATTTTACATGAAATTTCTACTATTGCAGAGATCTGTTCATTCATTCCTCAAAGCCAATATTAACTTCCCTTTCCTGTTCTAAGTCTACCATCATTTTCCTTCTCTGAAGTTGGCTTCAGCCTCCTACTTCCTTCTTGAATCTTGCCTTCATGAGTAAGGTAAGGAGGTAAGAGAGCTATAAGATACTCATAAAGGAAGTTTCCTGTCACTAGAATCTATTCTTCTGATGGGGAAACTTTCAGGATTATCATATAAACTTTTTTATTTGCTGAAAAATGCTGTTAGCTTTTCATTATGAAGCAAATTAATCATATGCATGTGATAATCTATAATCCTAGGAAGAGATTAGAATCAAATTATTGCTTCATAAGCAATATTTCCTCCTCGATTTGAGAAATATGGCACTCTCCACATCTTCTTACAGGACATTATATGTTGGAAGGGATAGCATAAGCCCTTCCCTATCTCCATAATACCCTCTGGGTATCTCAGGATCTTTGCTTTGATCAATTTGTGTAGTGTCTATAAGTTTTCAAGGGCTGGCAATAAGCTAGTAGACAGTAAATTTCACATTAAGCGGATTTCCAAATTCATTTTGGTTAATAGAAATACCTCATCTTCAAAAGGCAGCTTTATAAGAGGAAGTTCCATTCACTTCAGCTACACAGAAATTTTTCTTCTTAAATACATGATCATTTTGAAAAACAAAGCAAACCAAAACAAAAATCTAAATTCACAGCTAAGTTTAAGAACTTAGCTTCACTTGTCTTCACAAGGTGGTAAGCTTTAGGTTGACCATTTATAATATAGATCTTCTACTACAGAGAGAAGCTCAGTGGATAGGATCAATGTTTGGTCCAAATTAAGCCTTTCATCAAGAGCTTAGAGTGACTGGGATACTTCATGTAGCCTTTTCTTCTGTGTATTTAATATTGGTGTCAGCGTTAAAGTAAGAATAGATGGGCATACTTAAACCTCATTTTCAGTTGTAATACCAAAAGGTAATTGCAATTAATGTCTCTGGATTGTAAATTATTTGCATTTCTTCTCCAGTGACTTTATGGCATATCCCATGAACTTCAGAATAGATTTTTTTTTCTGTTCCACTCCCTCCCATCTGAGGTTTCACCTTACCTAATAGATTTAGTTCAAAAGCATGACTGTCATTACCGATAAGCAGGCTCAATTTGGTATAAATCCTTTGTCTCCATTTTTTCCAATCATAATCATGATAGAAAATAAAGGACTTATTTTTCCTCATTCACTTATAACCCCTTTCTATACTCTGCTCATCCTAATTCTATTATCTCTTGTTTTCCTTGTATCAGTAATGGCCACAGATGACCTGGAAAACATGTATTTGTCTTTCAAACGGCTCTTCCTGTTTTTAGAATTATGTTTGAGATTAACAATTCAAGTCAAAGCTTCCTCATATTGTGACATGAAATAACAAATTAGAAAGTGGTCAAAGGATAAATATAAGAACCTTGAGCATTTGAAGAAAGTCGACTTCTCATTTACAATCCAATCTAAAGATCAACCCAAAATAAAGGCTATAGGAACACTATTGTATGGGGAACAGACCACTGAATGACACTCTTGACTTACGGCTAAAGTCTGTCTGAAAGCCCAATGTCTTCCAGATGTCTCAAAACATGTCCATAAAAGATTTAAAAAGCACCGTATTATAGTGATAAATAATCTTATATTTAATATTAATAAAGTTTTTAATAATAAAGTATCTAACAAGTTATTTTGCCAATGAAAGATTACTAATAATTTATTAATTGTCAATATACCTACCTACTTTCCTCTATTTACTCAAAATACAGGCTTAAAGCTTAAACAGCAGTCATTTCCAACAAGTATAAGAACCTGAAGCATAGTGACAAATTAATAAGAATAGTCAGGTAGGTACATTTCTGTGTAGGGGTTGAATGAGGGAGAATGTTGACTTCTAAACACTTCAGTTCAAATTGCTTATAAAATTTAATACCAAAACCAAACTTTGGAGTTAAAAACAAGAAATAAATGATCATTAATGTAAAGAATCATATTGATAAGTCAATAAATCAATGCCAGGGATTCTTGTTGTCCTGTGGTGCCTTCCAGATGCCTTCCTTGCTTGTTTCTACTATCCACTGCTGGCCTGTGTGGACTCATTAAGCAGTCATCTTGGTTTCTGCCAAACTGTGGGTGTTCAGAACAGTTTAGAGGGAGGAGAAAAGTGGAGATAGGGTCATGGTTCACTAGCTTCTTCTCTGAGGGGTTGTCCCAGGCTGGCTCTTTTCAATTTTAGATCATTGCTTTTGTAATTTTCTGCCCTCTATCATTTCAAGGTAGCAGTCAGGCCTGTTTTGAGTCTCAGGTAATGCTTAGAATTTCTCTACAGATGCCTCATGTCTTAGACAAACTTCTCATTAAAATCTTAGTAAATATTTCCATTTGAATAACCTCTCACCCATGCCAAGAATCTTGGCCACACTGAAAATGATGCTTAGCATAGATAGAGACAGCCCTACATTTTCCCCCTTAGCAGCTATGAAAAGTTGGGCAAACATCTTGACAACTCAAAACCTCAATTCTCTCATGAGTTAGTGAAGGGAAACACCTGTATTCTCATCAGTTAGCAAACTGAGGCTCAGAAGCATCAATCACTAACCCCCAGAATTGTCAATCCAGGGAAAATTAAAGTAGGGGTTAGAGTTACAGATGCTGGCCAACCTACATGCAGTAAAAAGGACATACTTTATTATGCACATGGGTCCCAGGGATTCACAAGCATCCCAGAATACTGAGCAGACATGCAGTGTGGGAAAACACCTGACAGATTGTTTCTGGGTTTGAGTATCTGATCTAGAATTGTTTCTGTCTAACAGAACTTCAGGCACAAAAGTGGAGAAGAGATTAAGGGAAAGGAGGTCCAATGACCAGCCCAACTTGGGGTCCATCTCAAGAGGCGACTCCAAGGCCTAACACTATTACTGATGCTATGGTGTGCTTACAGACAGGAGACTAGCATGGCTTGTCCTCTGAGAGGCCCAACAAGCAGCTGATAGTTGCACCTAACCAATGGACTGAAATAGGAAACTCCTGTGGTTGAATTAGGAAAAGGCTGGAAGAAGCTGAGGAGGAGGATGACCCCATAGGAAGACCAGCATTCTCAACTAACCCAGACTCCTGAGAGCTCTCAGACACTGAGCCACCAACAAGGCAGCACACGCTAGCTGATCCAAGACCACTGACATATATGCAGCAGAGGAGTGCCTGATCTGGCCTCAGAGAAAGAAGATGCACCTAATCCTTAAGAGACCCTTAAGGCCCCAGGGAGTGGGGAGGTTTAGTGGTGTGGGGGAATGGGGTTGAAGACATCCTTTTGGAAATAGGGGGAGGAGGAATGGGTTGAAGAATTGTGGAAGGGCAGACCAAAAGGGGGAATAAAGACTGGACTGTAAAAAAAATGTTTAAAGATAAATATTTTTAAAAAGAAAGAAAGAGATGGCAAGAAAACACAATCTTCTCTGGAGCTTTCAGATGGAGATCAACTTGGTGGCCTTTTGAGCTCAGCATGCGGAGACCCGCTGTGGACCTCTGGATGCCCAAATGAGTTTGAAGAATTTTTGTTGTGGTTTTTTTTTTCATTTTTTGTTGCTGTTGTTTTGTTTGTTTGTTTGCTTTAGTGATTATAAGCCAAACTTGTTTGCTCTTTTTTGTTGGAACGGTAGTTAATAATCAACAAGGTATTTTATTTGCTTGTTTGAGGGAACTGAATGAAATGTTAGCATTTCACTACCTGGGTACTAGAATTAGGTACACTTATATTTTATGTTCCTCTCTTCTAAAATACAAATTGTTACTTTGCTTGCCTTTATGTGATGCACATAATCAATTTTGAATGGTATTTTATATTTGGCAATGAAGCTAATTTTAAAAGGTGATTTTGTTTCTATAAATACTCTCTGCTTTCCCAGATTGACACAAAGATAGATTTCTTTTGCTAAGGACTGATGAAAATGTGCTCCAAAAGACAGTTTCTACATTATAAGAGGAAATGCCTGATCTGGTTTTGACCAGCTCTCTGTGAGTTGGCTGTTTTTGACACAGAATTATCCCTCTCATTATAGAATTGGCAACAATGGAAGATAGGAAAAGCCTTTTGAATATGGACACTTGTGATAGCTGCCACACTTCAATTTATTTGCACAGGACCGTGTTCATTCAAACAGTCTCCTTAATTGCCAAGCAAGAGATATAGTCTGGAGGACCCACTGTAATTTATGGTTGATGATGGATGCTAACTCACAGTTGTGTTTATAAACATACATTTCTTCCCCATAAGCAGGATGGGCAGACATGCAGGAGGTCTAGCCAGCTGCTGCAATTGTGGACCCTCAGGACCTGATTATGGAGGCTGGATGGACTTCTCAACTGTGTGTGGGTCCAACTCCTGCTTGGCTCCCATGCTGAAGTCACTGTCTTTTGGGCTGGCATCCAAGTTTGGCATCATTTATCTACATGAACAGGTGCTCCCATAAAATGAGCTGCATAAAAAGCAGAGCTGTGGCTGAACTCAGTGATTTCTCACTTGCTTGTGGAGAGGGTATGTTTGGAGACAGGCCATTCCCTCTGTAGCCTTAAGAAGTCAAATGTAGGAAAACACAGAGATCAATGCTCTCCATTGCAAAAACCATTTATTAATCTGGATGATTTCCTTTTAAAAATGTTTTCAAGCAAACACTCCAGTTCCCCTAATGTCCTAGAATGTGCTTTCTTTGATATTTGATGACACTAGAAGATGTATCTTGCGTGGCTGATATTTGATACAGTGGGGGATTCAAAGGGTGAAGGGCAGAGTATATTTTCAAGTGACTAGATTGAGACACAGTGAATGGAGCAAAGACTAGAGGAAGAAAATGTAGATTATTTTTTCCTCCCAAAGGAAATTCAGTATATTTTATTCAAATTATTTTTTGAGCACTAAGTATTGTTTTGGTGCTGGATGCCTACTGAAGACAGAAATCTTTGAAAAGAGTTTAGGAAATTGGAGCAAACTTTTAAAAGGAAATTAAATTTCAGAGTTCATTAAATTGTATAAATACTAGTGATTTGGGGATGGAGAGGTGGCTTACCTGTTAAATGCTCACTGCTTTTCCAGAGGACATGAGTTTGTTTCCAAACACCCACTTCTGGCATCTCACAACCATCTGAAATTTTAGTTCCAGGGGATTTGAGGTCCTTTTCTGTCTTCCACGAACTCCTGCCTGCATCTTCCTATGCAAACATATGCAAAGACATACAGACATATAGTTAAAAAACAACTTTAAAAAGTTATAGTAATATCTATAGTTGTAATTTTGTACTTCAGATTATTCTAAATTCTTGTTATTTTAAAATTTATAGATATAATTGAATTTCAGATTTCAGAGTGAAAAAACACCAGAATTTTATCAGAAATTCTCTACGGACATTCAACGACTGGATGAGCACACCAGCACTCTTTATGAATGGGCATTTCACTGTCTGAGACATCCTGTTCTTCTTGACATATCATGTCAGAGGGCTAGATCTCAGCTGACTTTGAGGACTATGCAGTGTTGTAGGGTCAAGAGTCTCTCAGAAAATACAAAGTACGAAATTCTTATATCATTGTTGCCTCCCTGTCAGTCATCTCAGGATTAAAGCATCTCTTAGTGGAAGAAAAGTAAAGCTGTCAGATACCTTAGGAATGATTTCTGAGATTTTTACTTACTTGTATTAGATTTTGGGTCAAAAAAGGGAGAATATAAAAGTAAACTTTTGCTATTAAAAGAACATATCACACCTATTTTGTTCACCTAAATAAAATGTCACAGTATGTTTAATCTGATGATATATGGGTGGCTTCAATTCAATTCTATCCATTTGTTTTGCTGTTTTAAAAGTATTTTCATTCTGTAAGTTACATGTTGTTTAACAGTGTTAGAGTTGTCTTTAAAGTTAAAGAAAGAGATGTTTTCATTGAGTTAATTTTGGGTCATTTGAATGTCTACTGTTAATCCTTCTTCAAATTAGTCATCAGTTCTTAATTCTGCACATAATTTTTTGGTCCTTTTTTTTCCTTTTAACTTCCAATTACTATTAGTACAGCCTTTACCATTCACCTTTTTCTCTCAAAAGACTATGGTAAAATCTCTCAGAATGGGTTCTATGTCTGCAAGGAATAACACAGATACAAAGTAACCTCTAGTAGAAGATGTATCAATCCACGAGGTAGGGTTCTTTTTCTCTATTTGGATGTAAAGGAAGAACAGGCAAAAGGTGACTTTCCCAGTCCTGACATTTTTAGGCCCTTTAGTGTCAACATGTGTTGGGACCCAAAGTCCTAGCAGAAAGTGGCTCTCATCTTTGCAGCCATCTTGGACCATATACCTTAACAAGAGACTTATTTTGCAAGCAGCCTACAACAGCTGAGCACACTCTGATAAACATCTTGTTTTTCTCACATATCTTGTTTTGTTGTTTAGTGAATAGCTGCAAGGCACACATGATAAAGTATCTTCAGCTGCATTTCCCTGCTTGTGCTTATATACACCCATGATTTCTTTCAATAAAAGGAACTTGATCAGACTCTCTGTCTTGTCTCCATTCTTCGCATCCTTGCCCCTCCATCCCCACTCTCTCTCTTGCAGAACCAGTTGACTGACCCACACAGGGCCAGGTCACCTGGTGCCCAAATATGGGACAGCGTGGTCCAGGTCAAACATGTGGGTTGGACTCACCGGCTATATAAATTCTCAGTCTTAATAGTCTGGGCCAAGCTAACTAAAAGCTCTGAGCTCCAGAGGTCAGAGATGTGCAGCTCTATGTGTTCATATCTAAGGCTTGGCTCTCTGGGCTTCAGTGGTTGGTGGTCACATGCTCAGTTACTTGTTATTCATAGATGCAGCTGCAGCAGGTGGTGGCCAGTGTTGAGACCCTGGAGACTTTTTGTTATGGATCCTTGGTTCTGGTGATAGCTAGTACTACAGCATCTTGTGCATTGAGTAAAAAGTCCCTTGGCAACTTCCCATAGCGTATAGTGTCTACTCTTCTTCAGATCTTACTGAATTCTGTACTTCAGATCTTACTGAATTCTGTACTTCAGTTTTTCTAGTTTCTCTATCTTACCATCTTACATCATTTCCATCATCAATTCTCTCTACGGTTTGTGGCCTGGTGCTCTCGTTAACTTTTAACCTGCCTTTCTGCCACTATTGCTATTGTCCTTGCTGCCCTTTCTGTCACTGCTGTCTCTGCTGCCCTGCTGCCTTGTGGCCCCTACAGTCCCTGGCAGAGGGACCACTAATGCTCCTGTCACAAGCTCAGTATGCTCTATCATGATAAAAGTCACAAGTAGGCAAAGAAGGATTTGGAAGCATAGCTGCTCTGGAGGATAATGCTGTAACACTCAGGGAGGTCTCATAGATCTGGCTTATCTGAATAGTAAACTGAAAGTCTCAGTTGCATATGCAGGAGGGGTATGCAGAGGTCAGAGATGTGCTGCTCTGTGTGTTCATATCTAAGGCTTGGTTCTCTGGGCTTTAGTGGTTGGTGGTCACATGCTCAGTTACTTGTTATTCATAGATGCAGCTGCAGCAGGTGATGGCCAGTGTTAAGACTCTGGGTATGCAGGTTGGAAATGAGGGGGTTATATCAGCTCATGACTTGAAGTTTTATTAAGACCAATCTTAATAAAGCATAAGTACGATCCTCATATCTGTAAATCACAAGTTCGTCTTCCTTCACATCTGATTGAAGACAGCTACTGTGAAGTTGAAACTGTCAGAGGCCGTGATTTCTGCATGGTCCTGCTGGTGGGTCTGCCTTTTGGTCACAAAACTTCATTTTTCGTGTGGTCACAGTTTCTGTTACTGGTCCAGGCTCTGAATGGAATGAACTCTCCTCAGTCAGGAGTCAAATCTTCCTGGACAGAGAGTTTCTTACAAATAGGATGCCGTTCTCTTGAAAGTTCTCCACTCAAGACACCCAAGCTCACATAAAGGAAGAATCTGTCAAATGGCTTACTTCAGACAGCATTGTTCATTCACACAGTGCTTGCAGACAACTATTAAAGAAAAGCTTCACTATAATTTCTTACAGCATTTGACAGTCTCAAACAGACTCAACTCCTGCCTGAATAGCTTATGAATGGTTATCTTCAAATTTTTCTCAGCAAAGAATTTCATAAACAAACAAAATGGTTGATTATATGGTTCTAAATGACTTAGGTTAGTACGTTGCTGTATGAAATACAAAGAAATGCTTTAGTTTTTTTGAAACAATGCCTTGAATTTGCTTCTATCCACTTACAGAACAGGAAACACTACTGCCCTCTGATTCTAGTTACCCACCCATAAACTCTGCTAGTCTAGCTTCCTCCCAACCAAACTAAAAGTTTAGCTAGAAAATTAACAGCTAAACTTGCCTAGAGACTTGCAAATGTGACAAAGTCATGTGCTTGATAAAGTTTATAATAGGGTGAACACACACAAGGCCTCTGCTAAGAAGTAGGCAAGTGGATGGTGGTAGTGGATAGACAGATAAGATCCAATGTCCTGATGACTCAGTCAATGAGGAAAAGGAGAAAGAGACCTGCATTGTGGCCAACTGGAACTGTTCTTTGTGTTCTGTGGTGTGTCTGGCGTGTTTATGTCTGTTGGTAGCACTTGACTTTATGAGACTGTAAAATAGACACCCTTGCTTTTGATACCACGAGTCTGTAATGCTTGGTATTATAAGTGAGGATACTCACTTGTCACAGGTATCTCAATAAAGCAGACACCCAGGGGTCTAAAGCCATGCAAATGAAACTACCCTTTCTGTAAGATAGGAATTTCTGTATGTACATCTCACAAAATCATATCTACACTTTTGCTACACTAATCTTAATGGAAAGACCCTGCATTTTATATCTCATGGTTGATCACACAGAAAGCATGTTAAACATTTGCTATAAACGGAGGGAAAGACTAAGCCTGAGGTATGATTCAATGTTGTCTTCCTGAGAGATGAAAATAGATTTTTCTTTGAAGATTTACCTCACGTGACCATCTGTTCTGATCTCTCTGTGAAATCTCCCTGTGTTTTAAAACGCTTTCTTAGTTGCGAAAAAGCTGGTATAGCTGATGTTTATGTTTATGTCTGTGAGAAGGAAGCCTACCTAGTAGCTTCATGGGCGTTCACCATATTCTTTTGATATGCTTAGGTGGCTACATAGATAGTTGGAAAAAATCATCACCAGCTCAGAAAATAATATGTATTTAATGAACAACTTTTTATTGTATCATTCTTTGTGTAGTCGAAAATAGCAATGAGATTATTTCATATTGGATGTCTATCATTGCTTTATCACTCTCTTAACGTTTTCATAGAACTTTATAGCCTGTAATTCTAACTATGTTTGCTTCCTTTTCAACCCTGCTGTATTTCCATGGGCCCTTGAAGGTGATTAAAATTCTGCTTATAATACGAACAAAACAAAAAAAGAACATCTTCAAAATTAAAATTCAGTGAGAAATTGAATCCCATAACAAAGACTTCATTTATATTCAAAGAATGCTAATAATCTTCAGTCTTTGTGCGAGGGATCTAAAACTCAATCAGTAAATCACCTTAACAACAGAATTCAAAATTGTAAAGGCAAAATAGATTTCTGTAAGATAACCACTTGCTGCTATTGATCAAAGCTCGATCTAGGTTTATGCACTATTGACAGGCTTAGGTGGAGTTTTATAGGTCATCAGCATAAATGTATCTTCAGCAAATGTTGCAGCAATATTTTCTGCTCTTTTTCACTCTTGATTATAACTTGAGCAAACATAACAACTGTTCCTTACTCTCTGGTAATGATTTTTCTCTATAGAATGAGCAGCTTTAGACAGGGTGGTATTATTTTTTCCATTTGTTTGTTTTTGTTATTTGTTTAGGTTTTGTTCTATTTGCCAGACAGATTCAACTCATTTGCTAGCATGAACCACACAAATGGTGATTCCCTCTTTTGACTTATGTAAAGCTAATTCAATCACCATCCACAGATAACATACATTGTTTGTTTCAGATGTTGGTTAAAAATTAGGTGTCAAAAGCATAATGATAAAGGACAGGTTTTTTTTTTCCCCTGTTGAGTGAAGTTATTCTTTTCAGTACTTTTTACCATAGTCATAAAAACAAATGTGAGAAAACACTGTTTAGCAGTTCTTTCTCTTCCCCTTTCTTAGCTTACAAGTTCACTTTCAACACATGAATCTTTGTGGCTAAATATAGCACGTGTGTGTGTGTGTGTGTGTGTGTGTGTGTGTGTGTGTGTCTGAGAGGGGGGGAGGGAGAGAGAAAAAGAAAGAAAGAAAGGGAGGGAGGGAGAGTGAGAGAGAGACAGAGACAGAGTGTGTGTCTTCCATGTGCTCTAAGAATTCCTACAAAATGTGGAGATCTCACTTACTATTGTACCACTGAGATAAAGTTACAAATATTTCTTAATTTCTAATGAAGATATATAGTACAGATAAGTGAAGACCTACCATTGAAATATTACTCTCTGAATTGGTACCCCAATGTTATTGATTTTACACATACACCACCAGACCATGAGTGTTAAGTCCTTTTCAAAGGCTTGCACAGAACAGAGTCCCCTCCTTTATTCCTCAGAGCTGGCTACTGAGTAATAATGTGATCACTGATCATTGGTCTCTTTAGTTCTCAGAGCTTCACAAGTGGATTAATATATATTCTAAATTATATATTTCAATTAATTTCATCTCAGAAATAGGTTATGTTATTTAGTTACAGCTCAACTGCTATTTTCATATGATAGGTCATATTACAAATTTATTTATGTACATTATTATCGTTGCCACAAACAAACCAATCATTTCCTTAGTTCAGCTGCTTCCTTTCTGTATGTGGAAACAGCATCACATCAAAGTAGAGTAGAAAAGTCTCAAACACAGCCCTTCTTCTAGTGCATTTGAGCACCATCTGACATTTTACCTCTTCTCTGCCAAATGAAATACCCTATATACTTTCAGAACACCAGTGAGATTCAGTAGAACCATACATATGCTATTATGAAGGTTATCATGTGAAACCATCAATCAATTATATTAGGAAAAATTTCATTTGAAGAAGGAATGGGAAATAGCAGTCTTTGTGTTAGCACATAAAAGACATGCACCTGCAGACATTGTTCATTTGTAAATTTGGAGTCTAATAAGGAGAAACTGGTCAAAAATAAAAGCTTGAAATTTCTCCTTATATATTCTTACTTTCCAGTTCTCAGACAAGAGAGGTAGGGTATAGGATTCTGTTAGGACTAAGAGTCTGAGTCTGGAAGAAGCTATTAGTGAAGCTGAGTATGTTCTAGGAGCACATGATAGGATCTCGTGCTCCTGTTAGGCATCTTGACCATATTGCTGGATCAAAGGGCGACAAATTACTCTTGACTCTTTGGATTTGCTTCCTGTACTTGTCTTCTCAAGTGTGGTCAGTGAGGTTGAACAGTTGTCATGTGCCTGCTCGTTAGCAGAGTGATGATTGGCTTAAGTCATCATAGTCTACATCTATCTAGGAAAAAAGAGCCTATGATGAGAGAAAGTTCATGTTTAGTTTTCTCACATTTCATAGGTACAGAATGACAGGAAAGGAAAATATTGCCTAAGTTTTAGGCTATTAAAACTTACCCCTTTGCCTCTTAAATGAGAAATCATTGGTAATGTATACTCTTCTTTAAAGTAGCAAAGCTTTCCTTAGGTCTTAGGTTAGAATTATATTGGTTTTGGCTAAAAGCCTAAGCAAAGCTTCCAGAACAAAGAGAAAATAAATTTTTACCATGAAGAGCAAATGTAAGTCTAAGCCACATTACAGTAATAGTGTGTTCGTGGATATAAGGATATGTAATATTTCAAAATAAATGTAATCAAATAAATATATTTTTAAAAAAAGATAGCAGTTTTGGAAGCAGCTTTTTGGTAGGTTGTTATAAATATTTTTATTACTTTATTTTATTATGTATATCATGGTTTCTTTTTTGCCTGTATATAAGACTATATACCACTTGCATGCCTGGTGCTCACAGAGGCCATAATGGGCATCTGATCTCCTTGCACTGGAGTTACTGAAGTTTGAAACAGCATGTGTGTGCTGAGAATTGAACCTGGGTTCCCTGGAGCACAGCCAGTAACTTTAACTGCAGAACCATCTCTCCATTTCTGAATATGCACATTTTTAACTGTTTATATCTATTTAAATTATTGTTAGTAAATGCTAGCTAAAATCATTTGCCAGAAAATAAGAGATGGCCTAATTAGAGCAAAAATTTCAGTGTGACATGTTTGTGAGTTTTCTAAATGCGTCTTCACAGTGAAAGAGGTTTTTTCTCATCCAAAATGTGTCACTAAAAAAAAATGTAGACTTGAATTTGTTCTTAGTAGATTTTGCTAATTGGCTAACCATGGCCATGTTCAATTGCCCAATACTAATAAGAGGTTTCCTTTTCTTTCCCCACATACAACAAGAAATTTTAAACTCAGTCATCATCCTGAAGATGATGTATAACATTTCCTTTCATTTGAAATATAATTGGTTTAAGGAACTTTGTAGTACTAATATTCATTACTTGTCTTGCTACTATCAGAAAATAGTTGAAAAAGGAACTTAAGAAAAGGATGGGCTATTTTGGCTCACAGCCCAGAGGTACAATCATCATGGAGGTAAGGGATGGAGACAGGACCATGAGGTAACCAGTTGCCTTGCATCCAGCATTAAAAGGCAGAGAGTGATAAATGTGACTACTCACCTTGCTTTTGCTTTTTATTAAAGTGGTCCAGGACACCACTTTACAGAATGCTGTCAGTGTTAACCACATTTGGAGTAAATCTTCCTACCTCAGTTCACTAAATTTATCAAATCCCTCCCAGAAATGCTCAGAGATTTTTTTCCATTATGATTTATAATTATAATTATTTAATTTCCCTTAGAATTCCTTGGCAAGCTGGCAATGATTGGCCACCATAGCACCCATAAGCCCAAATTATATATTTCATTAATTGAACCTGGCAAAATTTTCAAAACATTTGTAGAGGATTAAGTGCTTATGGGCATGATTTTTAATACAGTGTTATTGTGATCATATACAATATTACTTAGTTAATGTAAATTCTTGTTGTGTGTGTGTCAGAAAATAAGAGAGAAGAAAGAATATTTCATGAGACATATGTATGATTTCATGGTCATGTGTTTGTTGAGGTTCATTTGTAGTAGCTGTTACTGCTTGTGTGTAGTCCTTTCTTTCAGGGAAGGATATGCTTCTTACGCGCTAATTTCAAGGTTTTCTGACTACTCTTTGAGCAGCTACCTATTAAAGTAAACTTAAGCTCTGAATTTTTATTTCCATTCCACCGAAAATAATAAACTATGGTATTCTTCTAGTGCTTTCAGAATGCCTGTGAAATGCCAGAGGCAGGCTTCATTTGGAGAAATTATGCCCACTGTGGGTAACTGACTTAAATTCCCAGTGAGTTAAGTTTCCTTGCTTGCTTCCTTAACTAATTAATGTGAAGTTAAAGATAGTTTATACGAACTAATATTGTTGATGAGGTTCAATTAGTTATTTTAACTTTATTTCAACTTTTCTGAGGAAGACACAACATTTAAAAATCAATTTCAATTTTAAAACAATAGGAATTGAGAGTCTAAGCACATTCTTATTACTTCCCATTTTCCAATGTTAAATGTAAGTTCAACTTTGGGTGTTCTCATTCCTGAGAACTTATGTAGAGAGATTAATGAGAATGAAAATCACTCTCGTTTCTTTTAGCTAATATGTATAACATGATTTTCCAGGTCAATTAGAATTAAATTTTGAGGGTTATTTAAAATTAGACTTAGAACTACAGACTAAATCATTGTGATTGATTATATAGTTCATTGTAAAGAAACAGAAACTTGTTAAACATGCTCAATCATTCTTTCATTAAGAATATTAATAAGATATTTTGATGTCTTTATAGTTTATTAAAAACAGGCCAATGTTGAAATGTTTAAATTAAAGTTTGTGGTTTTGTTTCACCTTGTTACCTTACCATTAAGTTCAATAGTTAGCATGTATATTCTCAACTTTCCATTGTTTTCTGGGAAGCACAGTTTCTAAGCATGAAGGAAAGAAGGGCCTCCCTGTATCCCCACTGATGCTGAGTGCATCCTCTCATTGTTCATCTCTTTATTGGCTGAATAGTTCTTTCTTTCTTTCTTTCTTTCTTTCTTTCTTTCTTTCTTTCCTTCTTCCTTTCTTTCTTCCTCCCTTCCTCTCTTCCTCCCTTCCTCCTTCCCTCCCTCTTTCTTTCTTTCTTTCTTTCTTTCTTTCTTTCTTTCTTTCTTTCTTTTTTTTTTTGAGACAGAGTTTCCCTGTGTAGACCTGGCTGTCCTGGAACTCACTCTGTAGACCAGGCTAGCCTCAAACTCAGAAATCCAACTGCCACTGCCTCCCAAGTGCTAAGTTTAAAGGCGTGTGCCACCACTGCCCGGCTAATACTTCTTTTTTTAAAAATTGGATATTTATTTACATTTCAAATGTTATCCCCTTTCCTGGTTCCCCTCCAGAAACCCTCTATTCAATTCCCTCTCCCCCAGCTTCTATGAGGGTGCTCCTCCACCCACCCATCCACTCCTGTGTCCCCATTTTGGCATTTCCCTACACTGGGGCATCAAGCCTTCACAGGACCAAGGGTCTCTCCTCCCATTGATGTCCAACAAGGCCATCCTGTGCTACATATGTGGGCTGGAGCTTATTCATTGCTATGCTGCATCTTAGTTATTCTTCTCTCTGCTGTAACAAAATGCCCAGCAGGAAGCAATTTAAGAAAGGAAGGGTTTTGCTCTACTAAAAGAGTGAGGGGCTTAAAGCCCATCAGGGTGAGGAAGTCATGGCAAGAGGGATGTGAAATAGATGTCACGTTGCTTCCATGGTCAGGAAGCAGAAGACAGTTTGAAATAGAGTCAGGCTGTAAGACCTTAAACCAGCTTCAAGTGATCCAGTTTCTCTCGCAAGCCTTCACCTCTTGAAAATTCTACATTCCAAAACAGTGTCACTGGTTGAGGGCCAAGTGTCCAAACATATGAGATAAAAGGGACTCTCTCACTTGTAACCACACAATCAATGAGAATTTTAGTCGTTTTTCTGCAAGTGTCATGAAGTATCATACTGAAGACTCTTGAATTGAAACTAAAAGTCCTCTACAGAGTAAGATGTCAGTCGAGTAGAGAGGCAACCTACAGAACAAAAGAAAACCTTTTCCAGCTACAATTCTGACAGAGAGAATTCAAGAAACTAGACATCAAGAAAATAACCCAATATAAAATAATGTATCTCTAATATAAACAATTCCCAAGAGAAGACGTACAATCAATGAATAAATAAACATCTAAAAAGTATCTAAAATAATTAGCTATTGGAGAAATGTAAATTAAAACAGCTTTCAGATTCTGTCTTCTCTCATTGGATGGCTCTTTTCAAGAACTCAAGTGACAACAAATGCTTATGAGATATGGGGTAGTGGAACCCTTATTTACTGTTCGTAGGAGTGTAAACTCTTGCAGCCACCATGAAAATCAGTGCGGAGATCCCTCAAAAAGCTATAAACAGGTCTACTAAATTTTCTAGTCCTGGGCATAGTCCAAATTGATTCTATGTCCTACTACAGAGACACTTGATCAACCATGTTCATTACTGCTCTATTCACAGTAGCTAAAAAAAGATGCAGTCAGCCTGGAAAATAAAAATGCAGTTCATATACACAAATAAATTTATTCAGCTCTAAAGAAAAAGATGAAATTATAAATTTTCAAGTAAATGAATGAAACTTAAAATTATACTGAGGAAGGTAACCCAGGCTCAGAAAGATAAATGCCACCTTCTCTCTCGTGTGTTGATCCTAGCTAGCTTCAAATCTTTAGATTTGTGCATTTAACCTGGAGTAGAAGAATAGTAGAGAAGGAGTATTAAGATGGGGGATATATTAGGAAGGATGAGGATAGCAGATTATAGGCGATATAAAAACAGATCGAATTGCAGGGTATGAAGAGTTGGGGGGAGTTGATGGGTAGATGAGTGGGACAAAAAGAGGGTTAATCAAAACAAAGGGTGTTTGACAAAGTCACATACAAACCTACTACCTTATAAGCCAAATTTAAAAGTGTGGAGTGGGGAGAGGGAGGGGAAAAGGGAAGGGGAGG
>NW_021604577.1:2053944-2055406 GCF_004785775.1 Grammomys surdaster
AAAATTGGATATTTATTTACATTTCAAATGTTATCCCCTTTCCTGGTTCCCCTCCAGAAACCCTCTATTCAATTCCCTCTCCCCCAGCTTCTATGAGGGTGCTCCTCCACCCACCCATCCACTCCTGTGTCCCCATTTTGGCATTTCCCTACACTGGGGCATCAAGCCTTCACAGGACCAAGGGTCTCTCCTCCCATTGATGTCCAACAAGGCCATCCTGTGCTACATATGTGGGCTGGAGCTTATTCATTGCTATGCTGCATCTTAGTTATTCTTCTCTCTGCTGTAACAAAATGCCCAGCAGGCAGCAATTTAAGAAAGGAAGGGTTTTGCTCTACTAAAAGAGTGAGGGGCTTAAAGCCCATCAGGGTGAGGAAGTCATGGCAAGAGGGATGTGAAATAGATGTCACGTTGCTTCCATGGTCAGGAAGCAGAAGACAGTTTGAAATAGAGTCAGGCTGTAAGACCTTAAACCAGCTTCAAGTGATCCAGTTTCTCTCGCAAGCCTTCACCTCTTGAAAATTCTACATTCCAAAACAGTGTCACTGGTTGAGGGCCAAGTGTCCAAACATATGAGATAAAAGGGACTCTCTCACTTGTAACCACACAATCAATGAGAATTTTAGTCGTTTTTTCTGCAAGTGTCATGAAGTATCATACTGAAGACTCTTGAATTGAAACTAAAAGTCCTCTATAGAGTAAGATGTCAGTCGAGTAGAGAGGCAACCTACAGAACAAAAGAAAACCTTTTCCAGCTACAATTCTGACAGAGAGAATTCAAGAAACTAGACATCAAGAAAATAACCCAATATAAAATAATGTATCTCTAATATAAACAATTCCCAAGAGAAGACGTACAATCAATGAATAAATAAACATCTAAAAAGTATCTAAAATAATTAGCTATTGGAGAAATGTAAATTAAAACAGCTTTCAGATTCTGTCTTCTCTCATTGGATGGCTCTTTTCAAGAACTCAAGTGACAACAAATGCTTATGAGATATGGGGTAGTGGAACCCTTATTTACTGTTGGTAGGAGTGTAAACTCTTGCAGCCACCATGAAAATCAGTGCGGAGATCCCTCAAAAAGCTATAAACAGGTCTACTAAATTTTCTAGTCCTGGGCATAGTCCAAATTGATTCTATGTCCTACTACAGAGACACTTGATCAACCATGTTCATTACTGCTCTATTCACAGTAGCTAAAAAAAGATGCAGTCAGCCTGGAAAATAAAAATGCAGTTCATATACACAAATAAATTTATTCAGCTCTAAAGAAAAAGATGAAATTATAAATTTTCAAGTAAATGAATGAAACTTAAAATTATACTGAGGAAGGTAACCCAGGCTCAGAAAGATAAATGCCACCTTCTCTCTCGTGTGTTGATCCTAGCTAGCTTCAAATCTTTAGATTTGTGCATTTAACCTGGAGTAGAAGAATAGTAGAGAAGGAGTATTAAGA
>NW_021604577.1:2055506-2060506 GCF_004785775.1 Grammomys surdaster
GGGATAGAGGGAGGGAGGGAGAGAGTGAAAGCCTGACTGTCTGACTAGTGTTGTTTCTGAAAGACAAGGTTTAAGCAAACAAAACTCCATCATGAATTGTGTGATTCCTCATTAGTTTTATTCAGTAAGACCCCAGAGTCTCCCAAACAATATAGGTATTTACTCCTCTTCTTGGTTGCCCAATGGACTCTATTGTTGAAAATCCTACATAACTTTGTTGCAAAGTGAAGAGAAATCAAGCTGGAAATTAGGTGGAATCTTCTTTCCTGACAAGTATCCTGAGTGCCAGAAGGTGGTTTGTGGATTGTTTATCCAGCTCTTCCTGCCACTGAAGCATTTGCTACTCATGTACTCTGGGGGAGCAGCAGCCATTGTCTTCAGTTATGTGCTAAAGAGCCCACTGGGCTGTGTTGGACTCTGATAGATGTCCATGATCACACAGATAATCTGATTGAATTCAGTAGGGAAGAAGGAGATTAAGAGGGAGAGAGGGATGGATAGAAGGAAGGACTGAAGGACTTAAGGAAGGAGGGAGGGCTACCGGGAGGATAAGGGAAAAGGAATGGGAGGGGGTAACAGGAGTAGGAGGACATCAGAATTAATGGGAGTTACCTTAGCATGGAATACTTTATAAATGTACAATATTGTCAAAGAGAATTTTTTACATTGTACGAATAAAACATTGTAGTTCTATTATTTTCCATGAAGAAATAAAATGCCAACCCAGTGCTTCATCTTGTTATCATTCGGATACATAATCAAGCAGTAAGGTCTGTTTTCCTTGTGTTAGTACCCTGAACAAATGTATTACAATTTAGGTAACATGTCAAATACTATGTTGAAAATATAGAGTCAACATGGAGATGGCTAACAGTGAGTGTCTACTAACACATGCATACTCAGTTCTAGTCACTCATCATTCCAAAGTTGCAGAGCCAGATCCACTTAGCAGAAAGAATGTGAGAAATGTCCCATGTCCTAGATAATCCCCTAAGGAACAGTAGGGAAAGAAGCAGAGAGTATATTGCCAACCACTGCCAGGATATAGGGTTTATCAAAATTGGAAGGCTACTGAATAAAAGTCCATACACACACACATCAAACTTCCAGGATATATATTTTGGTTTACATAGCACAGGCAAAATGTACTCTAAATCTAAGATTTAAGCATTTAGGAATTTTAGGTTTGGAAAATTCAAATGATCTTCCATAGTTAATGAGTTTCAAAGAGGATTTGGCTCTGGGCCATACCAGGGTACAAAATGTAAAATGGGGTATGAACTAGTCTGATGCTAAAAACATCTCACTATCTGCCATTATATTCCCTTTATAAAACCAGAGATGCTGTAGATACTGAAGAGCTAATGTGTCTGGAGAAGTAAGTTTCACCCTTCCTAGGAAAGTTCCTAATCTTCTTATGAGTTCTCTGCTACAAGTAGAGTTGCTTGCTCCTGTTAGCAGACACACATCACTTTCTTTTGAAACTAGTCCTGGTTTTAGAAAGGAGGATTAAATAAATAAAATTTAATAAAATAATAATTATAATAATAATAAAGAAGAAGAAGAAAAGAAAACTGAATTAAACAAACTAAGACAGTGATTCTCAACCTTCCTAATACTGTGACCATTTGGAGACAGGTCCTCATGTGGTAACCCCCCCAACCATAAAATTATTTTAGTTTCTATTTCATAACTGTAATTTTGCTGCTGTTATGTATCACAATATAAATATTCCTGTTTTCTGATGGTCTTAAGTGACCTCTGTGAAAAGGTCTCTCGACCCTGAGCAGGTCTTGATCCACAAATTAAGAAGCTGCTTTTTAAAGCTTTAGGATCATATCTCCAAAGATTCAAGTCAAAACTTGAATTTATAGCTTTATTTAAAGCTTTATGTTGTACCTGTGATGTATTTGGTAGAATCTATTCCATGCTGTTGTCTTCAGCTTCTGCATAATGTTTTTGCCACTGATAAATCCTGTTTTGATTTTTGCCAATATTTAAGCCTTTCCCGGGCTAGGCTCTTGCCTGAATATACCACAGCTTAGGTTAAAGACTGAGAAGCTCATTTATAGATGCCAAAACCAGTCATTGACAGAGTTTGAGGATTCGGGCATCATGCTTATGCAAATTTACATTATTTAGTGTCATATTTACCACAGTAGGAATGACAATAGTAGTGAGTTACCTGGGATTGTATTTAGGTGCTGTGTTCAGTCTGCCATCGAGAGTCCCCTTCAGCTTTTGTACCAACTTTGCTATCGGTGCCCATTTCATTTCTGCTTCATTTTGCTTCATGGCTTTTCCAGCTGTCAACATTCCATTATGATAAGCCAGAGCAGTCCACTCTTCTAAGAGTCAGAATTATTCTAACATTCTTTCAATTTGCCTATTTCATAAACTTAAGAATAGCTGCTTTTGAAACAAGCACAAAAGACCAATGTGCTGTGGCATGATGAATAATGGAATTTCTTACAATGATATATATAACTTTTCTGTTTTTCAACAAGTTTTCTTGGAAGCTACCTTGATGGTAGGTGACAGAGATGTAAAGGTGAGTTTGGACTTGGTCCCCATTTCTAAGCAACTTACGTCATTGTGGGACAGTTTTAGAAATAATTATGTTGCGATGTAACAAATGTTTAGAAAAGCAGTTGGTAAATGCTCAGTAATTATAAAGTCATAGTCAGTTTCTGTCGGTGGAATACAAGCACCAATAAATGTTGGTTGTTTTGATATTTCTGATCAGTGCTACTTGTTTAAATTCAGGGTGTCAAATGAATTAAAAAAAGGGTCCATTTATGACATTATCATTTTTCTTTGTATACCAAAACTTTACTATTTGCTGAAGTTTTAAAAACGTTTCATAATTTCTGAAATTACATGCTTGACTCTATCTGTGCTTTTGATGTTCTGCTAATCTAGGTTTGGAACACACCTTTATCAAATGTGATTTTCATGCCGTCTAATAGTTCTGAGACTATAGTTAGCTTTAATGTCCTCAGATGTTTGTGGAAAAACATGAATTTTAGACATTCAGCCCAATTTATGAAATACTTCTTTGACACAGTAGAGGAGAACCGGAAAAGTACTTTCTGAATCAAATTGAAGCAAGAGTTTTCCTCTAACCTTTTCAAAATTGCTTTATTTCTTTGAAAAGTTTCTTTGCACTTCAAGAGACAAGCAACTGTATGAAGTCATCTTGGGAACCGACTGAAAACCCTATCCTAAGCAAGGAGGCTTACTGACCTGAGTTAATTGGATACCCACTCTGAGATCTCTGCACATCGAGATGTGCTAATTGCATTGTCTTATCACACATAATGATGCAATTAACTTGCATCACCAGCCTGTGCTGTTTGTTAACACCATCCTTTCTCAAAGATATCAATACCCCCAAAGACCAGCACACACACTGTAGAAAGATTTGACATATAATTGTGCTGAAATGTGCTTTTTAGTGAAACTTCAACCTCTGGTGACCATGATATTTGAAAAAGAAATGTTCTCAGCATGAGGAAGAAAGAAAGGAAATTGACCCTTCCTTGAAAAATTTTTTACCAATTTACATATTTCTTTCGTGCTCAGCATTTCTATGTTCAGTGAACCTAGTCTGCATGTGGCTTCTTTCTTCTTTCCGCGTGCTTGCTTTTAAGCTCTTGTGTGACTTTCTTTCTGTGTAAGTTAATGATATAATTAGCTGGAAGGTTTTGGATTATTTTAGCAGAATCTCAGGAGAAAATTGACAGTGATATTCTGCCTTGGCGTAGTAATACATTTTCCATGATTGCAGTGGCCTAGGTATCATATCTCTAGGTTCAAAGCATATCCTGCAGATAGTTAAGTAAAAAAAAAAGTCAGAGGTCACAGAATTGAGAGAAACAGAGAGGTAGGAGAGGGAAATGGAGAGGGAGAAGATTGAGAGAGTCCATGGGAAAGTTGAAAGGAAGGGAAAGGCAGGAATGAGGTAATTATATATTTATTTTATAAAATACAAAAAAAGGGGGGATCACATCCTGTCATGATTGTTTCAAGAAGACAAAACACCCATGCTCCTGTTACAGAATTCTGTCACCCATATAATCTGCCACCATTATTAGGAAACAAACAAACAAAAAAAGGTACATTCTCTTATCAAGATGAATGTAACGATTGACCATGTAACACTGCACTTCTAGCTGACAATACATATTGAGAACATCACTTTATGTCAATAGCATAGATCTTGTGATTAATGTTCTTACCACAAATAAAACCAGAGGAGAACAAGAAGTTATGATTATGGAAAGTATATTTAGAGTCTTTTATGGCAGTGTTCTCATAAAAGCATTCGTGGGTCTGAACTCACCAAGATGTCTGAAATAAATGTGTCCAATACTTTACATATTAATCATACTTCACTACATTTTGGTGTTAATGGTGCTGTGAAGGATGTACGCCTCTGAAGTATTAGAAGATAATATTTCCTTGATTCTTAGATAGAAAGAAGGTTCTGAACATACACGTACATGTACACACTCACATGCTCACCTGCGTGCCTCCTTGACTCTGCAAACAGCAATCATAATTCAAACAAGTATGCTATTAATTTTCCACTCTCCTGACAATGCCACTATGCTTTGTTTTAAAGTTACGTTGTTGAAAATGGTTTCCTCTCTCTTCTGTTTGAGCAGAGACTGCGCACCCAGTGAGTAGCATCTTGGCTAGTTGACAGAGTATAACATCTGTTGTACAACAACAACAGTAACTACTCCTACTACTACTCCTACTCCTGCTACTATGACGACAACGACAACGACTACTACTACACAAGAGCTCACAGACACATGGCAGTATCCAGGTGCAAGTATTTACTTTGTTATTCAGTCAATTGTTTATTCAGATATTGTTATATCTGAGGCAGTTTAAATTGAATTTTTACCAGTGTAGAGATTTTAGACTATATCTGACCTTTCTTTTGATAAAAGAAGGTAAATTTAAACGTACTTTTGTGATTTCTTTGC
>NW_021604577.1:2062154-2110390 GCF_004785775.1 Grammomys surdaster
ATCCATCCATCCATCCATCCATCCATCCATCCATCCATCCATCCATCTATCTATCTATCTATCTATCTATCTATCTATCTATCTATCTATCTATCTATCTGGGCTTTTGAGAAAGGACTTCCTAGATAACTCAGTTTACCCTTAAACTGGCTATCCTCCTATTCCTCTTTTCTGAAGTGTGAAATAACAAGAAGGCATAACCATATTAGGCTTACCACTTTTTATGGCTAAATTACCTTAAATCCTTTCTCCTGGTTTTGTAATGCCCAGTGGAATGTTGCCCATATTCACCTTGTTATTCAATAATTCAGTCCAGAGCTTGTTATTTTTATGTAACTGTATCCTAATACCCACAATCAGCCTGAATAACTATTACTAGAGCCATCTGTGTGGACCTTAGCTGAATCCATAGCTCTCTATACATCCACTCATATATGTTCGTATGATTTCTGGGCTAAGTTGATTAGATGAATGTGTATATCTTCCCTGCCCACAGGGAAGCCCTCATCAGTCTTACCCATAGCAGGGTCACAAATTACATCATGTTTGCTTATGCAGCAACTTTCTCCCATGCATACTCAACAAAATAGTATGTGAAGAAAAATATGTTTTGTAGAAACAGAATTTTTGCTGTGTACATTATTACCATAATTTGATCAATAAGATGAAATATACTCTAGCTTAATAAGTTTGTATTATATCTAATTTAAGGAAAGTTTTCCTTTGGCAGTCTTCATATTTGTCTTGACTTTGACTTTTTTTCCAGTTCATTTTCTTTTCTTTGTAGGTTAAAATGGTGGTCCAAATTCATACTTCCCTCATTTGAATTTTACCCTCAACAAATTCCTAGTCTTCCCAAGTACTATAATAGTATGATATGGTGGGCTGGAGAGATGATTCATTTATAAAAGACTTATTGCACATGATGAAGACCTCAGCTTGGATCCAACCCAGCAACATCAAAGGCTGGATGCAGCATCATGTACCTGCAATCGAAGTCACAGGAAGTGGAGACAGGAGAATTCCTGAAGTTTGCTGCAATCAGTAACCTCCTGATTCAGTGAAAGACTATGTCTTAAGAAAAAGGAGCCTTTGGAAAAATTAAAGTTACAGGCATTAGCTTAACCAGCAACACAGCTCAGTTAAAAAAATATAAATTCATCAAATGCTTCATAACTGTTTTTTTTTAATTGGATGTTGTTTTATTTACATTTCATATGTTGTCTCCTTACCCCATTCCCTATCCACCCAGGAACCCCCGTATCCCCCCACCCCTCCTCCTTCTTCTCTGCGGATGTACCCCCTCCTACCCCCCCACTCCCACCTCCCCACCCTCAAATTCCCACCCCCTGCGGCGTCCAGCCTTCATGAGGTCAAGGAGCTCTTCTTCCACCTATGCCCAGCAGGGCCCTCTGCTCTTACATATACAGCTGAAGCCATGGATCCCTCCCTAAGTGCTCCCAGGCTGGTGGTTTAGACCCTGGGAGCTGTGGTTGGTTGGTATTGTTACTCTCTTCATGGTGCCACAAACCCTTTCAGCTCCTTCAGTCTTCACTCCTGTGAGTATTTTGTTGCTCCTTCTAAGAAGGACTAAATCACCTCCACTTGGTCTTTCTTCTTCATTAGCTTCATGTGGCCTGTGAGTTGAATCTTGGGCATTTCAAGGTTCTGGGCTAATATCCAATAATCAGTGAGTGAATACCATGTGTGTTCTTTTGTGATTGACTTACCTCACTCAGGATGATAATTTCTAGTTCCATCCATTTACCTAGGAAACTCTCAAATTGATTGTTTTTAATAGCTGAGTAATACTCCATTGTGTAAATATACCACATTTTTTGAATCCATTTCTCAGTTGAAGGACACCTGGGTTCTTTCCAGCTCCTAACTATTATAAATAAGGCTGCTATGAACATAGTTGAGCATATGTCCTTGTTTTATGTTCGAGCATCTTCTGGATATATGCCTAGGAGTGGTATAGCTGGATCCATAACCTTTATGAGGAAGGAAATTCACATCAAAATCATTTTGAGAGACCTCAAAGTTTAAGAATGTATTATTGTACAGTATCCAGTGCAAATGGAAAATAAACTTTCAGTTTTGTTCAGTGTGAGAAAAGAAGAAGGAGGAGGAGGAGGAGGAGGAGGAGGAGGAGGAGGAGGAGGAGGATAGCAACTGAGAAAGACAGTTAACATTGATTTGCTTTTCACACATATGTACACATAGAAGCATACTACAATCACATGTAATAAGTACACAATGATAGCAGAGATTTAAAATTACAAAAGCGTGTTACACAAGAAGATAATACATAGAAATATCATAAAGATGAATTTTGTTATACTAAAGTAACTCTTGGAGAAACTTATTGTATATATTATTAGTTTATAGTACTGTTTGCCTTACTTAGCATTCACCAAATGAGTGTCTTTCCGATATATCCATCTGTAATTTAAGAAGATAGCTACATTGTTATGCCTTCTATTGTCTCATGGAAAATTTCTTTTATAAATTTCTGATTTCTGAAAATCTGTTTTGGCATGGTCAATCCCATGTGCAGTATAAAACACTTATTTTAAAATATACTTTTGAATAATTTTTGTTCATTTTTATACTTGCTTGAAAAATATCAGTAAGCAAATTCTGTTTTCGTGTGTGTGTGTGTGTGTATGTGTGTAATGTCTATATATGTACCTGGTTCTAGAAACCAAAACCACATTTTTCCTAATAAAGTCATATATATTTGTTTTCTCTAATATTGGTCCTTGGAAAAATTTGAGTGCTTGCTGAGGGATGGTGCATATATAAGGCAAGTATTCCTCTGTAGAATTGCTCCCTCATTTTCTCCTTTCCATTACCAATGCTTACTCTTGAAACTATTGGGCAAGTTAAAATCTATTCTTTGCAGAGCCTCTTTTCTTATACTTATATTCTGATAAGACTTTTCCCAAATCACCAATTAAACAAGATATACAGTAAAACAATAAGAAAAACAACAGTTTTCAGGGAGAAAAATAAAGAAACACTTAAAATCACATTGCATATTCTTCTTTGTTTGGTATGACTTGGTTTCAAAATTAATTAAAATCATTTGTTATGGTCTTTCAAATTCAACTTTTTTGGTCTGTGTGGGTTCCTCACTCTTCCAGGTATTGGCTTTCTGCACCTCTTTTCAGGCCAGCTCCAGTTTACTTAGAGCACATAGAGAGGCTTGAGACTATTATTCATACACACACGGCATTCCCACCTGGATTGTGGTTATATGTGAGACTGAATTATTCTCCCTCTTATGGGATAACTCTTCAGAGACAGTCTGCAAATAAATTCCTCACCATCCATGGTATGGTGTGCTTTGCAGTTAAAGGACCCTTCATGACCACTTGAACACTTAAGTGATACAGAATACCAAAAGTGGCCTATGTGTGAATTGTCTCTGACTGGTCATCAAGGGAACATTTAGAAAGATTAACAACATTTTAGAGAAGTTTTTGATAGAAATGATTATGAGTTGAGTAAATCTGTCTTCGGGAGTTTCCAGGTTTACTTGAGAAGAAGAGGAAATATTTCATGCAATAATACAGTGTAGGCAGGTCCAACAAGTGATGAGGAGTTTGAATGCTATGCAAGCATGTCAAGGAAGAGGAACGACTGTCTGGGGTGGAAGCATAAAGTTAAAAGTCGAATAGTTCATGAACAAGTGGTACAATTTTAGCAAATAGACAAACACTAGGGATTGCATTCAACATTGAGCTTTTTATTAGAGATGCTTCCTTGAAGGAGTAACAAAAACTCAGATGGAAAGCAAGCAGAAAGCATACTCTGTAAACTGTGTGTTCTGCTACAGCATGCTAGGTCCTATTCCTTATGCAAGGAGTACTGAGAGACCAGTGTTTTGCTGGGTTGGAATAGAAAACACTTTTTTATCCTTTGCCCCAGCTACTTTCAAAGACTTTACCAAGTATTTCAATGCTAGAAGAGATATTCATTTATCTCTAGAATAAGCTAAAATATGTGGTTTAGGAATTTATGTGGTACCTACCTGTATTTTGCTGCAAGCAAAATTGAAAATGAACATTACATAATCCTGTGGGATATTCAATGTCAACATCTTCCTCTCCTCAATCACAGGATATTGCCCCTTAGCCTAAGCCTTGCTGATAATTATTCTAGCAATTGTTGGCCTTGTGATTGACTTATACCTATCTATATTCAGACTTTTAAAAAGGCATGTGTATTATATAAATTCTAAATGATATTAATAACCCAGAGCATGAATAATTGATTGCTTAGTATACTTAACATTTTCAGCAAATTTCCATGATCCTCAAGGAGACCAGTACTAATTTTGCTTAAAGTGCTAAAGAAAATGGGAAAGTTTCTGCAGTTTGATTAATTGATACCCTAAGGACATGACCTAGTCACCCGCTGATCTGCTAACTATGCGAAGGTGAGAGTGTTTGAGAACTCAATTATAATTACCAGGATTTAGACCAACACAGAGTTCCCTCTGATTTAATTGTATCTTCAAAGCTTACAGTGGGATCAAGGTTGGCGGCCATTTTAAAAACTCAGTCATTTTTATTGGATTCACACAGGTTGTAATCTATCTAGTAATAAAACGATAAAATTATTTCATTCAAAATTCTGTGAAAAGAGCCCCTGATCTCTTGTCTGTTTCCAAATTTCCGTAAGGTCCAGATTTTCACAGTTATCATACACTTAAATCCTTGCTCTCTATCTCCTTATTTATTCTGATATGCAAAGTGACTCCCCCCTGTTCCAACACCATGCTACTTGCCCACATCCCAGCTATGCCATCTCCCAATGGAACGTTCCACTGAGTTGCGAACACTTCAAAGTCAACATGGCTGAAAGGCTTCTCTCCCAGTCAGAAATCTCTCTACATTTACTACTTCCTCTGTTAGTCTGTGATACATGTTTGCGTTTTAGCAGCACATTCTTGAAATATTATTATCGTTGGAAGACTGTCTAATAATCTGACCTTTGTTTCTTTAGTTTTGACGAATGGGTTGTGCTTATGTTGGATGGTAACAGGAAATAGGCTAAATTGAAGGCGTGTAAGGGCTTTGTACTATTTTCTTGACTTTTCAGGGGATTTTTAAAAAGATCCTAGTAGAACGTATGCTTATTTATTATGCTTAGCTTGAATAGAATGTTTAAGTTCAGCCAAAGATGTGCTGTTATATGATTGTAAAACCGGAAGTATATACAAGCAAGAAGAGTCTTTTTAGTCTTTACTTAAAGCAGGGGGATGATTATGAACATAAAACAATTTAAAAGAAAAAAAATCTTCATTTCAGTATTTACATCAATTTCAATTTTTCAGTTATTTACGGACTACAGATTCTAATTCAAAGCACTAAGGTTTTGATGAGACAATACAACCAATTATTATCAATAGACTGGTACTGGAGGCCGAAGGGAATCTCATTTAAATGATGCTCTACAGCCTTAACCTACATGAAATGTCTTTGCAAAGGGACATGAGTATATTTTAAGAAGAAAGATTAGTTCAAAGGGAATTGGGGAGATGAAGAAGAAATTTACAAATTCCAAGTATAAGGACAAAAATAATCTGACATCTGCAGCCGATCCATTCATTAAAATAAGACAATCTGTGCTTCCCATTTTTGTAAGTCTTTTGCAGACTGGCTTAACTTTTCATTCTCATAAAATTGGAGATGAGCTGTTTGGTTTATTGGTAATTGCAGCAGCAGTAAAATGGCCCTATGTTTGCCAGTCCACAAACCCCGTGGATGTCTCTCTTCTCTCTCGGCAGTGCCAGCCTGCCGCATCATTTTCGCTTGCAACGTTCCTTGATGAAAAAGCAGCAGCTGCTGGTTCAAAATAAACTTGTTTCTGTTTACGCTGTCAGCAGAAAGCTGTTTTAAAAAATCATTAGATGCTTCATGCTGTTGCAGTATGTTAAATTGCGAGGCACTGGGAAACATTCCCCAAAGACGAACACCATGCAACGTCCGTGCCTGCGACATACAGTGTTCCTTTGGCTGAATAATTCAAACGCAGGTGAGGTTGGTAATTTCAGGTGTTTACACATAATGTAGTGAAGACAAAACATGGTATCGAAGTTACTTCCAGGTTGGTGAGCTCTACACAAAGGAAGAGTTCTGTAAAGCACAAGTCACCGAGATCAGTGGCTTGGTGGCAAGGCTGGAGCCGACTGAGCTCAACTCACACAATTGTAAGATCCTTTCCTGATCGACCTCAACCGTACTTTGTCTATCGGATTCGAATCCTCTTTTAAGAATTTTGCCCTACATCATGCAGTTTTTCCATGTCGGTGGATTTCCTTAATTGTTAGAGTATTCATGGATCATACATATTGTCCTAACCCTCCCTACAAAATATGGTAGATCCTTTCAGACGTTCTTGTAGTATTTGAAGTTTATCATTAACATTTATTACTTTAATAATTAAGGATGACAGATACTAAGATTTTGTTTTTTTTTAGTGAAACTGTGATAATATAACCAACATTATTTAGGTAAGAGTTTAAGTGGAGATTTTGGTGGACTTTGAGAAATGTTTATCCTGCACCACCATCACCATGGACAATGCCATGCAGCCCTTTGCGGAAAATCTTCCCACCCATTCTCAAAACTAGGTAACCACACAATTTTCTCAGTCAGTCTTATTACTGTTAGACTTTAACCAGAAAAGACTAATCTAGTAGCCTTTTTGTTTATGTTCTATTTTGCTAAACAAGTTACCTTTTGCATCCATTCCTTAGAATCGTTAGTTTGTTCTATTATGCTGACTACATTGAGTGGATAGTGCATATTTTAGTTTATATTACATCATCAATAATCATTTGAATTACATCTACAATTTACTATTATTAAATCTATATATGTGTATTTTGTAAGCAAATGATTTATTTCTCTTGTTTCAACAACTATACTAATGGGGTAATAGTTACATATTTGTTTAGGGTTTTTGTTTCACAGTATGTTCTTTTGAGACAGTATCATTGTGCAGCTCTGGCAGGCCTAAAACACTCTATGAAGACAAGACCAGTATTGAACTCACATAGATCTTCCTTTCTCTGCCTCCTGAATATTTAGCCTTGTTCAACCCACATCAGATAAGCTTTTATTATGCAGCTGATTAGGATTTACACAAAGAGCCAAAACTGGACAATGTTCAGAAAATGAGAGACTTTCGAGCACTCGGGCCTGAACAGGAGGTTTGCATCAAACTACTCCTCCCAGGGACCAATGCAGAAGAGGAGGCAAAACATTTGTAACACTCACAAATGATGGTTGATTCGAAGGAAACAGGGCCTTTGTGACACAACAGGACCTGAATGCCTCTTCCCTGAGGGTTAGCTTTCATGGTATCATAAAACACCATACAAGCTACCAAAGGAGCTAGGCAACTACCACGCCTACCCAAGTATGATGCTCATGAATCACAACAATGACCAGCATAACATGATAACACTAAAGCATCTATACCCTGTAAATAGCCAATTGTTCTCTAATTGGTTTTAACATCCACTTAAGAGGGAAACCATGCCTGGTACTGAAAATCTAGTTAACTAATTCATTGCTAGTGATGTCTTGCATATAGGAAGAAGGCCTGTAGCCATAGATTATGAATCCAGCATAGTCTCCATGAAAAGTGCTGTATGGTTCTTTGCTATCTAAGTATTTGTCCTTATACCCACAGATATGTATAGTCCTCACCTGTCATTAAGGAAACTTCTCCTTGCAAAAGACAGAGACAAACACAGAAAACCACAACCAATCAAAGTGCAAAGATATGGAATCCAGTCCTAACTGATACATCTACAATACATTTTTTCCATTTAAGGCTCAGAAAACAATGTGGAAGAGAAGGTGGAAAGATCACGAGAGCTGGAGGATCAGGGAGTTTCATACAGTGACCCTTTGTGGCCTCCTTGCAGAGACTCTGACCCTGACATATATTTTCTCCTCTTAGGCAATCGCTGGAATCATGGTGTAAAACTCATAACCCTGTCACTCTTGCATATTTTATGCCTGCACAATCAGTACCAGTTGCACAATGCTGCCAGTTTATGCTGCTGAGTTGGAATAGATCCTGGACGATTGAACCACAGTTGCATAGTCCTTGGTGGGCTCACACTGGAAGTACTATACTGGGCTGTTATTGTTCTTCAGGGACCTCTTAAATAGTATTCTTGATTTAGGCTTTCTCCCTTCAAATTAGGTTGTATTAGCACATGATGGAACTTTCTGTGGGTGGCACCTATCTTTCGGGGCACCTTTCTTCTTTTCCTACTGCAACGCACCAGCTTTCTGTATAATGATGTTAAACTTTTAAACAGTTATAGAGCTTCTCAACATGTACACACATTTCTGATATTTTAAACTTGCTTAAACGTCTTCTTTCAGCATCTTCACACTTTTCTTAACTTTTACTCACTCTATCTATCTATCTATCTATCTATCACCTACCTAATGATCTATCATCTATCTATCTATCTATCATCTATCTATCTATCTATCATCATCATCTACCTATTATCTATCTATCAGTCTATGTCTGTCTATCTATCTCTATCTATCATCTATCTATCTATCTATCTATCTATCTATCTATCTATCTATCTATCTATGTATCATCTATCTATCTATCTATCTATGTATCATCTATCTATCTATCTATCTATCTATCTATCTATCTATCTCACACTCTTTCTCTCTCTCTCATATAAATGCACCCAAAAGCAATTCTGTTTTGAAGTTTCCTCTGTCAAACAAACTAGGCCATTGCCCTTAAATTAACACCACCCAGGTTCTCAGGACATAGACAGAATGCAGGTGAAATCTTGGCCAGAATAGCTCATGAATAGCCCCATGCCATTTCCTTATAGATTGATACTGCTCTCAGGAAACTTATCAAGAAGCCCCCAGCCCCCACTGTCTGCATTTCTCTCAGAATTCTTGTTATCTATGCTCCTACCAGAATGGCTCATTGAGTTCTGTTAACACTACTTAAGTGTTACTCTTGGCTAAAATTCCATTATCTCTCACATTTCTCTTTTAACTCAGTACTAAGGGCCTAACAATACAGGATCAGGTTTATCACCACCATGGTCCTACTTCTCATTAGGTGCTTGTCTTTATCTCACTGTTGCCACAAAGTACTTGGCAAAAGCAAGATAGAAAAGATTTGGCTTGCTGTTCTGAAAATACATTACAGCAAGGCAGGAAGAATATGGCATGGAGGCAGGAGACAGGCAGTCTGATTGCATCCATAGTCATCAAACAGAACAAAGGACGCCTGTACACAGTTCATTTTCGATTTTTCATTTACCCCAAGAACCCAGCCTGTGCAGCAACATTGTGTACATTTAGGGTGGGTCTTCCTGAGTACTGTATTTTAATACTAGAAAGGACTCTATTGGATTTAGATGATACCTCACAGATATATTCCGAGATTTGTTTCCATGATGATTCTAATTTCACTAATTTCACAATGAAAATTAACCACCGCACTCATGTGTGATAGACTTTTTGTGAATTGTCTGTTGAAATAATTTTCCAGTTTTTAAATTCTTGGGTTATTTTTGTTATTAAGTTGCCCGGAGCTTTGATTTGTTCAGATGTGTTGAAGTGTTTTCTTCATTCCCATGGCTTGCTTTATTTTTACAATAGAAACTTGAAAGAATTAAATGTTTTATTTATTTACCTCTTTATTTATTTTGTGATTGGATTTTGATATGTGTAAGCTGTTTTCAGTTCCTGCCTTCTAGAAATCCTGCTACCTCAGCTTCTGAAATAGCTGGTACTACAGGTGAGTACATCATGTCTGACTGGTGGCATTATTTGTAACGATTTGATAAATACCAATCTCTTTTCCTTTTTTCTAATCTTACTCTTTCTTTCCTTCTCTTTTCTCCTTCCCTACTTTGCATCTCTCCAGTCCTATTCCTTTTCTACCCTTTTCCTTATGTCCCTTTCTTTCATTCCTTTCTTTGCAACCACTGCCCTCCCCTCTGGCTCTTTCCTGACCTGGCCTCCTTCTTATTCCTTCCGGTTTCCTTGATAGGCTCTGTCTACATAGCCAAGGCTTGTTTCAAAGTCCTGCTCCTTCCCTATATTCCCAAGAGATAAAATATATCACATTTGCCAAAACTTGACACTTTTAGCAAAACGTACCATTTTATGAGCACTTCCCAAGTTCATCTTTTACCAATACCTACAAACATTTCAACTTATAAGATTGTATGGATCTCTCCTTTCCATCTCACAAGGAAAACTCTACGTCTAGACTGTTATCCTTCCTTTACTTGCAGAGAACACTAGGTCTTATTTTCTTTGCTCTCATTTTATATGTATCTAAAAGTGTTGTGTACCATAAGAAGTTCCTTTTGGCTAGAAGTGCTGAACAGGATTACCTCATTAACGCTAATAGAAACATTTTATGGATTCTTATAATGCATCATACAATTTGTTAGTTGCTGGAAATAATAAATCCTGTGAGATCAATTCTTTGCTATGGAGAATTGAGGGTAAACACAAGTAAGGAGGTAATTACAAGTGTCATAAAGGAAGGACCAAATAAAAGAAAGCGTTACCGGCACTGACAATGATCAGTAGCGGGGAATGGGCTTCTGGCATGGGCATTAGTGTTCATAGAGGAGTGGTTGTGAGTTATATGTTCTCACACGGGTCATGCCATTTGAAAAAAAAAAAAACAGAGATTGAAGGAAAAATGATTTTGCTTAGCATGTACTCAGCTTGTTTTTCTCCTCTAGCTTGAGCTGATAGAGGTTGTTATGGGTAGTAAATCAATTTTCCTGCAACCCAGTGCTTCAGATGGGTTTTATGTTCCTGAGTCACAGCAGGACAAATGGATCCATTATAGGCTGTCTTCCAGCAAGAGTGCGCCTTGAATGAACATACAGCTGCTCTCGAGCTTCCCCTTAGAGTGGCTTTTACTCATCTCCCTCTTTTCTTAGTTCAAGTCTTGGTGTCTAAGAAGAGTCTTGCTTATTATTATGTGGCCCATCTCTACATGCTCAGGATGTGGAAACTGCTCTCCGTAGAACATGGGCTCTGGAATTAAATTGGACACAAAATCTTTTGAAGACTTCACATTCTTTATACTTCTAGTTTTACTAATCAACTTAAAAAATATTTATGTAGCATGTGTCATGTGTCAAGAACTATGCCCGGTGTTTGGAATTAAAATGCAAATAAAAGAGATGCAGCTGATACTCTTATAATGTCAACAAAAAATGGGAATCTATGGTACTGGCTAGCTAGCTCCAGTCATAATGAGGATATGGTTGATGGCTGATACATGGACTATTGGTATTTAGGGCAATGATTTCAAACTATATTTGAAAGGCAAACATTCTAAGCATATAGAAAATATAATACAGTTTTTAAGTAAAATTATTTCTCTGCTGTGAAGTAAAATCCAAATTTCTTTTTAAGCAATCTTATAAGGTATAGCAAAAAAAAAAAATCAACCCAAAGCCATATTAATATACATGAGTTGTGACAGTGGATTGAGCTGGGTGGGGTACAAAAAGTGGTTATAGTCAAAATATACTTACTATTCAACATCAGGACCAACTAAATGATCACAACAGTCAGGCGAAGAGGATCCATTTGTGAAGGTAGACACCAAGGATTCTGATTTGCATCATTGGTTGGTTAGGGACAGATGATTTACAGAGCTGGAAATACAGAACACATAGCAAAATGGTGAGTTTGGGCTATGATAAGTATGAGATATGTATAACATGTAAAATTGGAGATATCTTGGAATGAGAATGGAGTGCTGGTGGCTGAACTATAGATAAGCTTTGAAAGCATTCTGCCTAAAATTGAATTAAAAGATTCAGTGGTAGAAGGAATGACCTCAGAATGTAGAATGATGAAGAAAGTACCTTAATTGAGCCCTGAAGGATGTCATATTCAGGGACTGGAGAAGGAGATTTTGGCATAGGTAACAAGCTCTGAGACAATGGAAGAAAATCAGTACAAATGTCTGTCTTGAAAGTAAAAAGATTTTTTATGAAGGTACCTGTACCAAGTACTTCTGAGAATTCCTCAAGGGAAGAAGGACTGACTAGTGAGTTGCATAATATTAAGTGATACTTTAACAAGAGTAGTTTTGATAGATTAGTGCCAGAATCCAGACTGGACTGAACTTACTAGTAAATAGCATGTGGAAAATGAATGCCCAAGAGGGAAATGTGTTCGACATGATTATGGGTAGCTTTGTTCATATTTTACACTGAGTTAACGTTTTCTTTGTCTTTAAATATTCATGCTTGGTACAGTACATATTTTATTCCAGGGAAAAGGTTTCTTTGTCCTTAAATTCTCATGCTTGAAATGGCAGGGTCCTAATCAATTACCAGAAGAATAGGGCATGCAAAAATAAAAAAAATGCATTACCTGCCATAAACCTTGCATGCTAACTTTAATATGCTAACTCAGAGGTTTAATTCCATAAATAGTTATTTAGGCCATAAAACCATAATCTAGACTGCTGTTTGATAAAATGCAACTGGAAGAATAAGTCAACACACAGTTTTGGGGAAAACTACTAAATTTCATCTCTATAATAGTTCTTTAGAAGCTTTAGTGTGTTCAAATTTCTACACTGGTATTCTAACAGAAGATGATTAAAGACATTCCTCCAGCCACAAGAAAGTATATCTGAGAGCACAGTAGCTTCTGGCATTGGACTGGATCACTGATGTGCAGACTATGAATGGAAAAGAACAAAGGAGAAAGCTTCATCGTTAATCAAGCTGCTTTGTAGGTGACTGGCTATTAGACACACCATCCAATCTCAATCTAGTTTCATAGGAGCAAATGTATCAGTCACCTAAATACAATATAAGATAAATTGTGTCCTACATTGAGAATTGATGCCAATGTACCTCTACATGCATGGGGGCTAGAAAATTGGATTAGGAATTTAATGCACATTGATTTGGAAAGTAACATATTTTTCTTTTTTAAAGTCATAGTTATTTTCCCAAATGGGAAAGCATTATAAAATAATATTATATCACTTAGTGAACACTTGGGAAGACAACTTTTAATGTAATGTAGATAGTGCAATAATTTCAATTGAACAATATTCTATTATGTACTTACCATTGTTTCTTCCTCTTTCTTTATTTCAGGTAAGATTATGATATGCCCAACTGTCTGTAATATAGCCCTAGTGTATCAGTCCAACAGTAATTAATCTCATGCTTATCTCATTTAACAAGTATCTTGGAGAATTTTCATAGTGGTTTATTGTTAGTGAAATCTACCCATCTTTTTAACTGCTAATTTAATTTAAAATTTCCTTCCTTGGGCTAATTTCTACTTAGATAATTTCAGATGTGTGAATGAATGCTTTCTGAGTTGTCCATTAGACAGGAGTACTAACATATTTACAAAATGTTCAAGTATGAACCTATTGTAATATTAAATGCAGATCAAGTCAACAGTTCTTTTTAACATATATTGTTTCCAAGCTTTTGTGAATTGAAATTCTTATTAATAAGCTATTTTGTAGGAAAGATGAAACCATGACTAAGACCTTAAAGGATATTTTATAATCAAATTACCTTGTGTGTAATATGGTAATTAATTATACAAAAATTCACACAAAGTGCAGGTCTTTGATTATGTACAATCTTAAGTGCTCTAATATATTATTAATGATATTTAAGTACTCTTTAGTGAAGAAACAAGAAAAGTCTTATTTCATAATTTCATATCTGTATTTATTTATTTATCTAGTTTGTCATGGAGTATTAACTGAATGATTTATGCAAGTTACTGTTTCTGATGACGAACAATATCTTACTGTTTCTAAGCTACACCTTTATTTGTTACCTGAATTAGGTTGCTTTTGTCTTTTGTTTTCCACTAGCCCTTTACCCTTGTCTTCCTAGGGGTGTGTGTTTGACCACTACTTTTCTTCACTTAAGTTTCACAGGAGATTGTACCTATTCTCAATTTCCTCTGGAAGAAGAAATTCTTGACATGATAGATGAGCCTTGAATTCTGGAGATCTGCAGGGTTTGGGATTTGTCATCGGACCTATGTTAGCTGAGTGATTTGAGGGAAATTAAACATCTTAGCTTTCCCATTTCTTCATCTGTAGAGTGAGAAATCTGTCTTACAGGATGGCCCTAAGGAATAAATATTTCCCAAGACTATTCTGTGTTTCCTGTCATTGTATTCAGCACTCAGTCATGCAGTCCCTGCGCTGTTGGTCTTATTCATGATTCCAGAGCTACAGTAGCAGAGACTACCATATGTTTACTGCTGTTATATATTTACTACTACTTACTTCAGTTTCTCAACAAAGTAGCTAATCAATGAATGTTTATTAAATTGATGGTGATAAAGTTTTGTCAAGAGTCAAGATCTCTTAGTAGTTCATAGTGTAAAATGAGCGAAGGATAAGTAAATAAGTATAAAATTCCTAATAAAATGTAAAGATGTATGAACAAACATGCCAACTCAGGCTGGTGAGAGAGTCCTGTGAGTGCATCTACTTGGTGACTGCTGGGTGTGGTAGTGACACAGGTTCTCCTTTAACAAGTTTATTTTAGTGCATAAGATATTTAAGTCCTAGAAAATTGTGCAGACCTTCATATTCATAGACATGAGATGGTTTAATACAAAAAACAAGGCAGCTTACGAGAAAGGGAAGTTAGCAGAAAAGAACCATGTAACTTTATGGATGTTTGGAAGATTGAGTGTAGTGTTAATGTGTGTAAGTATGAGGACACTAACACTTGTTAAACATTCCCTTTGAATGAAAATGCTCAATATTTTGATCTACATAGGTTGTATTTCATATGAAATAACTGCTAGGGAGATGTTCATTTGGAAATGAGTAAGGATTTCAATTTGAGATGATAGAAAGCTTTAGGTTCTATAACATGAAGTTAAAATAAAGACTGGTTAACAAAGTATAATGTGAGAGAATACTTATGCTTAGCTGAGAGTATGTGGAAAAATCCTTGTCTTATTCCACTTGACTAGTGTGAGCCAGACCTCAGAAGGGAGTTGATAAGTCATGAGAAAGCAACCATATAGTCTCAAATTGCAGCTTAGCCAAATTAACATAGATCCTGAACTCATGTTTCATATGTGAATATATAAGTTTCATTAATCTGTTTATTTTATAAATTGTGTATATATGTGTGTGTATATATGAGTGATGTGTGGGTGTTTATGTGTGTAGTGTGTGTGTATGTGCGTGTGTGTGTGTATGTGTGAATTTTTGAATTTTTGTTGGTTTATGTGTTTCATGCCACATCTATTGAGGTAAAAAGACAATTTGTGAGAATGAGTTCTGTCCAGTCCCACATCACTACAACAATCAAACTCAGATCATCAGCTTGGTAGCAGGTCCCTATCCCTACTGAACCATCCTGCAGTCACATGCAAATCTATTTTTAATAATGATAGAAGTTTTGGAGTTAATTAGCTCTATACGTAATTATCTAGGAGAGGACATAACTTTTTTTGAAATTATAATGTAAATTAGAGTGTATATTTCAGGAGAGGATGAATGAACTTGCTGATATGTGGCAATTTCCATAGCTATTTTTTTTAAAGTGACACATTGTATCTTTCCACTCTCGTTTTCAGAGCGATTTCATTTAATAAATTATTTTATTTTCTAAAATTTAAAATATTTTCTCTTTAAAAATTAATCAGTTAATATACATTTCAAACATGGCCCCTTTTCCCATCAAAATATATTCTTAATGGCAGATAATAACTGTTATTGATCAATAGATTAATAATTTATTTTAATAATTTATTAAAATAATCATAGTTCCTCATTTTGATAGCAAAAGAAATTTATTGGTCAGTGGTTGGTGTAGGAGGAGCTAAGGTGGGAGGAGTTAGGAGAGGAAGAGGAAAATGGAAGAGGAGGAGGGAGAGAGAACAGAGATGTAGGAGGATGGAAAGCCACTGCAGGTATGGAGAGCAGTGTGGGTAACTACTTTTATTTAGGTTAGCTAATTGGGAAACAACTCTCTTTGTATGGGCATATGCTTTTTGACCTTTACCAAACATATAAAGCCTTTGATTAATCTTTAAGCATTAGAGTCTCATTTTTTCTACCATGCCTGTGTGGATGGTGAGATGGTCTGGGCAATGCCCAGCCTTGTGGAGACGGCTTGGAAGATTGGCAGAGCCATCTCCCATGTTGACGTCTCCTGGGTATCAGGGCTGGTGTTTCTGGCGGGGCCATTTCTAGCTGTGGTGCACATGTGGCCTCCGGCCACAGAACATGGTAGCTGAGCTAGGCAGAGCCACTGCAGTTTAGATAGTCGGCTTGACCAGAGGCCGATTTTAATTAATTTTTTCAACAGGTTGGTATTACTTGTTTTCTTCTTTTGACATTCATTTGTAGGAATATTTCCAGGGTGCTACATCTCTCTCCTGGCTGTCCCAGAGAGAAGTCACTTAAAGCACAGCCAATCATATCCTCTGAAATTTAGATATCTGGTAAAGTGAAATGAAGATATGACTTGGTTAGATGTAATCTCATCCTGGAGCACTAAAAGACTCTCCATTGTTCCCTCTGTCTGTACTGCCTGGATTTCCTCCATCCCAGGATGTCAGCAGCCACAGTTTGTCAGATTTTCTACCAATTTTATGAACTGCTTCATCCATACACTTCTAGAAAGACCATCTTCTCAATTATCAGTTTAAAATGGCATGACCCAACTACATCATATATAGTTTAAAAAAAAATATCCATTTAAAAGTTGTTTTCGTTGGTGGAAAACAAACATCACTAACATGTCTCTGTTAAAGACTACAGAGTCCCAAATTATTAAAATTGTCTTTTAATGATTCAATAAACAATTTCTTTTTCAAAGGACGATTCTTTCCTCAAAACCGTATGTGGATTTTCACACAAATACATATTGGGTCATGGAGTGGCAAAGTGTCTAGATGAGTTTGAACTTGAAAAGTTCTAAGGTTTCTTATTTACAATGCTGTCTCTTTCATTGTTATGATGGAAACTAAAGCCCTAGCTCCTTTGTTAGTAGCATGAAACCTTAGATAATGTTCTTAATGTCTATGTTTTCCTAGTTCGTCACTTCTCAAATGAGGAGAAGACAATTCTTAAAGTGTTCTTAGAAGAGGCCTTAGTTGACAGTAAGCACTCACCAAAGAGATTTAGACTCAGTGCTCAAGAGATAGACTAGACAAAACTCATTTAAAAGCTTCCCTTAAGCAGCAGAAATATTAGTAAATTGATTATATTTCCACTTCTGAGCCTTGCAAGTGCTCCTTTTTCTCAGTTTCTGTACTATGACAACATTGGGACTTACCATTATGCCTCTGTTGTGTCTCTCTGACATCCATGCAGAAACCTTACATCATTTCTAATTGTACTGAAGATTACGCAGAATACAAGCTTGTTATCCTATTCCTGAAGTTGAAAAAGCACTCTGGGTTTTAATATTTATAGACTTATATAAGAATGCCTCCTTTACATGATATTTCATTAGGCATTTTTCCCAGGTAGAATCAATCTGTTAGACAACTAAGATGTGGTTCTTACTTCGGATGGGAGCTACCCAAACAGCTTCAAATGCTTAGTCCAGATCACCAGCCTACACTATCAGTGCTTGAGTTCTTGGAGAAGAACTGGGATTGCAAAATTTTCTTCAAGTCTCCCAGTGATTCTAATGTGCACGCAGTGCCAAATCACTGCTAACAGAACAAGAGGTCAGAAAGTGTAGAATGTACAAAGACATCTTATTTCTTTTAGCCAGGAGCAATTTTTACACTAAGAGATTTTTTTCAATTGTGGATCAATAGTCTGATTAAGCTCTGCTTGTAACATAAAAGATGAGGTACTACAATGAGATAAGGTGGAAGCCCTCAGATCTACTTTGTCCTTTTGGCTTTCATCTCCTAGGGGCCTGTTCTATCTGAAGAGGAAATGGAGGAGAGTGGATCTGGGTGGAAGGGAGGTGGGCAGGGGGCTAGGAGGAGTGGTGGGAGAGGAAACTGTGGTTGATATGTATTGTATGACACAAGAATCTATTTTCAGTAATAAAAAATATCAGTTACTACAGTTCAAGGAAAAGATAGTTCATCTCTGGTAATCCTTTAGCTGTAATCTTAACCTCTAATGATTTATAGTCTCTAGAACAACACAAAAATATATTTCTTAAAGCTAACCCAAAGTGGTAATCCAAAGAAATACACGAGGGCAATCTTTTTTAATACATTTGAAGAAGTAAATTTTCAGAACCTTTTTTGCCTGCCATATATAGCAATTTTAGTATATTTATTTTCCTGTGTCATTTGTTGAGCTCATTTCTTTATTGGGTGCCTTGAGTATAATGCATAAAGTTATGAATCAAGTAGAAAATCTATACAGCCTTCCATGGTCTATGATATGATGTCATACTTACACACTTTTCAATCCTCTAGCCAATGGTTGACACTACTTTATAATACAGATTTCATTTCTATCTGGTTTGTGTATGTCAACTTTAAAAGGCAATGTTTCAAGAGGTGAATACCTAATTTAAGAGTCACAGTGTCCATCATACCTGCAGGTTAATCTTTTTCTTAATGCATAGATACTCACAGGCAATGAGGCAAGATAAATACATCAATCCCCATACCTCTAAAGTAACAGGCAAAGCAAGTGGAGTTCAGTGATGCAGTTTGTTAGGAGGGAAACTAAACCACCAGTGTGCGCAGCATTGAGTTTGGGCAGCTGGCCAATATTTAACACTGCCAGAGAAGTGTCATTTTATTTTAATAATTTATTTTTATGTAAAGGCCCAAAGCAGTATTTAGGCCAGTTTCAACTTACCCCTTAGTTATGACAATTTGTACTCCAGAGCTCTCAATGCAGCACAGCTGAATTTACGTATTAGCAGAGCAGAAAACATATTTACTCTTTTAGTCTTTGGAGTGTATGACAGAGAGATAATCACAGAGGCAAGGTCTAGACACTTCCAAAACCTTTGGTACTAAAACACACCAGCCTAGAGACATAACATTTGAATCCTGAGCTTGAAATGCAGTGATGTGGTACTGGAGGAAGGGATATCTTAAAGGAATAGATGTTTTACAGAGATGCACATTGTTTTATGCAGATGTGCTGCTTTGAGTGTAATCCATACAAAGAAGATTGAAGCACACAGATTTGCCACACAGTTAACCAAAGTAATTAGCAGAGATGGCATGTTTAGTAAAATGGGTGTTGAGACTATAGGCCTTGCTGTCTTCACAGGGCCAATCTGTCAAGTTTCTCTATAGCCCTTCCAGTTTTTCATTTAATAAATTTTCAAGTTTTAATAATTACATCTGTGAAAATGTGACTATAATTCAGTGGACAGAATCATACCATCATGCCATTTATAAAATTTGTAATTGAGTGCATATGTATATGTGTCCATGCACATGAGTGTATGCATGCATGTGCATTTTCCATTGATTTTGTCACATGCTTTCTTTTCCCACTGGGATATTCTGTGACTTGTCCTTTGTACAGTTCAGATTTTTCATCTCTGGCCAGAGTGTTATCTCTGTTTTACATGGGTGCTAATCTTTTTATTTATTTATCTGTTTGTTTGTTTCTACTCATGAAGGGTTACTCAATTTTGTTGTTGCTATAAATGAATATTTGTAAGAATCAAGTTAAAGAAGGGAGAATTTATTTTTGGCTCATAGTTTAAGGTACTTCAGACCATATATTTTGGCTTTAGGAACTTGATGAGTAGGAAGCTGTTCACTTCATGGAAGAAAAGTAAAAAGCTCCAAGATTAAAAATAATCTACAGTGACACACCCCCAGTGATCTGCTCCCTCCAAATAGACCTCCCATCTTATGAAGTTGCCCCTAGCTTCCTAGCTGGGAACCAACTGTTCAGCACTTAAGTCTCTTGGAGAAATTTCACTCAACTCTTAACAACTGACAAGGAAATATTTTTTAATATCTTAAAAATTAATGTTATATGTTATAAGTTAGGGACTCTATATTTACTTTTTAATGAATATTATAAATGTATATAAAATTGCCTTAAATATTTCTTTCATTTTTTTATCTCTACTTCATATAACAGATCATGCATTTATACTTTTGTTTTAAAATTTATCTTAACCTATAGTTAATAAATCTCAAAGAGTGAAAATTCTGATATATGGTGTCACTTAGTTATTCTTGTTTATGGTGCTTGGATTTTCTTTATTATTTTCAAAATCTGGCTTTCTGGCTTTGCCTGGACAGCACTTTCCAGGAGAGATTCTTACCATTTTACAAGTTATTCAATATATATTGCTTAGTAACACACACACACACACACTCACACACACACACACACACACACACACACACAGAGCAAGAGAGAGAGGGAGAGAGAAATGTCTATGTATCTATCATTTGGCTTTTTATCTATGAATCATCTATGTATCATCTATCATCTCTATCTTTCTATCATCTATGTATCATTTATCTTTATATTTATCTATCATCTAATACCTATTATCTACCTAACATCTATCTATCTATCTCTATCTATGTATCTATCTATCTATCTATCTATCTATCTATCTATCTATCTATCTTCTATCTATCTATCTATCTATCTATCTATCTATCTACCAATCTATCTATCTACCTATCTCTATCTATCTATCTATCTATCTATCTATCTATCTATCTATCTATCATCTATCTATTATCTATGTGTCATCTGTCTTTCTGTCATTTACTTATCTATAATCATTTGGTTCTGATAATCTTTGAAGTATATGGATTAAATTTAAAACTTCATCTATTAAATTAATAACTTTGGGGGTCCATTTTTAGTTTCAAGTCACATACTTTGGCTGCCAACAAGTTGAAGTTGTTAGAGACAAGCTTTAACACAATGGGCAGGAATAAAATGGTTAAGATTGTGCACAGAGCCTTACCAACCTAAGACAGAAATGCATTGCTTTTGATAATGCATATTCTATGACAGGTAAGGAAGGCATTCTTGGCAGAACAACCTAACCTTGGCTCAGTATTGTTTATGAAATAAAAAAGAGGGAGAAGCAGAGAGCTTTTGGGCTGCTTGGCAAGAATCTGACATGAGCCAAGGACAAGGAAATGGGCTGCTTGACAGGAATATGACATTGGCCAAGGACAAGGAAGTAGGCTTCAGGCAGGAATCTGACATTAGGCTAGAACAAAGAAGTAATTTCAGGCAGGAATCTACATCTTATGGTAGAACAAGGAAGTAGGCTTCAGACATGAAAATGACAGGGAAGTTGGTTCAGATATTTTGGTCATCTTGATAAGCCCTTAGAAACAGTGATCATGGGAATCATCATGGAATTTTCTTTATTGCCTTGATTGTTCTTTGATTATTTGTGTTTATTGTCTTGCTTGTTCCTTGCCTATTTGCATCTATTGTATTACTAGTTCCTCAACCTAGAACTGACTTTAATACTTGAGTGTAATGTAAACGGTATAAAAGCAAAAAAGGAGGAGGAGGAATGGTATAGGGGGCTAATGGGGGGATGGCGAAAGGGGATAACATCTGAAATGTAAATAAAGAAAATATAGAATTAAAAAAAAAAGAAAAAAATGGCAAAAAATACCCTTCATCTACCTAAAACTTTTTAGATTAGAACAGCTCTTAACTCTTCTTATCCCACATTTGTTTCTTTTTCTGGGACAGAAATGTAAAGTTCTTAGTATGGAATGGTTTCGTGAGCATTTGACAGGATCATTAGAATACTGTTTTGTTTTCTGATCCAAATTTTCCATATGTGCTGTCGAAATGTAAATGTGCTATTCTGATCCATCTTCTGCCTCCACTGGAGTGAGTCAGGTATGGTCAGAAGACACAGGCATTAGTCTCTTGGAAGTTAGCCTCCATTTCAGAGTACTGTCAGAAGCAAAGCCATTCACTTCTCTAGTGACCCAGATCTTTTATCAAAGAAGATAATGGGGTGAACCTGGGCTCCATATTAGATACTGAGTTGACCAAGAATATTTTGCTCTCTCTGTTGTCAGAAATGCTTTTCCTTAATGAACATTGTGCAATTCAAGCTGGATCTTGCCATATGCCTGCTTCCAGAGAACCTAAGATATGACAAAATTTCTCTTTACCTAGGTGTGGGAACTGGACTGAGGATGGGGGTTGGGGTAGTGAGAATGGATGGAGTTACATGAAAAATCCCAGGAAATCTGACTCTGGACACCAGCATCAGGGTGCCTACTCAAGTTTATTGACAGCCCACAAGGTTATATGCAGTGTTTGAGCCAATACCAAGGCCCTAAATCCTCTGCCAATTGTACCTCAACACACTATTGCCATGCTCCAATGAAAGCCCTGCCTAATAAGGTAACTCAGACTGAGTGGGGAGGAATATCATCACCGGATCATCCCTGAGGATTTCCATGAAGGCAAGGAAGAGACCACTGCCCTGTCCTCAGTTTCTGTTTGCAGTCTCACCAGTGTATTAAGAATCATCTTAGATGAAATGCTGTATATGGCAGATCAGGACTCTTTGAGGAGTTGCGGGAGCCTGAAGCGCCTTATTCTTCATCCCAATTTTGTCTTCACAAGATAACTTCCACATCCCTCACACCTAGGAGAGTGTATAATATTTTGAATTCAATGAAGATTCTAGCGTATCTGTAGTAAACATACTGTCAGTTTTTGTCTTATTAAAATTAAAGATTTCTAAAAAAATATTGAACTCAAAATCTTTGATCACTGGTAGCATTGTTTCAGTTATAATTTTCTCATCTCTTATAATCTGTGTAATTACTACCTACTACTTCCAAAGTTTTTAGATATATTGTCAACTAAGTATCAGAGTCTACTCATAAATCTGGATTAAAACAAATACATGAATGACTTTTATTCCTGGTTTTTACTATTTATCCTGTTCAGCATCTGTTTTAGCAAAACAAAGTGGTACATAGTTATAATACCAGGTATGGAAGGGTAACAAAAGAAGAGTCTGAGGTCCGTGTACTATACAGCAATTTCCAGAACTTCCTAAGCTGTGTAGTGAATTCTAGACCAGCTTGATCTATATTAGGTCAGACTTGCCTCAAGTAACAAAATGAAAGGGTAAACTTTTAATACAAAGTCACTTAATTAGCTGGATGTAAACAAAGGCCTTTAAAGCTGGGTTAGGTGGCTAATGCCTATACCTTTTTTCTAGCAGTTAGAAATCAAAGACAGAAGGATTGGTGGGTGTATGAGACAAGCCCCAGCTACAAAATAAATCTCTGTCTAAAAAGTTCATAAGGCTCTATTATACTGATGTAATCAACCTGAAGTCATATTAGTTTCAATAAAAATAGATGTACAGTTGCAGAAAGTCTTGATCCACAATTAGTATGTATAGATGCTTTCTTATTCACTATTAGGATTATATACTAGAATATTGCTGTCTCCCAGAAGCTTTCTTAGCTGCTAACCTCATTCTCTTTCCCTAGGGTAACTTGATTTCATGCTTTAACATCACACATTAAGTTGATGTACATCCCATCATTTGACTCTTAGGCAACTATGCTTTTGTGTCTGGGTTGTTTCACTCAAAATTGTTTTTATAAAGCTCATAAAAGTTGTGTATATTAGTACATTGATTTTAACTATTGAGTAATATCCTGTTTTCTGGCTTCTATTTCAGAAAAACTGTTTGGCTTTTGACTACTAAAAATGCCACCTTTAATAGTTTTTATATGGCTCCTGGGAACATACCCAAAAGATGTTCCACCATATCGTAAGTACACATGCTCTACTATGTTCACTACAACCTTATTTGTAATAGCCAGGAACTGGCAACAACCCTTAACCCAAGAACTAATAGAGAAAATGTGGTTCATTTACAGAATGCATTATTATTATTCAGGTACTAAAAATGAGGAAATCATGAAATTTCCTCATGGAAATGGATGGAACTAGAAGATATCATCCTGAGCGAGATAACCCAGACCCAAAAGGACATGCATAGTATATACTCATTGATAAGTGGATACTAGCCCAAAAGTATAGAATACCTATCGTATAAGCAACAGAGCATAGGAAGTTTAACAAACAGAAAGGCCCAAATGAGGATGCTTGAAGTCCACTTAGAAGGGGGAACAAAATTATCATGAGAGGTAGAAGGAGGGAGGAATCTATGTGAGAGAGGAGAGGAAAATGAGAAAAGGTAGGCAGGATCAGGTATGGGGAAGACAGGAGAAAAGCCCAGAGGTCCAGGAGAATGAATGGAAATATGCAGCTTCTGGGGTTTGGAGAACAAGGAGAGTCTCTAGAAATCTCAGAGACCTTGGGTATGAAAAGCTCTCAGGAATCAAGGGGGTGACCTTAGCCGAAATTCCCAACAGTGGGAAGATGGATCCTGAAGAGACCACCTGCAGTAGTTAGACAGGACTCCCAGTAGACAGGGACACCAAAACACCTTCAAAACTTTTGACCCAGAATTGTTCCTGTCTAAAAGAAATGCAGGGACAAAAATGGAGCAGAAACTGAAGGAAAGGCAGTCAAATGACCAGCCCAACTTGGGATCTATCCCATGGTCTGGCACCAACCCCTGTCACTATTATCGATGCTATGTTGTGCATGCAGACAGGAACCTAACATGGTTGTTCTCTGAGAGGCTGTACCAACAGCTGACTGAGACAGGTGTAGATACTCACAGCCAACTATTGGACTGAGGTCAGGAATTCCTATGGAAAGTTAGGGAAAAAATTGAAGATGATAAAGATTGCAACCTCATAGGAAGGCCAAGATTGTCAAATAACCAAGACCCCTGGAAGCTCCCACAGTCTAAATAACAAACCAGAGAGCACACATAGGCTGGTCCAGGGTCCCCAGGACATATGTAGCAGAGGACTGCCTTATTTGGACTTAGTGGAAGACTATGTGCCTAGTCCCGTAGAGACTTGATGCCCCAAGGAAGGGAGATGCCCAGGGTGGGGGTGGGTAGGGAGCACTCTCTCCGTGACAAAGGAGAGGGGTGTGGTGACGAACTCTGGAAGTGGGACTGGAAGGGAGAGTGACATTTGGAATTTATATAAAAAATAGTTGAAAAATATTTTTATCATACTTCATATAATTTTTAGCATATGTATACATGAGTATCCAAATATTTGATCATGGTATAATTCCATAATTAAAATTGATGGGAAGATAATTACAGCTTCCTAAAGAAATTGTAATAAATTGAACTTCTTAAGTGTGAAAGCTCCAGTATCCAGTTCACAAATGTCTCTGCTGCTATTATTCATTTAGGTATTCTAGAGGTGATGAGACCATATTTGCTTTTCATAGTCAATGTCTTCTGCCTTTCACTAATGGTGAAGAGCACATAGCAATTTGATTTCACTCTGTACAGTCTTTCACTTGCCTTTTATCATTTCCTCGTTTGGAAGCAGTTATTTGTCATATCTACTTATCACCAGTATTTTTCCTGTAGTAAAAGTACAGGCTTTGTTGGCCACATGTATTAAAATATATTCTGTACTCTGCTTTGTAAATTTACAAAATATTTTCTAAGAATAGACTATTAAAATATTTTGATAGTTCAGATAAAAACTCTTTCCTTTATAGCTAGTATTTTCTATATTTTAGTAAAATACATCTAAGCCTAGCTCTAATATATTAAGGATATTTTCTTTCAGTATATGCTATTATATTAACATCTACTTATACATGCACATATATATGTAACATAGCTGAACATAACTTTGATAATATGACTTTAAAATAAGGAATTTATGGTTTTAGATTGTGTACATACTCAATTTACTGAAGAGATTTATTTTTCCCTCAGAAATTTGCTGTACCAAGTTCTTATAGTATGCTTCCCTTTGTGGAACAGTAAACGCTTTCTCCTTCTAATGAATTGACCACTGTGAAAGCTTTTCTGTTTGTTAGTAGGGAATTCTACTGGCTGACTTCTAATGCCTAGTCCACTTTGCATTACTGGACATAAATGAATTTATTCATGATGTATTATACGCTATACATCACCACATTCACATTGTTCTATGTTTTCATTTCATCAAGTCTGGATTCTTAAGAGATTTATGTCTATGGTTATTTTCTCTGCATGCATACAATGTTGTGGTTTCTTTCTTTTTTCTTTTTCTCTTTGTTTGTTTTTGGTCGGTGATTGACATTGGTTATGCTGTCTTTACATTTATAATTCCTACTAGTAAGTATTTTTACCTGCGTATCCTCTGAAAAGAATTTATGTATTCTTGTTCTATTTATATTAAATGTATATGAGGAAAAATACAACATTAAATCCTGGAGTGTTCTTTTTGGAAAATTCATTAATTTCAAACTCAAGTTCCTTTTTTTTCTTTTTTAATTTTGATTCGATATTTTATTTAGTTACATTTCAGATGTAATCCCCTTTTCCTATTCCTCCTCCCCCCGTTAATGCCCTATCCCATCCCTCCTCCTCCCTTTTGCCTTTATACTGTTTACATTACATGTACGTATTAAGGTCAGTTCTAGGTATAGCAATACAACAGATGCAAATAGTTAAGGAACAAGCAAGACAATAAACACAAATAGTCAAAGAACATACACAACAACAAACAGAGTCCTATGATCACTCCTGTGACCACTATTTCTAAAGGCTTATCAGGATGATCAAAATATCTGAGCCTACTTCCCTGCCCTATCCCAAAGTAATTTTCATGCCTGAAGCCTACTTCTTTGTACTAGCTGAAGATTTAGATTCCTGCCTGTAATTACTTTTTTTGTAACAGCCAAAGATTTAGATTCCTGTCTGAAATTTCTTCTTTGTCCTAGCCTAGGATTTAGATTTCTGCCTGAAATTACTTCCTTATTCCAGCCTAATGTCAAATTCCTGCCTGCAGTCCATTTCCTTGTCCTTGGTCTATGTCAGATTCCTGTCAGACAGCCCTAAAATCTTTCCACATCTCCCCTTTTTTATTGCATAAACCAGACTGAGTTTGTCTTAGGTCATTCTGACAAGAATGCCTTCATTGCCCGTCTTGGAATATGCATCATCAAAAGCAATGCACTTCTGTCTTAGGTTGGCAAGGCTCTTACAGAATCTTACCTGTCCTTGGCTTGACATCCTGTTAAATTAATAACTCTGTCTGGGGGTCCATTTTCAGTTTCAAGTAATGTACTTTGGCCACCAACAAGTTGATGTTGTCAAAGACAAGCTTTAACACAATGGGCAGGTATAAAAGTATTCCCAGTACAAGAAGGGTTAGCATGATCAAGCTATGTATGCCATTCTTGAGGTTTGATCAAAATGGAAATACTGACCTCAGGTCATGGATAATTTTATTGGCATTATCTGCAGCAATAAAGCTCAACAGAGCAGCATTCTTTAAATTCATAATCTCACTATGTAATGTTAAAACACCCAGAGAGGTGTTCAAATTATGCCAGATACTCTACACATGTCTTTAAACTTTTTTCTAATTATAATGACAATCATTGTAAATTTTTGAAGTAACACTACTCCAATGTATTTGTCATGACACTTGAGATGGCTCCTAACTCTTGAATCCTAAACCTCCTTCAGATAATTTGAATAGGATATAGAGCATTAATCAGTTGTTCCAGATACCTATATAAATCCATTTATATATTCAATACATTAGTAATATTTTTTTTGCTAGATGGTTAACAAAAATAGCTGTCTTAACTCCTTGTGTCAAAGCTATTGCAGAAGCAGTGGTGCTAGCAATTAATGAAATTAAAGCTGTTATACCAGCAATAATCAAGTCCACTACTCTCTTGCTTCTGCTTAATCCTAACTCACTTCTTCCAGCATTTTTAAGCTTTTTTCAGAGAATCAAGGTTTTCTAATACTCAGGGCAGTATGACAAAAGCTGGTTGATAGACTCCTGTAACAGACATGCCAGGTTTCAACACACTAACACAATTAGAAAATATACCGTCAATGCAACTTATAATAAATGCTGTAGAAGAGATGAAACCAATTTTAGCTTGACAATTAAAAGAGTCTTAAAACATGCACTAATCCTTCTTTGAAATCCAGATCTTGTTCCAACTTTATCTCTTGCTATCATAACATCGTACAGAACTGCAGCTAACTTTCAAATATGTCTCTGAAAATGTCCAGATCCAGCCTTCCAAATGAAGACTGTTATTTCCAATACTGGATTGATTTCTAGATCAGTACATGATTGAGTCTTAATAGCTGGCCACCTTTAAGAAAAATACAAGAGACATTATAATTTCTCTTTTTGATTCTCTGTCTCATAAGGTCTAAAAACTTGATGCAAGACAGATTGTCCCATCTGGGACATAGGCAAGCAAAGGTAGGTCAGGAACATATGTCCAATACAGCTTCCCGGTCACCCTTGTCAGGACATTCAGCAAGCTCACAGGTCAGCATCATTCTTTGTCTCAGTACCTGCATGTCTGACCAATCATTCTGGCAGCCACTATGCTCCTTCAGCATCTTGCAGAAAAAATACAATCATGTCCTCTTTGCCATATTAGATACCTGTTTGGGATCATGCCATATTCTTATAAGTGGATCCTTCTTTTTCACCTGGGCATAAGTATGCCTAGTTGAAGGGTAAACATAGTCATATAGTCATTCAGCAGAAAGTTCCTTGGATTCCTTTTTTTTTTTTTAGTTAAAAAAAAGTATGATTTAAATAAATTTGTGGTGTTCAGGTATATACCTCCCCCTTTTTTATTTTATGAAGATATTGTTTTAAAATTCCATGGGCCCCTTCTACAATACCTTGTCCTTGAGGATTATAAGGAAACTCTATTATAAATTGTTGATAAAAAGTCTCATTAAATAATGGAACTGAAATTTTTTTTGTTGGATATTTTATTTATTTACCTTTCAAATGTTATCCCCTCTATGATTACCCACCAAACTCCTTATCCCATTCCCCCCTTCTCCTACTTCTATGAGGGTGTGCCCCCACCCATCCACCCATTCCTGACTCCCTGCTCTCGAATTCCCAAACACAAGGGCATCCAGACTTTCAGGGACCAAGGCCCTCCTCTTCCACTGATGCCTGACAAGGCCGTCTTCAACTACCTATACAGGTGGAGCCATGAGTCCCTCCCTTTGTGTTCCCAGGCTAGAAGTTTAGACCCTGGGACCTCTGGTTGAGGATTTTGTTACTCCTTCTAAGGACCAAAGCACCCACAATACTCTCTTCTTTCTTCTTCTTGAGCTTCATGTGATCTATGTGTTATATCTCAGGTATTGTGAGCTTTTGAGCTAATATCCACTTATCAGTGAGTGTATACCATGTGTATTATTTGTGATTGAGTCACCTCACTCAGGATGATATTTTCCAGTTCCATCTATTTGCCTAAGAATTTCATGAATTCATTGTTTTTAATAGGTGAGTAGTACTCTACTGTATAAATGTACTACATTTTCTGTGTCCATTCCTCTGTAGAAGGACATCTGGGTTCTTTCCAGCTTCTGGCTGTTATAAATAAGGCTTCCATGAACATAGTGGAGCATATGTCCCTGTTGTATGTTGAAGCATATTTTGGGTATATGCCCAGGAGTGTTATAGCTGGGTCCCCAGGTAATACTATATTCAATTTTCTGGGAACTGCCAGACTGTTTTCCATAGAGGTTGTATCCACCAACAATGGAGGAGTGTTCCTCTTTCTCCACATCCTCGACAGCATCTGCTGTCACCAGAGTTTTGATCTTAGCCATTCTGACTGGTGTGAGGTGGAATCTCAGGGTTGTTTTGATTTGCATTTCCCTGATGACTAAGGATGTTGAATAATTCTTTAGGTGCTTCTTGGCCATTGGAGTTTCCTCAGTTGAGAATTCTTTGTTTAGCTCTGTACCCCATTTTTAATAGTGTTATTTGATTGTATAGAGTCTAATTTCTTGAGTTCTTTGTATACCTTGAATAATAGCCCTCTATCTGATATAGAATTGGTAAAAGTCTTTTCCCAATCTGTTGGTTGCCCCTTTGTCCTATTGACTGTGTCCTTTGCTTTACAGAAGCTTTGTAGTTTTATGAGGTCCTATTTGTCAATTCTTGATCTTAGAGCATACATCATTTGTGTTCTGTTTAGGAACATTTCCCCTAGGCCCATATGTTTGAGGCTTATCCCCATTTTCTCTTCTGTTAGTTTCAGTGTACTTGGTTTTATGTGGAGGTCCTTGATCCACTTGGACTTGAGCTTTGTGCAAGGAGATAAGTAAGGATCAATTTGCATTCCTCAACATGCTAACCTTCAGTTGAACCAGCATCATTTGTTGAAAATGTTCTCCTTTTTCCAGTGGACAATTTTAGCTCCTTTGTCAAAGATCAAGTGACCATAGATATGGGGGTTCATTTCTGGGTCTTCAATTCTATTCCATTGATCTTCCTACTGGTCTCTGTATCAATACTTTGCAGTTTTTATAATTTTATATCAATACTTTCGCAGTTCTGTAGTACAGCTTCAGGTCAGGGATGGTGCTTTCCCCAGAAGATCTTTTATTGTTGAGAATAGGTTTTGCTATTCTGGGTTATTTGTTGTTGTTGTTGTTGTTGTTGTTATTCTAAATGGATTTGAGAATTGCTCTTTCTATATCTGTGAAGAATTGAGTTGGGATTTTGATGGGGATTGCATTAAATCTGTAGATTGCTCTTGGCAAAATAGCCATTTTTACTATTTTAATCCTGCCAATCATAGCATGGGAGATCTTTCCATTTTTGGAGATCTTCTTTGATTTCTTTCTTCAGGGACTTGAATTTCTTGTCAGACAGATCTTTTACTTGCTTGGCTAGATTCACACCAAGGTATTTTATATAATTTGAGACTGTTGTGAAGGCTGTCCTTTCCCTAATTTCTTTCTTTCTTTTTCAGTTCTTTTATCCTTTGAGTAGACGAAGGCAACTGGTTTGTTTGAGTTAATTTTATATCCAGCCAATTTGCTAAAGTTGTCAAGATTAGGAGTTCTCTGGTGGAAGTTTTGGGGTCAATTAATTATACTATCATCTCATCTGCAAATAGTGAAATTTTGACATTTTTCTTTCAAATTCATATGCCTTTGACCTCCTTTTGTTGCACATTTGCTTTGGCTAGGACTTCCAGTACTATACTGAGTAGGTAGGGAGAGAGTGGGCAGTCTTGTCTAATCCCTGATTTTAATGGGATTGTTTCAAGTTTCTCTCTATTTAATTTGATGTTGACTACTGGTTTGCTGTATATTGCTTTTACTATGTTTAGGTATGGACCTTGAATTCTTGATCTTTCCAAGACTTTTACCATGAAGGGGTGTTGAATTTTATCAAATTCTTTCTTGGTATCTATTGAGATGATCATATTTTTTTTCTTTGAGTTTGTTTATATAGTGGATTACATTAATGGATTTCTGAATTTTGAACCATCCCTGTATTCCTGGGATAAAGCCTACTTGATCACCATGGATGATTGTTTTTATGTGTTCTTGGATTTGGTTTGCAAGAATTTTATTGATTATTTTTGCATCAATATTCATAAGGGACATTGGTTTGACATTCTCTTTCTTTGTTGGGTCTTTGTGTTGTTTAGGTATGAATGTAATTGTGGTTTCATACAATGAATTGGGTAGTGTTCTTTCTGTTTTTATTTTGTGGAACAGTTTAAAGAGAATTGGTATTAAGTCTTCTTTGAAGGTCTGATAGAACTCTGCACTAAAACTATCTGGTCCCAGGCTTTTTTTTTTGTGGAAACTTTTAATGACTGCTTTTATTTCTTTGGGGGTTATGGGACAGTTTAGATGGTTTATCTGGGCCTGATTTAAGTTTGGTAACTGATATTTGTCTAGAAATTTGTCCATTTCATCCAGATTTTTGAATTTTGTCCAGTATAGGCTTTTGTAGTAGGATCTGATGATTTTTGAATTTTCTTGGTTTCTGTTGTTATGTCACCCTTTTCAGTTCTGATTTTATTAATTTGGATACTGTTTCTCTGCCCTCTGATTAGTCTGGACAAGGGTTTATTCTATCTTGTTGATTTCCTCAAAGAACTAGCTCCTGGTTTTATTGATTTTTTTGTATATTTCTTTTGGTTTCTACTTGGTTGATTTCAGTTCGATTATTTCCTGCTGTCTACTCCTCTTGGGTGTGTTTGCTTCTTTTTGTTCTAGGGCTTTCAGGTGTGTTGTCAAGGTGCTAGTGTATGCTCTCTCCAGTTTCTTTTTGTAGGCTCTTAGAGCTATGAGTTTTCCTCTTAGTTCTGCTTTCATTGTGTCCCACAAGTTTTTGTATGCTGTCTCTTCATTTTCAGTAAATTCTAAAAAGTCTTTAATTTCTTTCTTTATTTCTTCCCTGACCAAATTATCATTGAGTAGAGCATTGTTCAGTTTCCACATGAATGTGGGCTTTCCACTGTTTTTGTCATTATTGAAGATCAGCCTTAGTCAGTGTTGATCTGGTAGGATACATGGGATTATGTCAATTTTCTTGTATCTGTTGAGGCTTGTTTTGTGACTAAGAATATTGTCAGTTTTGGAGAAGGTACCATGAGGTGCTCAGAAGAAGGTATATTCTTTTGTTTTCAGGTGAAATGTTCTATAGACATAATTCATTTGGTTCATAACTTCTCTTAGTTTCACTGTGACTCTGTTTAATTTCTGTTTCCATGATCTGTCCATTGCATATAGTGTGGTGTTGAAGTCTTCCACTATTATTGTGTGAGGTGCAATGTGTGCTTTGAGCTTTAGTAAGGTTTCTTTTATGAAAGTGAGTGCTCTTGAGTTTAGAGCATAGATATTCAGAATTGAGAGTTCATGTTGGTTGACTTTTCCTTTGACGAGTATGAAGTGTCCTTCCTTATCCTTTTTATAGCTTTAAGTTGAAAGTCTATTTTATTCGATATTAGAATGACTATCCCAGCTTGTTTCTTAGGATCATTTGCTTGAAAAATTGTTTTCCTGCCTTTTACTCTAAGGTAGTGTCTGTCTTTGTCACTGAGGTACGTTTCTTTCTCTTTCTAGGGTATAATTTCTTTCCTTTTATTGGAGCTTTCCCTCTATTATTCTTTGTAGTGCTGGGTCTGTTGAAAGATATTGTGTAAATTTGTTTTTTTTTCATGGAATATCTTGGTTTCTCCATCTATGGTAATTGAAAGTTTTGCTAGGTATAGGAACCCAGGGTTGGCATTTGTGTTCTCTTAGGGTCTGTATGACATCTGTCAAGGATCTTCTGGCCTTTATAGTATCTGAGAAGTCTTGTGTAATTCTGATAGGTCTACATTTATATGTTACTTGCCCTTTTCCCCTTACTGCTTTTAATATTATTTCTTTGTTTTGTGCACTTGGTGTTTTGATTATTATGTGATGGGAGATGTTTCTTTTTTGGTCTAGTCTATTTGGAATTCTGTAGGCTTCTTGTATGTTTATGGGCATCACGTTCTTTAGCTTAGGGAAATATATATGTATATGTATATATATATATGTATGTATATGATGTATATGAATTATGTCTATAGAACATTTCACCTGAAAACAAAAGAATATACCTTCTTCTGAGCACCTCATGGTACCTTCTCCAAAACTGACTATATATATATTTTGTTGAAGATATTCATTGGCCCTTTAAGTTGGGAATCTTCACTTACTTCTATATCTATTATCCATAGGTTTGGTCTTATTGTGCTCTGGATTTCCTGGGTGTTTTGGGTTAGGAACTTTTTGCACTTTGCATTTTCTTTGACAGTTGTGTCAATATTTTCTATGACAGTTGTGTCAATATTTTCTATGGTATCTTCTGCACCTGAGATTTTCTCTTCTATCTCTTGTATTCTGTTGGTGATGCTTGCATCTATGACTCCTGATCTGTTTCCTAGGTTTTCTATCTCCAGGGTAGTCTCCCTTTGAGATTTATTTATTGTTTCTACTTCCATTTTTATGTCCTAGATGGTTTTGTTCAATTCCTTCACCGGTTTGGTTGCGTTTTCTTTTAATTCTTCAAGGGAGTTTTGTGTTTCCTCTTTAAGGGCTTCTACCTGTTTACCTTTGTTCTTTTCAATTTGTTCGAGAGTGTTATTTATGTCCTTCTTAAAGTCCTCTATCATCATCATTAGAAATGATTTTAAATCCTAATCTTGCTTCCCTTGTGTGATGGGTTATTGAGGACTTTCTATTGTGGGAGAAGTAAGTTCTAATGATGCCAAATACCCTGGATTGCTGTTGCTTATATTCTTGTTCTTGCCTTTCATCATATGGTTATCTTTAGTACTAACTGTTCTCACTGTTTCTGACTATAGCCTGTCTTTTTTGTTATCTTGGTTGTGTTAGAACAGTTTGGGGTGAGTGTTGCTGTCTCCGTACCTAAGATACTGCCAGGGTTAGAGGTCCTGGGAGCTCTGCCTCCTCTGAGTTTTGTGGGATAGGGCACAGAGCTGAAGCCTAAGTTCTGCTCAGTGCTTGGGTGCAGACTGGAAGGAACTAGTGCCCCTGGCCAGTAGTGAATTCCTGCGTCCCAGTAGGTCCCTGTTACTCCCTGTTTGGGGCAGGTGTTTCTGTCTCCTTATCTAAGATACTGCAGGGCTTAGAGGTCCTGGGAGCCCTGCCTCCTCTGGGGTTTGTGGGATTGGGTGGGAGAAGGTTGTTGACAAGCTCTATTATCCTGATAGTTTGGTACATCTATTTCAGGGCATTTTTCTGTCTCATCAAGTAACAGACATAAATATTTAATAGTGGTTTTAGATCATTTAAAATTGACCATAACTGTAGAAATTATAGCGATTACTCTTTTTACTTCTTACTTTTGATAATGTATGGTTTTCTCATTGTTTATAACTTGTGTTGCTAATGTTTACACATTTAGTTATTCTTTTTCTAGGCCACATTTTTGCTTTGCTGTTTATCCTTTTGAACACACAACATTTAACATTTACTTGATTTCTACCCTCATTATTAATACTTTATTCTAAAATATTTTCTTAGGCTCAAATTTGACATTTTTTATCAGAGATTGAAAATTTCAGCATGGCATGGAATGTTTTGCTATTCTTTTTCTTTGTCTTTCTTTTTTTTTGTTTTTTGTTTTTGTTTTTTTTTGTTGTTGTTTGTTTTTTGAGACAGAGTTTCTCTGTGTAGCCCTGGCTGTCCTGGAACTCACTGTGTAGACCTCGAACTCTAGAACTCAGAAACCCTGCTATTCTTTTTCACATGTTCTTTTCTGCTCAAAATTTAAATGATTCTTATCTTTAAGTTCTGTGTGTTTGTATCTTGCAAAGTGGCATGCTAAGTCTATCTATCTATCTATCTATCTATCTATCTATCTATCTATCTATCTGTGTGTATGTTTGTGTGTATAATTCTACATATTTTTACCTGATAGTGGGTTGCTTAAGTTCATATTCCTTAAGTAGATATTTCCAATTATATTTATTGATGATTTTAGCTCAATTTCACTGTTGGAAGACAATAATTTCTATGAATTTTAAGTCTTAGATTTATTAAGGCTCCTTTGAATACTCTCATATAATACAGTCTGGTGTAATCCTCTTATATTTAAATAAATATATATAAAATATTTATAATATATAATAATATTTAGTATAAGGAAATAATACAAATATCAATTATAACAGGTTGATTGAAAGCATTGTTTAAATATTCTATTCTGCTTTGATGATTGTTTCCAGATTTTATATCTGTTTTATATCTGTTTATGGGAATTACTGAGAAAGGAAAATTAAAAATCTCTGTAGCTAAAGTTGTGAACATATGTAACTCTCTTTTGCTTTTGTCAACTTAACTTTAGACACTGAATTCCTGTCCTAACTTCTCTTAATGATGACCTATAATCTGTGTTAGGAAATAAGATCTTTCTATCCCAAGTTACTTTTGGTCATGCTATTTTATTACAGCAAGTGCTAAGATAGTTTGAAATGCCTTCCCAGACAAAGAATAAAGACAGAGCCAAATGAGGACAAATAAATAAGCTTCCCCTGAAAAGAAAGCAAGGAAATAAAGTCCATTCTAAAGATGCATGGTTTACTATTCAAAAATGAATGGCAGTGAGAGATCTTGGGTTTCTCATTTATACGGAGGTCTTTAAGTGTTTATGAGGTAGTGGCCTATACATGATGTTAGGTGAAAGCTTTCCCCTCCAAAATCATTGAACAGTACTCCTTTTAAAATGTTTATTTCTATGATCTTGTTAAGAAGTCTATGAAGGCTCTGGGGCACCCCCATCTGCTTTGATCAGCTTGCTGTTCCCAAAACCTCCATTGTCTGGGACTTCTGTCATCAGACTAGCTGATTGAAACCACGCAATGTCCTTGTGAAAGTAATTACTTTGTGAATAATGTTAACATTTAAATCAGTAATCTTTAAATAAGGAGATGACCCCACTGACTGTGGGATGGTCTCATCCAATCAGGTAAAATAAAAACTATCCCAGAGAGGATCTCTGCCCACTGACTCTCAGGTAAGCCTTGGGAGGACTTTTCCCTGGTTCTGCAACCACCTCCACAGTTGTACTTGCAAGGGTTCACAGTCCTGTGAACTAGTTTTCTGGAAAATTTTCCCCGTCCCCACACCCACTCACACATCTCTGTCTGTCCCTATCCCCACCTTCTTGATTCTACTTAAGGTTCTAAGAGACACAAAAATGAAAAATCTGGGGGTTGGCACTGATTTGAAAGTAATTATCTTGCCTGTTCTTTGCAATTTGGTCACAGTCTTTTTCATTTCAAGGTTATTTAATTAATGATGTTAATTCTCCTTCAATTTGGGTTTTATGCTATGTTCCATATTCTACTCATTGGTTCCCAGCGTTAAGATGTGCTTACCTGCCAGTGGGGGTATTGCTCTGCTTCTGTTTATTAATGCGCAGAATTACTCGCTCTGCTTTTGTGAAGCAGACCAGCTATGTCCTCACAATCATGAACTTTTATTTTTAATACCCCCAAAAAAACACCTCTTCTTGATTTTAACGTATTTGTGATTTTTCAAACATTGAACATTTCCTGTATGTCCTCTGGCTCAAAAAACTTTGGAAATCTGACTCAACGTGAGGAAAATAAGGGCATATTGCGTTATATTTTCTAGGATTCGCATCACTCAAAGCTATTTAAAAAAGAAATTGTTGTGAACAAAGTTCTACAATCACTATTGGTTAAATTAGATAATCTTTGATTTATCTATGGGATCTCAACATAGAAATTTACATAACCATATTGCACTAAATCTAAATATGTATTTTGATTTTTTTAAAGGAAACTCTGTTTTGCTGAACCATTTTAAAAGATTACTTAGTGTGAGTACAGTTGTATTAAGACAAAATAAAACCCTCTTTTTGTTGTCATTACTTTGTCTCTAATCCAGTAGCAGTGTATGACTTTCTGAGTTGTTAGTTGAAAATTTTAGTATTAGAATATAAAATGGTTTAAATCACTTCATGTTTAATTGACATAGTTTCTAAAAAATATAATATGAGAACAAGATTGACTTGGTTTTCCAGGACCAAACTGGTGCTAGAGGGCTCAGGATCTCTTTGGCTGCAGACTAAGTAGTAAGATCTTTGGCTGCTGAAATTCATGAGGGTTTGAGGTCAAGAGCTTCAGAGCTATAAAGTTGGTGGTTGCTGACAGATTTTTCTTTCTGAGTACACGGAGTCACTTCTCAAGTTACCAGAACCACTAAAAATTACCAGACAGTGCACCTCATGCCATACTTCCCACATACCAGGGAGCAAGGATTGGATGCTATTCATTCTAGAATATTTAGGCAGTGCTGTTTAAAAGAGTTTGGTTTACATTAGATGACCCTCAGCAGTAAATAGTTGGAGTACTTTTTAAATTGAATTGTAACATTTTTATTTATTTCAGTGTGTGCGTGCACATATGGAGGTAAGTAGAAGTTGCTCACCCCTCTACCGTGTGGGTCCTCAGGATTGAATGCAAGTCATCAGGCTTGGCAGCAAATATCTTTACTTGCTGAGCCATCTCAACTTGGATTGCTTTTTGATATACAAGTATAAGAAACCATCTTGATGAATTGGACTGCAAGCTTTAGTCAAAAGCCCTCATGTGAAACCTGTAATAGCATGTTTAGATTGAGCTTAACTCAGAGTTGGTCTGTGATGTTACATGTTACTTCAGCTCTTTTGCTCAATTATCTGTGTGGTAAAAATTAAAGGCCTTAAATACTGTGCCTTTAAGCTCTCTGTTAGGTCTTATTTCCCAGAAGCCTAAATGTACTTACTTTTCCTAACTCTTAAAAAAATCACAAATATCTGCACTTGCTGAAGTATGCACTTGGAAAATGGATTACCTTGTATATGCTTGTAATCATTTCTAAATGTTTGTCATATATCATTGGTGGGATATAACATTTTTTTTATTACAGAAACATTTCAGAGCTCTTTCTTTTTCACTAGATCAGTGAGAAAGCTGCTTGGAAAAACAGATGCTATTCATTAGAGTGAAGTAAACTCATTTCAAACATCTAATGCATGGGTATTTGAGCTATTTTAAGGTAAGTTTTAATTTCAAAGACTAAATTTTAAGTGTGTATGTGCCAGTGCCTCAAGGATCTAGAAATATTCATCATTTTGATTGCTTATAATTAGCTAATGGGCTTAATACAACTTATAAGTCATGATCTTCTACATTTCTCCTGACAATTAATAGGACCCATACATCATCCCTGGTACAGTTCATCATTCCTCCTCATTCCTCATGTTTACTGTTAGTGATATTGGATGTTGAGGAGCACTGGCCATGTGAGGACAGCTTCAAGGAAATGGGGAAAAGGGATGTTGGAAGGCAGATGCTGGGAGTGTTTGTTATGCAAACTGGAAGATCAGTGATTTCTATGTCTCCAATGAGTTGTGAAAGTAGAATCTGGCTGTGGTAAATGCGTGTCCTGTGACCAAAGTTTCATTAAGGTTAAGATTAGAATGTATATGCAGAGGCTAAGTATCCTGAATCCTCATATTCTCTCTCTCTCTCTCTCTCTCTCTCTCTCTCTCTCTCTCTCTCTCTCTCTCTCTCCTCCTATGCATGGGCATGGGGAAGGTGGTGGTTGACTTTGACTGGCTCCCTTTAACACTCACCACAGTATTTATGAATCACGGTTTCTCTTATTGAACTAGGCATTTGCTGTTTTGCATAGGTTGGCTGTGCAGAAATTTCCCAAGGGTCTGCCTGTCTCTGCTTCCTTCCTCTCGGTGCTGGTGTAACAGGCAGGAATGCTCCCTAGGCTGCTTTTATGGGTATTGAGAATCCACGCTCAAGTCTTTACTCTTGTGCAGAAAGAGTTCTTCCGCTGGAGCCATCTAACCTAGTCTTTTGAGTCAGCATTTTCAGAAAGGACCAGATGAGGTTTCCTTGTAGGTGGCATTTCCTATAGCAGAAGTCCTACCTGAGAGCCACGGGAGCAGTGTGCCTAAGAAAGTAGGACCAATGTGAATGATACAGAAAGTGTCCTGTCTGGAGACTGTGAGCACATTGAGGTAACAGGGGTCTTAAAATAAATAAGAAATAGTGAAGAAAAATGAAGTGCACACATGCTGATTTTTCTATGGGAAAAAATGGTGTCCATGAATATTCCCCATGAACAAAATGTGGAAGTTTGGGCAGAAAGATCAGCTACCTAGAGAAGTTTCACTTGCTGAATTAACATAAAGATCAATAATGTCAAATATGAACAGACATGATGTCATGGAGAAGAGACATGGAATGGATTATAAATTACCAATAACCCTTTATGGCTACTAAAACCAAGAAAGGCACTTTCTATTCTGGCTTGTTGAAAAACTGATGATGATAATAATAATAATAATAATAATAATAAAACTTCAGATGAAATTAGATTCGTACTGTAATATATCACAAGGAAATAACCATTTAAAACAACCCTCACAAGCAACATACACACTTTTGAAAGGTCAAAGGTTGTCAATGAACATTAGAGAATAAAATATCCTGTGCTTTGAAAACTGTCCCTCTTAGTTCACTGCTTGAAAACTCACAGGTATACATATGTTTGTACTGCATTTTCTAAACTTGGGTAAAGGACAAGGAAAGTGACAACTTCAAATAAAACTTTTGATATAAAGGGATTCTACACAGTTTATATAAGCCATCATATTCTCCCTGAATGTTTCTGTTTACTTTCTAAGATTAGTATATAAATTAATTGATTTTTAAAAATAATTTATTTATTTTTTTTCAAATCGTAATTCATTCACACAGGGGTTATAAACACAGAAAGGCAGGACGTGGGGAAGGGGTTGGCACTGGAGCATGGGTGTTCAGGGGGAATACAGATATCTTTTAGAACGGGGTATTTGCTGGGTGAAGGTTCAGTGGACAGATCACTATGACTCTGCCTATGATTCATTTGTCCTTATCTAAGTTGGTATTGTCTGCCAAGGCTACCTATTTACAAGATCTATGACTCTCAGGCTTGTACATTTCCATGAAAGCTGCCCGTTTACAATAGCTTATAGCCATCTGTCTCATTGTTTTTCCACAGAGACCCATTTTTTTATGAAAATATTTTTGATAATTCTCTTTTCCTACTTCCAACCCCTATGTATGCTCTATTCCTAGTTGTGTCCTTTCTGCTTTCACAAAAATTGCACCTTCCCTGGATCCTTTCTCCCCTCCCATGGTTCTGTTTCCAGTGTTGAAACTTATATGTCCACTGAAATCCACATATATATTTGAGAGTATATAGTATTTGGATTCCTGACTCTGGGCTGCTTTGCTCAAAACATTGACTTTCAGATATGTCTATTTTTCTGCAGATTTAAATTTTCTCCTTTTCTTGTTGCAATTTGAACTTGGACTTCCTTGTGCTGTCCATTCTACTAACAAATTCATCTCACAGTCATCAATTGAGAACAGTGATCACATAGCACATTAAATTAAGACAAAGAGAAGATAACATTTAAAATTAGGTCAAATGTAATTGATAGCACAATGTCCTGGCCTTCTTAGTTCCTTCTAAATCCATATGTATAATGTCAACAGAACAAATGTCCAATGGCTTTGACATAGGAATTTAAAATGAGATGTCTTTTATGTCTCTTCTAATGCTTGGCTCTCATTCTCTACCATGGTTTAGTTTATCAAAGCAAACCAGTTTACAACTTTGTTCAAATTATGTTTTAAAGTAGAAGCAACTTTACCACAGACATTTGACTATTCGCACCATTTTAACAGTCTGAAGTAAATATTTAGTGATTTATAATTTAATAATGCTATTTTGAAAATAATTTCAGCTATTAGAGGATAAAAAACATCTCTAAATCCATCACCATGGATACAAAGAATAAAATGTAGACCTCAGATAACATTTTTTAAGGAATCATATATACTCATTATACAACAGCACATAATACAGAAAGTGAGAATCATTCCTCTTAATAAATTCTTAAGTATTTTTTAACTGAATAAATTATCACATCTGTAAGGAATAGGTCTGTTTTGAAAATGTTCCCAGTACATACACACACATACACACACACACACACACAAACACACAAACCACAGACGCACAAGTTTATGTATAAGCACACATGCCATTGGGCCCTACCTAAGATTGCACACTCCACTGTGTTCAGCGGAATAAATTAATAAGTTTAAATACTAAAGAGTAAAGTCCTCTAATCTCTAATAAAAATTTATAGCAATGCTTTCAGACAATTTCTTTTCATACTTGTGACATCTATATTTCTAAGTAAAAGTGAAGAAATAAAGCATGATTATTTAATAGAACACATTACTACAGATTTATTCTTGGATGTAGTAAGCATCTTTCAGAAAATGGGCTATAATAAAGGACTTTAGGAGATAAAGAAGTCATTTGGGGATAACTGATATTTCCCTTTCCTTCACATTGATTGCAACACATCTGCTGATTTTGCTTTCTGTACTTTTTCAAGAATAAAGCCTGCTTTGACTCAAGTGGGTGTGGCTACTAAACGAATTGCTGCGACCTAACACTTGGAGTTAATCGATAGGTGATCACTTTGGAATTATTTTTCTCCTGAAGACTTTTAAATTGACTCTGGACTCACCACTAGCACAGTTTTCTTATCACAATCCTGTAAGCAGACTGTTTTCTCCTTAGACTGTCACTTAAAATTACGAGGAACATTTTATGATAGTTATGTCATCTTCAAGTCTTCTTAGCTCCAAGTACCTCTAAGATTCCACTAAATCAAGACAGTAAGAAAGTAAAAAAACATAAACAAAAACCCAAAACAAAACAAAAATACCAATAACACTGGTAGGTCCCAAGGATAGCGCCCAATTCTGAGGCAGAAAAAGATGATATTTCTAATTATCTTTCTTCCTGTAGATTTCACTTAAATAAAAATCTTTATTTTGTCATTTCAGTACTGATAACTGGTCTGATGAATCTATGTTGAGAATCTTGGTCCCATAGATAATCTTTAAAACAGCAGCAACAGAAGAGTAGGTTCATCATATTCACACAGTGTCTGAGGTTCTTAAATGGGATAAAATGGAGTGCTTAATGCTTAGACTCACGGTTTACCACTGTTGCATATTAGAGTGTAATTATTTTCTCATATTCCTATGTTATTAACTCAACACTGACTGAATTGGTAAAAATTAAATCCTAACAATAAAAATTTATGTATCCAGACTTTCAGACAATATCTAATGATTATCAAAATAGTTTTTCATTTCAGAACTTGTTTTGTGAGGGGATAGTTTCAGCAAGTATCAAGTGATGATTAGATTAACAGTGTTGTTTTAGAATTATGTAATGGCTTGTCTTTTCACCAGAAGAAGTACTTAAATGTAACTAAGCATGTGAGTTTAATGAATCCATTTTCCTAAAAATGACATAACGTTGTTCATTTGGGCAGAAAGCATTTATATATAAACATGTATTATTTATACATGGACATAGGCACACATGCACACACACACACACACACACACACATAGGTGTGTGTTGGCAAGTACACGTGTGAATATATGTATTTTTTTTCTTTATCTAGCCATGGCTGTTCTTGAACACCTTTGTTGGTTCTGGAACTTCCACTAAATTTACCTGGGATGAAACCTGGTTTAGTTTACCTTTCTCTAGCCTTTTGAAGGCTTTTGCAGCCCTTCACATATGACTCATTTCTATGCATTTTTCAAGTTCTGTCTCTGTCTCCCTCATTCCCTTCTTCCCTCCTTCTTTCTCTCCTTTCCTCCCTTCATACCCCTCCCCCCATGTCTTTCTCATGCTTTCCTTTCACACCTTTAGTTATTGTATGTACTATGTACTAACTGCTGAGAGCCAAAGGTTCAGGATGAATTAGTTGATGCCTGCTCAATTTTGGTTGGCTATTTAGTGCACAAACTGTAGGGCGAGCACATTTATCCAGTATACTCATCCGAACTTTACGAATCCATCTTCACTAGTTGTAATGAAGATAATTGAAGCTGGCAATTTTATCTCTAAAATTACATTTTAAAAGTTTCTTTTGAGTGACTCATTCTCTATTCTGTAAAACACACCCTCAAATCTATCCTTTCTCTTTCTTACTCGGAAGATGAGGGCAGAGGACAGGGCTCTATCACTTCCCAGAAGTACAAGAAAGGCTTAGAGACCAGTTGTTCTCCACTGTCTCCTCACTAGTCCCTGGAGAGCTCTTTTGGTCAAGTTTCTAGATCTACTGAATTGATTTCTTATTACGGGATGCTGCTGAATGTATCTTTGATTTACTGGAAGAACTGAAAACCCAATGTCTTTCCTTGATGATTCTACCAAGAATATTGTTGCTGTTTTTAAGATGCTCCCTGTCTTGCAGATTCACTTGGTGCCTCAGATATCCTTTACCTGGTCACTAGTCTGCTGGTCACTTTGCATTTTGACTAGATTTCTATCTGCAGTGTCTTCAAAAGGCATTTGACATTGTGCTTTGTGTCTGGGACATCAAGTAAATTTTTTCCTCCCTTAAAACATTTGAAACTTTCAGTCTTACCTTAACTTTTACTTTTTTCCCTCTAATAATGTAATGGTGTCATCATTGATAATTAAAAAGAACTTTCATTATTGTTATTAATTATGTATAGGCATGTGTGTGTGTGTATGTGTGTGTATGTGTGTGTTCACGTGCACACTGAGCAGGTTTTTATGGAGGCCAGAGGCATCGGATCTCCAGGAGCTGGAATTTCACCACCATCATGTATCCATCAAAGTAAGGTCCTCTAGGAGAGTATCAAATGTTCTTATTGGGTGACTCATGTCCCAAGTCCCCATTCATCATTAATTGTTTCAGGTTGACATAGGGCCATGTTGTTCTTTATTAAACTGTTTACTGGGAAAAGGAGACAAAATTTCATTTCATTGCATTTTAAATTATTTTTGGTCAACCAATCTGACACTTTTCTCTTTTTTTTTTATCAGATTGATTTCCTTCATAGAAAAGAACTCCTTTTGCTGTCTTGTACTGTTTCTTCCTTTTCTACACTGGGAAAAATAGATTCTCTTGGTTCACTAGTTTAGGAAAAAAGAGGAAAAGAGAAATGAATACATCTGTGAAGTCTGGTCTCACCGACGAAGTATTGAAAATAAGGAAGAGTTTATACCCCTGTGTGAATTAATTATGATTTGAGAAAAAATTAAAAAAAAAAGAAAAAAATCTTCCTTTAGATTATCTCAATAGCTATTTTTCACTATGAATTTTAAAAATCAACTTTAAGACAGAAATTTGAAATACTAGGCCTATTTTCTCAGTACTATCAGCCTCGTCTGTACTCCCCATTCACTGATTTGGTGAGTAGGATGTTAAATACATGTAAGTTTTGATGGCTAAAAATATCAAGTCAGGTAGTGTGATGGCTTCAGCTCTGTTTCTTTTTCTCAAGGTAACTTTGACTATTGTTTTGTGCTACCATGTGAATTTTTGATGTCATCATTGGGCTTACTCAGTGAATGCATAAATTAATTTGAACAGTATGGGAATTAAAGAAATATTAATCCATCCAGACCAGGATTATAAGTATCCTGCAGTGTGTGTGTATATGTGTGTGTGTGTGTGTGTGTGTGTGCACGAGCACATGTGTGTGTTTATCAAGTTTATTTTTTATCACTATTTTTGTAATTTTCACTGTGTTTTCCCCCATCCTTATTAAATTAATTCATAGATGTTTTATTTTATATAGATATTTGGAGTGGGACATAATCGTGCTTTTTTCTCAGCATTACTGTTATTGGCATTTGGAATCTCATGCTGAGTTTTATATCCTGCAATTTTACTGGATTTGCTTTTCAATTTTGGTAGAATTTAAATTTTTTTCTATATATAGAAGCATAACATCTGCAATGGATAATTGACTTCCTTCTTATTTTTGTTTGCATTTACCTTTTATTTCCTTCTCTTTCTTATTTGTTCTATAGGTTTTGGTATTACGTTGACTAAGCTTGGTAACGCCAGACATGCTTGTCTTGTTCTATGTCTTAGATGAAAACCTTGAATTTTACATACCATGTTGAAAAATGTTGGCTTTGTGTTTGTAACATAGAGTCTCTAATATGTTGATGTGTATTCTTTTCATATGTATGTCCTTTCAAATTTATTGTGAAGAAATGCTAACTTATATGAGATGATTGTAGGCCAAGTGGGACCACATTACCAGACAGGCATAGGAACTGGTAAGGCTGAATGAACACAAACCCCAGGAATCTGAGATATGAGAATAGCAGGAGTACAGCCATTCTCTACCGGTTTCTATGCCTGCCCTGGAACATGTAATCACGACACCTCACTGATAAGGCCATAGGCACACAGTCACATAACAACACCTGGAGTTCTTCTCCATGCTAATGAGATATCTAGATAGCCTTGATCTTTTAGCCAATGGTCTTCTTTTCCTGGATATTCGTTCCCTTAAAAGGTATATAATCCCTGGCTCGCCTGGAATAATAAAATGTACGCATTTACATCCAACACCAAATAAAGTAATTTGAACAAATACTAGTCATCTCCGAGAGCTGTTTCCTTAAGGGTTACCGTGGAGAAGGCTTTCGACTAAAGAGCTGAGCCTAAAACTCCTGAGGAAGGTTTTCTCTCTTCTAGCCTCTCTAGACCCTCCAGCCCCTCCATTGTTTGACCCTCTCACCCAAGCAGGCCAGACCAAGTTCGACCAGGACTGTACCTTCTCCTTTCTGCCTGGTGCATATACCCACTAAGAGGAAACATAGTCATGAGATGCCTGTTCCTGACTCCCTCTACCTGTGGAACAACAGCGGGGCCGTGTATTCAGAAAAGAGACCAGGAACCACTGTGGATTCTCCACTTCCTGCTTTGCTCTGCCTCCACAATGCAGCCTCCATGGCATCCCCAGCAGAGAGGCAGGGCACAGTATGACAGATGCTTTCTCTTCTATTGGAGATTACCATATAGATTTGGGGGTTTGTAATGCCTTACATACAATACATTGTATTTTCTACAAGTTGACTTTCATATTTTGAAACAACCTTAGAGAAACACTCCTCATGACTATGAGTGGGCAAGCCCCTTGACCTGCTATTGGAATCTATTTACTACTGTCTTGTTGAGCATTTTCCTCTCTATGTTGATTTGAGGTTTTGTCTTTGGTATTTTTTTTCTTCTTATTGCCATTACATCCTTATCTGATTTTAAAATCAGAGTTCTGATATTTGTCTCATAAAGCAAATGTGAAAGTATTACTTCTTTTTATTTTCTTGTCTTAAAATGAAAATAATTAATACTAGCTCATCCTTAAAAGATAGGTAGAACTCAAAAGTGAAGCTTTCTGGTCCAACTATATATGATGGAAGATTTTGTTCTTAGTATCTGTGCTACTAGTGTTCTATTTAGAAAGTCAATGTGCCAATGCATTCAAGACTGAAGATGGGTTTTGGTAGAAAAGCTATTTTTAGTATATTAATCCTACCAATTATGAGAATGGGTAATCTTTCCATCCTCTTGATATCTTTTCCAATGTCTTATAGTTTGTATCATACAAAACTTTCATTTACTTGCATGATATTTTGAATTATTTGAGGCTATTATGAAAGTTTACATTTCCCTGATTTCTTTTTCAGTCTATTTGTCATTTGTATATAAGAGGAGTATTGATTTTTTTTACATATTTATTTTATTTTAAAGGTAGTAAAGATTACAAATTTTAATGTTTTCAAAACAATGGACATTTCTTAAATACTTTAAAAATGATTTGTTATCTCTACTGCAAAGGGACAGTATTTCCATTTTTGTTTTTCTGGAGATGTCTCTGACATAGTACATGTTAAGTTAATAGTCTTGAATCAAAGATCATTTGCCCAGGATTTGACAGTCTTTTGAATATCATATTATATTTTGCAGTCCTGTAAGTACTACCTTTGGATTTTTTTATTGGATATTGTACTTATTTACATTTCAAATGTTATCCCCTTTCCTGATTTCCCCTTTGAAATATCCTATCTGAACCTCCCTTCCCCTGCTTCTATGAGGGTGCTCCCCCATGCACCCACCCACTCCTGCCTCCTTGCCCTCGAATTCCCCTACATTGGGGCGTTGAGCTTCCACAGGACTAAGAGCCTCTACTCTCATTGATATCCAACAAGGCCATCCTCTGCTACATATGCAGCTGGAGCCATGGGTCCCTCCATGTGTACTCTTTGGTTGGTGGTTTAGTCTCTGGGAGCTCTTGGGGGTCTGGTTGGTTGATATTGTTGTTCTTCCTATGGTTACAAACCACTTCAGCTCCTTGTGTTTGTTGATTTTGTATTTCGATATTTTGCTGAAAGTGTTTATCTCACTGTCCATTTTAAAACTCATATAGTTGGCAAGTGTCCCTCATGACATTGTCCTGACATATTTTGGGTGACACATTTACTTGTACTTTTTCATCTAATATTGTAAGAGCCATAAATGCTGATGCATTGTATCATCAATTTATGATTTCCAACATCAGCTAATGGTTGAAAAATTGGAAGTTTAAAGCCTTACTCAGCTCTCTTTTTCTCTTATCATCTACATCATTCTTTCATATCTTTCTGCAACTCTTAAAACTCTGGCTTTATCCAATTTACTGTTAGCAACAAAATATCTAATATAAGAGAAAGTATTCACCAGTGTGGACTTCTTTCTCTCTCTCTCTCTTTCTCTCTTTCTCTCTTTCTTCCTTTCTTCCTTTTTCTTCCTTTCTTCCCTTCTCCTTCCTTCCTTCCTTCCTTCCTTCCTTCCTTCCTTCCTTCCTTCCTT
>NW_021604577.1:2110400-2131764 GCF_004785775.1 Grammomys surdaster
CTTCCTTCCTTCCTTCCTTCCTTCCTTCCTTCCTTCCTTCCTTCCTTTCTTTCTTTCTTTCTTTCTTTCTTTCTTTCTTTCTTTCTTTCTTTCTTTCTTTCTTTCTTTCTGGTGCTCCTTCTCATCCCCATTCTCCTAGTTCTCTACTTCCTCCTCATCCTCCTTCTTGTTTCCTTTCTCCACCTTTTTCTTCTTCTTGCTCTCTCTGTCTCTTTTTGTGTCTCCCTCCTCTGTCTCTCTCTCTGTCTCTCTCTGTCTCTCTCTGTCTCTCTCTGTCTCTCTCTGTCTCTGTCTCTCTGTCTCTCTCTCTCTCTTGTGGAGTGACGTAATGTCTTCCTCTATTTGTTTTCCTTTATATTTCTGTCTTGTTATTTGATTTTAAGACAGGGTTGCACTTTGTAGCCATGTCTGGGCTGGAGTTCACTATGTAAATCATGTGGGCCTCAGACTCACAGAGATCAAACTGCTTCTGATTCACAAGTACTGGGATTAAAGGTAGGTACTATTCCCCCCTCCCTCCATTTTTGAAAGACTCTCTATAAACCTGGAATTTTCTGATCTAGTGGAGCTGCCCATCAACTCCCAAAGATCTCCGTTTTGCCTGTTCAGTAGTGATATCACAGCTATTATAAGCCCACAGCACTATTTCCAGTTTTTGTTTTTTTAAAAAACATGGAGCTCATTTACCTCAACTCCTGAAGCTTCCAAGTTTGCTGCATGAGCTACGGCCCCAAATCTATCTTTCTGTCTTCTTTCACATTATTTGTTTTTAAATTGTGGTGTGTGAGACATTGCTGGCAAGAAGTTAGAGATATGAGGCTGCTCTGGGGAATCAGAGCTGTATCTTGGCAGTTGTGTCTCCTGATATAAGTGTTCCTTTGTGTTCAAATGCCCACAGAGTTGAAGTTAGGTTCTTTCTTCTATATTAAAAATGGAAAGAACTAGGTTCTTCCCCAGTTGCCAAATATGCTTAGTGAGGAAGTATCTAAAGTCTTCAAAAACCTTGGCTCTATTGGAACATTGATTTTTGTCTTTCACTTTTGTTGTAAGGATTCACGAGAACTATGAGAAAAATTGGAATGGACAAATGAGTACAATATACTAATGAATATGCCACAGACCTCATGAGTGTTTATTACTCAATTCTTTAAAACCCAGAGTACAGAGTCAGTGTATTGCTACATCCTCTTAAGGTCACACTGTTTCATATCTTTCTGGAGCATACCCTGCTTTGTTTTTGTTAAATAAACTAGTTAAACTGTTCTTTTTTCTCTTAAAACTGAATTCATTTAGTCCAGAAGGCGTGAACCAGGGAGAAACCTTTACTTGATAACAAAAAGTCAATTTAAATTTCATTCTAGTCAGTTCCTTCTACTGTCTTAGCAGCATCATAGCTGGACAATTAGTAAATAATAATAATGTATTACACTTCTGGAGGCTAGGAAGTTTGAGATCAGGGCATAGGCAGATTGTCTAGTGGAGGACCCTTACTGCTTCTAAGATCTTGCTTTATAATAATGACCTTAGCTGAAGTGACAGAAGGAAACAGAGATAAGCTACTTAATGAGCCTTGTACTATAAATTCACTGACCTCAATCTTGGTAGACTCTATACTTCGATACTATTAGTGGTTTTAAATGTGAACACGGTGGGAAACATTCAGAGCAGTCTTCCTTAAATAAAGCAATGAAATTGTTGATATTAATAAATCTAAACTAGTAGGTGTTCATATCCTGAGAGTTGATGATGCATAATATTCATGTAGATTTTTCTTCTGCTTACAATAGAATAAAGTGCCAGTCCTGGAGAAGGAGCTTGTGTCATTGTTTGAATTTGGAATTGAAGTTTTCAGCTATTTAAAAAATAAAGTATCATGGAAACATGAAAATTAAAAAAAATAGATAAACCTGTAACAGTAAGACTATTTAAACTTGGGTACTCAGCAGACATATTAAATACTCCCTCCAAGTATAAGAAACAATCAGTATATGCTCTGGGGGAGGCTGCTTTTCCTGACCTACAATGTTAGTATATTCCCCCCTGTCTGACTATGTTACTGAGGTGCTTTCACTCTTGCAACAGACAAGGATCCAGAGAGCTTAGCTGCCTCTTCCCCTTGAATACACAGTGATTCTTTGCTGCAGTGTTGCAGCCTGTGAGGAATGCATATCTGATAATTAACTACTTGCTTTGCAAATGTTCTATTCTCTAGATCACACAACCTCAGTAGATACCTGCTAATTTTTCTTTCATGATATTTTTTACCTTTTTCACTTGTATTATGTAGAATAACGTTGTTGTTTGGTTTTTGGTTTGTTTGGGTTTTTTTGTTAGGCTTTAATAGATATTCCAAATATGACATCAGAAATCTAAAATGTGTATGATATGATTCTTGGAAGACTTGGCCGACCCTCAAACATGTTTCTTTTAATTAATTAATTAATTAATTAATTAACTTTACATTCTGATTGCTGCCCCCATCCACCTGTTGTTATGACTAATATCCACTTATAAGTGAGTACATACCATTTATGTCCTTTTGGCTCTGTGTTATCTCATTCAGAATGATATTCTCAAGTTCCATCCATTTGTCTGCAAAATTCAGGATGTCTTTGTTTTTAATAGCTAAATAGTATTCCATTGTGTAGATGGACTACATTTTTAAAAATCTATTCTTCAGTTGAGGAATATCTAAGTCATTTCTAGTTTCTGGTTATTACAAATAAAGCTTCTATGAACATACTTGAGCAGCTGTCCCTGTAGTAGAGTGGGACATCTTTGGGTATATGTCCAGGAACAGTATAGCCGGGTCTTGAGGTAGAACTATTCCCAGTTTTCTGAAAAATCACCAAATTGGTTTCTAAAGTGGCTGTAAAAGTTTGCGTTCTCATCAGAAATGGAGACATGCTCCCCTTGTTCCACATCCTGCCCAGCACGTGCTATCATTTGAGTTTTGATCTTGACCATTCTGATGGGTATAAGATTCTCTGGGTCATTTGATTTGTACTTTCTTGATGACTAAGGACATTGAACATGTCTTAAAGAGCTACTCAGTCATTGAAAATGTTGAGAATTCTCTGTTTAGCCCTGTACCTCAGTTTTAATCATTTTTTTTTTTAGGTTGGTGATGTCTAATTTTTGAGTTCTTTCTGTATTTTGGATATTAGCCCTCTGTCAGATGTAGCTATGGTGAAGGTCCTTTCCCAGTCTATAGGCTGTCGTTTAGTTCTATTGACAGTGTCCTTTACCTTACAGAAAGTTTTCAGTTTTGTGAGGTCCCATTTATCAACTGTGGATCTTAGAGCCTGAGCCATTGGTGTTATGTTTAGGAAGTTGTCTTTTATACCAGTGAGTTCAAGGATATTCCCCTCTTTCTGTTCTATTAAGTTTAGTGTCTAGTTTTACAATGAGGTCTTTGATCCACTTGGACTTGAGTTTTCTGTAGGGTGAGAGATATGGATCTACTTGCATTCTGCTACATTTTGACATCCAGTTAGACTCTCACCATTTGTTGAAGATGCTTTCTTTTCTATACTGTATGGTTTTAGTTCCTTTGTCAAAATTCAAATGTCCCTAGATATGTGAATTTATTTCTGGATCTTCAATTCAATTTCATTCATCAACTTGTCTGTTCCTATACCAATGCCATGTAGTTTTTCTTGCTATTGCTCTGTTGTATAGCTTGAGGTCAGGAATGATGATTCCTTCAGAAGTTCTTTTATTGTTCAGGATTGTTTTAACTATTTTGAGTTCTTGTTATTTTTCTTTTGTTTATTCATATGAGTTAATTTTGTATCTAACTATGTTGGTGTAGGGATATATATATATATTAATGAAAAAAACAGCATACTTTGAATGACAGCAAGGGCATGTGCATGGTAGAGTTTGGTAGAAAGGTAAGAGAGTGATGATACAATTGTATTATACTCTTAAAATTAAAGGAAATAATTTAAAAGCTAAAACAAACAGAAAGCAATATATTCATTTATTTTCATCACACCTTGACATTCATGCATGAATTTTTTGTTGCTGTGATAAAGTACTGTGACCAAAAACCAACTTAAAGAAGAAAATGTTTGTTTTGGCTTATGGTTCCTGAAGGATATAGTCCATCATATCAGGGAAGGGGCATGGGAGGATAGCAGGAACTGGGGGCTGACTAATCATATTTTTTCATTCATACACAGAAGGTAGGGTGATATGATTCTAATTCCACTCTCGGCTGTTCCATTCCTGAGAAGGTGATCCTGAGTTGAATAAGGAAGCTGCTGAGCAGAAGTGTGAAGCAACCCAGTGAGCAGTGCTTCTTCATGGTCTGTGCTTCAACTCCTGTCTCCAGATTTCTGTCTTGAGTTCTTGTCTAATCTTCTTTCAGTGATGAGTTGTAAGCTGGCAGTTGTAAGATGAAGTAAATATTTTCTTCAATTAAGATGGTTAGGGCCAATGTTTTGTTACAGCAAACCAGAACACACCTTCAGAGACACCATGGATGAACCATTTTATAAAACTAAACACAAGATAGAACTTTAGAAATGTTAAGTAGCAAAAAATCATTAAAGCAGCTTCTGGGTTTGAAAACAAGGTTGCACTATTAGAATACAAGTCCATGAAAAACAAACATGGTTCCTTTTAAAGTAGACTAGTTAGGTACTCTTAAATAACTTAAGAGAAGATGTCCTTGTAAGTGTTATCACTAGAGACTAAGGGTGAGGGTACTGCATCCAACAACAACAACAAAAAAGCCTTGAATGTGTCTTTAGACTAAGAATGATGGATCTCATTCATTTATGGTGTAATTTGGTTTCCAGAAGCAATGATATGGTAAACCATTAACCGTTAATAGAAAAGTAGAGAGAAAGTATTTTTAAGCATTTCATGAACATAGTCCAAAGGAAGGAGGAAAAGTATCTGGAAGTCATTGATAGTTAACCCACAAGGGAAATCTATTTTCTTGTGGAGAATAGAGTGTTTATCAAGCTTCTCCATAAACAGGGTGATGTATCACTCAAGACAATCTAATTCTCTTTGCTCTGGTTCTATGCTCATCAAGAGCACTTGAAGTGATTTGTTTAGAAGTTTGGTACTGGTAAGAACTAGGTAGATAATAGATAATAGACATGTGTATTTCCATTTGGAAATAAGCACATTGGCATTCTGGATCCTAGGTGCTGCCTCTCCCATTGATTGCTCTATAGTAACTAAATAGTTCTTAACTTCAGTTGTTCTCATAAATGGGAGCTGGACAAGCTATAAAATGTGTAATTATGTGGATTTTGTGATACCTAAAATAAATGTGGTTAAAATTAGCTAAAGAAAGATATTCTTTACCTGTATGTACAGTAGCTGGTTTTGTGTCCACTTGACCAATGCTAGAGTCATCAGAGAGGAAGGAGCCTCAGTTGAGGAAATGCCTCTATGAGATCCAACTGTAAGGCATTTTTCAATTAGTAATCAATGGGAGAGGGCCCAGCCCATCATTGGTGGTGTTATCCTCAAAGTGGTTGTTCTGGGTTCTATAAGAAAGCAGGCTAAACAAGACAGAGGTAGCAAGGCAATAACCATCATCCCTCCATGGCCCTAGCATCAGCTCCTGCCTCCAGATTCCAGCCCTATTTGAGTTTTTAATCCTGACTTTCTTTGATGATGAATAGCAATGTGGAAGTTTAAGTCTAATAAACTCTTTCCTCCCCAACTTGCTTTTTGGTCATGGTGTTTTGCTGCAGCAATAGAAATCCTAACCAAACCATGATTTTGCTATCTTGTTCCAATATAAATCATTTGAAAATTTGCTTATTGGAATATTTAATCATGTATCACATTATTGGGTAACAAATGGGTTATCAAGCACATGATGAATAGAAAGAAGTACTTTTGGGTATAATTAACATTTTAATGCAGAGTTTTATATAATAAAGTTCAGAAGAAATACAGGATTTTTTTTTCCCGAATAGTAACAGTCAGACACAAGAAACTTTCCTAAAAATGACTCTGCCACTCAATTTATACAATGACTCTTCAGATTCCACTCTGGAAAATACTTTCCACTTGGAAGCATTGCTGATTATAATTAAGGTGGAAAGGCTCAGATCCTGCAGGCTTCTTTTGGGGAAGAAATCTCAGGGATAATTTCAAGAGCCATTCTTAATAAGATAGAATTATATTTCTGATTAGTTTGTTTTTGTCAAAGTTATAGTTTTATAATTTTTCATTTGAAGACACTTCTGTTTCATCTGGCCAATATTTCAGCTTGCTCAACATGCAACCCCCAAAGGCCCAAAGCTACCTTTGTGTATTCTGGTTATTAGATGTTAGTACTATGGTGAGTTTATTTCACATAAGCACACATTTATTGAAAATTTCTTTTTTTGTTACTTTTGTCATAATTTCAATAAAAAGACTTTCATCATATCAAGAGTTGATAAAATATAGTTTTCTGATCAGGGTATGTTAATACCACTAAAGGAAAGCAAAGACCAAATTCCTTGGTCACATTAAGAAAGCTTTATTTTCTGTCAAACAGGGTTATTTCCCTAAAACAGAGTTTGAAAAAAATGGCATTGAACATAGAAAAATGTTTGGTTGTTTATATTGCCCTCAGCACAGCAAGGCTAGCCATTTTCCAAGGGTTATTGGTTATGTAGGAACTTGACAGACATTTCAAAGTTATTTGGCAGAACACCTTATATTATCAGGGTACATTGAATGTTGAATCCCCATAGGATGGAGAGAATGTCAAATTCCAGAAACAGGTTAAAACATAGTCAATGGGAGTTTGCAGCAAACAGAAATGAACTTGTTCTGACCTTAAAACAAAATGGCTTCCATCCTTATGATGGAGTCATGCTGGTCCCCAGGTTTCTTTATTTAAGCATTATGAATATTTTAAATCACTTTTATCTGAGTGTGTTAGCCAATTACAGTGAAGGCTGCTTTCATTGAATCCAAGAGGTAAGGGAAAAGGTTAAGAGCTGAATTTCCTGTATGTTCAAAGTACTTGATTGCGTTTTCTGAAATGTACCAGGGACTTTAAAAGGGTTGGCATCTACATCTTAATTTGATTTCTATTTCTTCCATATTGGCTGCTAACTTCTCTGAAGGAGTAAGCTACATTGAGTGCTCACCTCAAACTACCTTAAATTTTAATAGGGTTTGGAGTTACCCCACAGACGAAGAAGTGTCTATCTCTGCTCCTGGATTGTAACAATTCTCTTCAGGCTTCACAGCAGAGAGGGAAAATCAATCCATGAGGAGACAAGAATGAAACTTAACTCAGTCCAATTTTATTATGACTGGTGCTAGACCAAGACTTTAAGAGTCTGGTCAAGCTCATTTTCTTGAGCCATATTTATACACAGCACAATCTTGGACAAATCTACTCATGTACCAATTAACTCAGTCCTATGTGCACAACAATTTATGACATGTTTACATTGAGTTTTTCTTTTTTTTTTCAAAGTAAATCTGGCTTCTTTCACAGGAATGGGTATTGTTGAGTCAAAGACAGTGCCCAAGATTTAGGGTCTAGAAAGCTCAACTGAAGTAAACATAACCCCTCTAAGTGTTAGGGCTGAACTGGCCCAAAGAAAACATAAATGTCATCTAGGCTGTTAAAAAGCACAAGTGACATCACTCATAAGAATGGGTTTATAATCTAAACACAGTGCTTAAGCTTTAGGGAAAAGGGTCTGGGATAAGGAAATGCATAATTTCTGGGAGACAGTGAAGAACCTGTCTCATCAGCTGGCAAAGAATCACCAGATTTTAAGACTACATCATACCTGGCATTCCAGGATTGTACCACATTCCACTAAGGAGATCGGCTGTGTGTTTAACTTTCCTAGCTTCTCCAGGGCTTGTTTATGTGCACAAATTCTTTTATGCCCTTTACATAGGATGTTTCTCATTCCCATCAATCTGATAGCCAAGATCAACACATGTACATATGCATACATGTGTGTTCAAGCACACGTATGCACACACAAACAACACACACCCACACACCCACATACTATTCTTATTGTATTTATACAGAAGTACATGATATGAGCAGAGATCTTGGAGGCTTTACACAGGCCTCAGAGAAGGGAATGTTTAAGAAGGCTTTTGAAATATGTTAAAATCTTAGTAAAGAGATGGCTACATTTAAGTTTAGTTCAGGCAGGTATCTGTAGGGAATGGATGAAAGGGAGAGGAGAGATAGAAATTATGGAAAATAAGCAACAACAACAACAAAAACCCAAACAAACAAACAAACCCTAAGATCTGGAAGTCTGGAGGTATTTGAAAAATGTAGTATACAATTCACAGTCTGAAGTAAGAAAAGGCCCAAGTAAACAAAGATTATTTAACATAGTTTATAGGCTGGACCAATAACTTGGGTTTTTTTTTTCAGTATTTCAGGAGATGAGCAAGTACTACAGGGTATTGAATAGTCAGATTGTGTGCTTAGAAATACTGTTGTCTAGTCATGTGAAGGATGAGTTATGGAAAAGCATGGGTGGACAAAAAGTTGTGATCAAAGGATGTTTAGCTTAGGGTTTGGTTTCAGGTAGAATACCGAATGCTTTCTTTACTAAGTTTGTTAGGAACTATTGCTTACACATTTGTTTGTTGGAAGACAAGGGAAAAACTGGTATCTATGAAATTACTAAATGCGTTATAAACATATGACATGACACAAATGTGTCAAATTGCCATTGGAAACTTTGAATTCTTCAATTACTAATAATCCCAGACACTGAAGATAGTATTCACCTACTGTTCATGAAATGTTCTAGCTTCATTTTTGTTCTGAAATTTCACTTTATGAAGACAGTGAAAGTAATTCTTTTTTTAAAAATCAACATATGGTAATGACAAGACATTAAAGAACAACATGCCTTAGAGAAGGTAGCTGATGGTCAGAATGAGTATCTGTCGTGTGAAAGAAAGAAATTGTTGTGATGTGTGAAACTCAGTTAAATTATGTGGTAAGGGGCTTAGTCCAAGTAGTGGAAGATCATGCATGCTTTTCACATGAATTCACACATCAACAAACATAATATATGTTGAACCAATAGATTATGTCATTGTATTTTGAATATTTCATTCCAATCAAGTTTATTACCTGACATGCTCAGAATTTCTAATTCAAATACAGTTGAACACAACTGCATAGTTGTTTTAGAGTTTGACTACTGAATAGATTTTAGTTCTTTCTTACTAATCTTTTCTTCTTCCTATTTACATTTTAAAATGCAACCCTATGCTCTTTTCCTTAATACTCAAGACTAGTTAATATTTAAGCAGTGATTTTATATACATAAACTAAAAGTGATTATAATCTAATTCCATGAGTGTTTGGTAGCCATGGGATTATTTTTTAGGCTTCAAGAACAATCTGCAGCTTAATTTCATCCTATAATCTCTCTTTCTCTTCTAAAAAAATATTCTGTTACTTTAAATAAATTGGGAAAATAAGGAAGTTTACTGGTATAGAAACTTTATATATTTATATAGAAATCTACAATTATGTACATGACGTGAAAATTATGGAACAAGAGGATTGTAGATAAAATACATAGAAAACATGACTAAGAGCCAAACTTAAATTTTTAAAAGTTTGTCCACTTATTTATAAACCCTACTTTTACATTGTTTTTAAGGTATAGCTTACATAATCTTCTACATATTCAAGGTACACAGTATAACATTTTGCTATAAATTTTGAAATGGTAATCATACAGTTAAGATAGATAAGGTATCTACCATCTCATAGTCCCTTTTCACATGTGATATGAATTGTTTACCTCTCCTGTCCTAGCAAAGTACAAATAGACAAGATATTATTATAAATTATACCCACCCTTTGTCAATTAGGTCTCCAGAGTTCAGTCTTATAACAGGATGCTTCACCTCTAAACAACGTCTTCCCTTTTCTCACACTGCTTCAGCCCTTGATAACCAGGATCCTGGCTGGTTTTTGTTTTTGTTTTTCTTTCCTTTCATTCCCCCCTCCACACATAGAAGTAAAATCATGTAACACTTGTCTTTCTGAGTCTGGTTTCACTTGACATCATATCATCTATGTCATGATTGGCAAGTTTTACTTTTTAAAGATAAGTTAATCAAAATAAATTTACTTCATTTCCCTACCCTCCTACTAACCCTCCCCCTCTTATTTGTACTTACATTAATCCCTTTCAGATTCAGGATTCCTTTGCCTAGGATTGTTGCTCTTACAGAAGTATACAAATACAACTTCTTGAATCCATTTAGTGTTTATATTTTTTTCTATTCTTTAATCTTTATTTACAGTCCAGTCAGTTGCTGTCCCCTCCAGGTTCACCCTCTGACTTTTCTTCATCCCATACCTCCTCCCTCTTCTCCAAGAGGATGTCCCCACCCCCACCCCACCAGACATTGTTTTGAAAAAGTCCAATAATATTCTATGTATGACATTATCAGTTCCTCTGTTGGAGGACATTTTAGATCTAGTTTATTATAATAAAAATGCTATGGTTTTTATGGGAATGGATGTCCTACTGTCAGATATGGATTCCTTCCATCTAGATGTATTACCCATGGAGGAAATGCCACACTGTCACCTATAATAGCCATTCCAAGTGACATTTTTCTCTGAACCTTTTAAGACATTTTCGTCCAGTCTTTTGATAATAGCTGGGCTAACAGATGGGAGATGATTATTCATTGTGGTTTAGATTTACATTTGCCTGGATGCTAAATAAGATTGACCAGTCTTTCAATGGTGTGTGTGTGCTCAGTTTGAGAAACATTTAATCTAGTTCTTTACACGTATTAAAATCTGGTATTTGGTCTTTTTTTGGTATAAGTTCTTTATTTTAGATACTATCAGATGTGTGAATTAAATGTGGCCTCCTGTTTTAAGGTGATTTTTCATTTTATTCATTGTTTCCATTGCTGTGCATAAAATTTTCAGCTTGATGTAGAACCACTTGTGCATCTTGGCTTTCAATATCATATCACAAAATCATGGCTGCCAATACCAATGTTGGTATTGGTCCCCTTTTCTTTTTCTTCCAGTAGAAAAAAAAGTGTAGATTAAGCCTTTAGTTTTATGTAGGTTTTTTTTGGGGGGGGGAGAGGGCATGGGATCTCAGTTTAGCCCAGGTTTACCTTGGTTGTGTGATTCTCCAGCCTCAGCCTTCTTGTTGCTGAGATTGTAGATGTAAGCCACTGAATACAGCTGTTTTCAGTCTTGAATCCATTTAAGTGATTTATTCATATGTTACATCCACTTCATTCTCATGTAAATATCTAATTGTCCCTCACTACATCTTCATAAGTTTTCTTTCCCCCATCATGTGTCTTTGTCAGCAATACCACAATAGAAAATAAGTTCTTCTTTGGTCCCTGTGCCTATCCTTACTGCAGCAGGTTGCTCTTTTGAATATGAGCATTTTGTAGTATGTTTTCTGATGGCTGTGTTTAATTCTTCTTGATCAAATTTACTTGGGTTGTTCAAGATTAGTCATGGCTCCACATAGATGCTAATTTTTTGCCATTTCTGTGAAAACTCATATTGTTTATAATTTTGATAGAGAGTGAATGAATTTTCAGAATGTGTTTTGACAATCTTAAGTCTTCTGAGCTCCCCAAATAGAATATTGGATATGTTCAATTTATCTGACTGTTGTTCAAAATCCTACTTTAATGTCAATGATTTACAGTTGATATTAATCAGATATTTTTGAGTTCAAGTACTTGAGAAAAGCAAACATTAAAAAGGGATAGAATTTTGGGGAGAAAAGCTGTTTTGCTTTGGTTATAAAGAAGATTCAAAGATGAGAGACAAGCTCCAGTATTGAAATTTTTTGAGATTTTCCAGTTCAGACTAGCAATCATTGTCCTACTTAACTCATTGGGTTGTCTTGGACCTCTTCAATTTTATTTTAAAAAAAATAATAGAACCTAAAGGAAAAAGTTATAACTTACTAAATTAAATAAGTCTCAGCAACTCTGGGCAATGAGGTAAAGCAATCTAGAAATAATTTTCACCTTAAATCATTTTTAAACAAATTTGTATATTTCTTAAATTATGACGGCTTAATAACTAAATAATTTTATCCTGAGAACTCTGCCCGTTGAGCAAAACCTAAAGAAAGAATGAGTGTTATGCTTCAGTGGCTCGTTAAGTTTTCTTTTTAATCTATATGAATAGAAATTTATGAGTAACTGAAAGCCTATTGTTCTATTGCACTTAAAGCTAAAAGAAAGAGACATGCGTGAAGAGAAATTTTTTCTTTAAGTTGAAGGTCCTTACTTTCCAAGGACACTGAAGTAAATGGGAACAGGGTACAGTCAACATTTAATTATCCAGAACTTCTAGTAAAGAGATGAATGAAATCCACATTCATTTTCAGTTTGGGAATCAGTTCCATCTGGTTATCACCAATAATTTTTACCAGCAGAAATTGTTCTGACACTTTTCCCAATATATTTAGTGTCTTCTCATTGTTTGTTTGTTTATTTTTTGTAGGAATAGTGTCCAAAGCATGGTAGGGTAACTAGGTAAACACAATAAATTGAGTAAATGAAAAATAACCTACCTACACTCCTCTTATCACAACCCAGTGAAGCAAAACCGATAATATTTGCAGATAGGGAGAAAATAATACATTCCATGTTATATTTAAGAACATCATTCCATATATTTTGATTCTATTAATAAAAGATATAGTCTGTATCTCAGACCTAGGACACTTGTCTATTATGCAAGAAGCCCTGGGTTTAATACAGTGCTCCCCCGCCCCCACAGCACACTTCAGAAACGAGCATTATTTCTTTTGCTATTATTAAACCCAGGACTGCATACACATTTATTCACTATTACATAGAACATATTTAAAATAAGATGCAAATGTACAACCTAATATGTTTGTGTGTCCTTGTCTACGCTATTTCTGTGGGTGTTTGTGCTTACATTTCAGCATTAACTCAAAAACTAGGAATTTCATTGTACCTGAAGAAGAGAAATAGGTAGAAACGACTCAAGAAGGGCTTGATGGATTATGTTGTAGAAGATTTGACAGGAGAGAAAAAGGCAATTGCAGGATAAAATCACTACTCTGGGGAGGAGAAAGAACCCAAGGCATTAAATCCAGACACCTCATCAGTGGCTAGATCGTGGCTCACTGGTTAAGAAGAGAGAGAAGAGGAATCCAGGAAAGGAAAGGATAATCGAATTTTAAAATACTTAGTTTGAAAAGACTAGAATAGATCCTTTAAGTGTCTATTGATTTTTACTGGACATAATGAAATGGGAACCCTCAGTCAGCACACCAGATTTCTTTTTAGCAATAGACATAAATGAACATGGTTTATGTCTAAGACAATGAGGTATTGTTACTCAAATTTTTAATAATACTATAGTTTATATATTGCAATTTCTCTTGATTTTAAGAATGAAACCCTAAGTGTATATTTACCTGTAATTCATTTTTTCCTCTTACTGTAATTATTAAATTAGTTTTATGATAAAAGCACTTGTACTACTCCAAGAATGATCAGTGTCTGACACCGGCCATTCAGTTTTGTACTGAATAATAATAATATAATTTATTTGAAATTCTTTACAATAAATGACTAGTTAAAGTGACTGTTTAAGGATTATCTAGGTAAAAATTATATGACTGTATTAAATGTTATGTTAGGAAAAGAAACAATGTATCAGCATAATTGTTTCTTTCAAAACAAGTGTATCTTAACTCTATTTATTATCTTTTCATAACATTTTGATATTTGTACAAGAAAAGCATCAGGATTAAATTAGAGTCATACACTTTAGCTACAAAAACCAGCAACAGTATCATTTTCCTTTGCAAAACCTTTAACATATCACAGTTAATTAGGTGTAGCAAAGTAGTAAACCATTCACGAGTGAGAGAGCAGTTTGGTGTCTTCCAGAGAGCAATTTTGATGACATTGTCTTAAGAATCTGAAGGTTAAGTTATTACTTATCTTGCCTGAGTGTTGCTTTATTGGGAAATAAAAATTACTGAACTTTGCCTTTTATAATTAGGAAAACAAATTCATAGTAACCATTGTTGTATTTTAACTTTCCTAAAGGTAGGTGGTTTGTGTTTTGCATGGCCACAGAAGCTAGAGAGATTAAAATAATAAGAAGATACTTTGTTTTGTGTTTTTAACCAAGAGCTTTGTCATCTGGTCTTTATGATCATGTATTTTACTTTGTACCAGACCCATTGCCATTATTTACTGTAACTACTATCATTATGTTGAAAATGTATCTATATTCAATATTCATTTAAAAGTAAGAATTAAAAAATAAAAGGAAAATTGTCTTTTTATACTGCTTTAAAAGAATCCTTCATTTTGTTTACGTGACAGGTTCTGTTTTGTTATATAAAAAGAAAGATGATATGAGAAGAGGGACATTCATCAGATAGCTTTCATTAATATCCAGAAATGTGAAAAAGTGATTTTCAAATCTGCTTACCATGACTGGAAATATCCAGGTTCATCAAAATATTTTCTCTAAATATTTGTATGCTACATAAAATTCTATATGCTAATAAGAGCAGATATTTTTGAGCAGTAGCAAAATATTAGTGTAATTATTTGAGAAGTTAGATATGAATGATTTAAACCAGTATAAAATTTTAGCCCCTCAAAAGCACTGAACTATTATTATTGGTCCAAAAGAAATTCTTCCACACAAACAGATGTGGAACAGTGTGTCACTATGTCAACATGATGACTTTTTCAAATTCTCAATCACTCAGTTACTTGGCAATTTATTGAATGTGAATAATTTTCACTAGATGTAATAGCTACGTATGATCTTGTAGGAATGCTTACCCAGTGTGAACACACCATTTTCCCATAGGGATTATCAGAGATTTCAAATATTTGCAGCAAATGACAGAATGAGGAATTCAATTTACATATGTTAGGAAAGGTATTGGGTGTCAGGAGCAGTCATATTCTTGTTTTGGGCACCAAATGCTGATTCTTTTATTTCATTTTCTAGTAGTTTAAATCCTGTTTTTCAAATCAAAATTTAGCCCAAAGTTTGGAAAAGCTTCTGTTAAAAAATGTACTTATCTTTTATGTGTATGAGTGTTTGATCTATATTTATATCTGTGGAATAATTGTGTGCAGCCTTGTGAGGGGTGGATAAGTCATCTGTTGCCCAGAACAGAAAATACCCGTGGCCACTAACTGCCATGTTGGGGCTGGGAACCAATCTTGACTCACAAAAGAGGAAAAAGTGCTTTTATTTGCTATGCCATTGCTCTAGACCCTGAAAAGCTTTCTTCAGTATCCAACTGTTGGAAAAACAAAAAAGATTTCTTGAAATAGATAATGAAGACCTAGCCAATCTACAATGAATTGTACATATTAAAATATGTATCATCTATCAAATTTTGATGTACATGTGTATGTCCTTGACATAATCATCCTACTGAAGACATTCATTTTTCTGAAAATTTCCAATATCTCTTATAATTCTCAGACTTGTCTCTTCCCACTCACTTCTCCCGGGAACCTAGTGTGTCTTCTGTTGTTGTAGAGAGGTGACATTTTCTAAATCTTGATATTAGGAGGTCAAACTTCATTCATCTGCCTTTATTATTTACTCAGAGCAATTATTTAAGATTGATCCATGTTATCATATGTGTGGGTTCTTTAGTTGCAGAATATCATCCCACTGGTCTTGGATAAGCCACATTTGTTTATCCACTGACCTACAGATGGACTCTAAGATTGTTTCAGGTAAGGTATTTGCTATGCACACTCAGAAACAATCTTTGCTGAGTATATACTTTCATTTCTAGGAAATAACTTAGGGATGGAAACTTGGGTAATAGTTGATTTCACAAAAGTATAAAACTACTCTGCTAAAGTGGTATTGGCCATTAAAATTCTTACCAGCAGCATAGAAATACTCTGTTTTTAAGATTATATTTTCAAATACCCTTACATTTTAGCATCTGGTAACATAACCATACTTGGTTTGATCTCTTCTGGGCTTTCTCTTCTTTCCGCTGACTATCTGTGTACATCTGCATTGTTGGTATTTGGCCCTGACTGCTATGGCTTTATAATAAATCATAAATTCAGGTGTCACAACACCTCCAACTTTTCTATTTTAAATAATATTCATCCTAGTTTTTTTTCCTTCATTCTCAACTTCCCAATTTTTACTAAAACCATGTCAGGATTTTGAATTGCATTTAATTGAATGTAATAGCAAGTTAGAAAGAACATACCAGCTAACAAATAACTGTCCTAATTCATGGACATCATATATTCATATCACTGCTTATTTCAATCTTTTTAAATTTTATTTCCTGATTCTCTTTATTTTTGATTTTTCTCCATTTATTTATTTAGTCATTCATTCATTCATTCATTCATGCATTTTAAATGGCAATTGATGCCCCCTTCTGTGCCCACCTCACAAAGTTCTCCCCCATTTCCCCTTCACTTCTTCTCTGAGAGGTTGGAGGGGCTCCATCTGAGTATACCTCCATCCTGGCACATCTAGTCTCTTCAGGGTTTGACACATTCTCTCCCACTGAGAGCAGACAAAGTTGTCCAGTTGTGGAATGTATTCCACTGACAGGCAACAGGCTTTGTGGACAGTGCTGCTCCAGTTATTGTGGGACCCACATGAAGACTGAAGTGCACATCTGATACATATGTGTTGAAGGCTTTGGCCAAGCCCATGTATACTCTTTGGTTGGTGGCTCAGTCTCTGACAGCTTCCAACAGGTCCAGCTTAGTTGACTCTATTGGTTTTCCTATGAAGTTCCTATTGTCTTCATGGCCCTCAATCCTTCCCCTAAGTCTTCCATAAGAGTCTGGAAGCTCTTTGGGTGTATGTAACTGCATCTGTTTCAGTCGGTTGCTGGGTTGAGACTCTCAGATGACAGTTATGTTAGGCTCTTGTCATGGATGTCTTTTTGAGTCTGGGTTACCTCACTCATCCTGGGTCAGGATGATCTTTTCTAGTTCCATCCATTTGCTTACAAAATTCATGATGTCCTTCCTTTTAATAGCTGAATAGTAGTCCATTGTGTAAAAGAACTACATTTTCTGTATCCATTCTTCAGTTGAGGGACATCTGGGTTGTTTTCACTTTTTGGATATTACAAATAAAGCTGCTGTGAACTAAGTGGAGCAAGTGTCCCTGTGGTATGGTGGAGCATCTTTTGGGTTTATGCCCAGGAACAGCATAGCTAGGTCTTCAGGTAGAACTATTTCCACTTTTCTATGAAACTAAGCAAGTAAACAATCTATATGGTAAGAACTTTAAGTCCCTGAAGAAAGAAACTGAAGAAGATATCAGAAGATGGAAAGATCTCCCAGGTTCATGAATTGGTAAGATTAACATAGTGAAAATGGACATCTTACTAAAAGCAATCTACATATTCAATACAATTCTCATCAAAATTCCAGCACTTTTTTTTTAACAGATCTAGAAAGAGCAAGTCTCAACTTCATACAGAAAAACAAAAAAACCCAGTATAGCTAAAACAATCCTGAACAATAAACAAACTTCTAAAGGTATCACTGTCCCTGATCTCAAGCTGTACTGCAGAGCAATGGTGATAAAAATGGCTCAGTATTGGTATAGGAACAAACAGGTTAATCAATGAAATTGAAACAAAGACTCAGAAACAAACTCATACTTCTATGGATACTTGATTTTTCACAAAGAAGCCAAACCGTACAATGAAGAAAAGTAAGCATCTTCAACACATGCTGCTGGTCTAACCGGATGTCTACATGTAGAAGAATACAAATAGATCCATATTTAACTCTCTGCACAAAACTCAAGTTCAAGTAGATTAAAGACCTCAACATAAAACTAGATTACACTAAATGTAATAAAAAAGAAAGTGGGAAGCTGCCTTGAATATAGGTACAGGAGACAATTTTCTGAACAAAACACCAAATGACCCCAGTTCTAAGATCTATCAACAATTAATAAATGGGACCTCACGAAACTGAAAAGCTTCTGTTAGGCAGAGGACACTGTTAATAGGACAAAACTCAGTCTACATATTGGAAAGAGATCTTCATCAACCCTATATCAGACAGAAGGCTAATATCGAAAATATAACTAGAACTCAAGAAGTTAGACTATAATAAACCAAATAACACAATTAAAAATGGGGTACAGAGCTAAACAGAAAATTCTGAAGAGAAGAATCTTGAATGACCAAGAAGCACTGAAAATGTTCAAAGTCCTTAGTGATGAGGGAAATGCAGATCAAAATGACCCTGAGATTCTATCTTACACCATCAAAATGGCTAAGATCAAAAACTCAAATGATAACACATGCTGTCAAGGATGTGGTGAAATGGGGAACACTCCTCCTCCATTGCTGTTGGCAGTGCAAACTTAAATTTTATTTTGGATATGCTTTGTAGTTTTCTGTACATGAGGATGCCTGAAGGATTCTTAAGTGCTGCATGCTTTGTCAGATTTATCTTCGAGTGTTGTGTATTTTTATGCTATTTTAAATAGCTTTTGCTTAAAGATTTTATTATTGATGGTTGACATGTGAAAATATTGTTTTATTTTTCCATTGAAACCTCGGTAATCTTGTCTTTTAATTCTCGTAAGAGTATCTGTCTCTCTCTCTCTCCCTCTCTCTCTCTCTTTCACTCTGTGTGTGTGTGTGCATGTGTGCATGTGTGTGCATGTGTAGTCTATAAGATTTTCTACATAGAAACATCAGAGAATAAACTCATTTTTCCTTCATTTTCAATTTAGTTAATTTTTATATATGTTTTTACCTCACTTCTTGAACCTGTAAGTCTTATACAATTGAAATAGAATTAAGTGATGAGGAGTGCTTTTTTGTCTTTTCTCTGTTATCTGCAATGAAATATTTGGTCTTCCAATAGTAAGTATGATGCTAGCTGTTGGTATTCTTGGAGCTCTGATTTAACAGGTTGAAAGAAGAGCATTTAATTTTGACTTAGATATTACTGCATTGACCCTTGCTTTGGGATATGACTAAGCTACACAGGAAGACTTTAATTTTTCTTTTTTTACCTTTAAGTTTCTGTACTCACTTCAAGAACCAACTTAATTGAAGATTAATATCTTTTCAAATTCAGAGGGAAAATTCTTCATGAATATTCTGCCAATCACACTGATTTTAGTGGTTTAGTTCTCTGCTTACTAAATTACTTATGCTCCTCATCCCTATGTGGGTTATAGGAATGGTTGTCTATGCTTGTGATTGCCTGTAGTTTTATCACACACCTGAACTCCTTGGTATTTAGCTTGAATCTTGATTCGGACTCTCCAAAAACTCTTGAGTTCCTTCTCAATACAGACTTGTTTTCTAGGGGTTCTGTTTCCCCTGCATACACCAGTCTGCCTTGCCTTCCATTGTTCTGATTTAGTTGTCTCAAAGGGACTTACAAGGTCTCTGTGGTCCTTCCTCAGGTTCCTCGAGGCTGTTTTGAGAAGTCATGAGAGCTGTTATAATACTCAGCTTCGTTCAACATCTCTCAAAGACCTGGTGACTGAAAACTGATTTCTTATACTTTTTACAGTTTTGAAAAGTTCTTTCAGAAAAAAAAAGCGATAAATCTAGTTCCTGTTTTTCCATCTAGACTGGAAGCAGAAGAAGATAGACTACTTTACACTTCATTTTCCCAAGTGCAAGACAGATCAATTAACTTAGCTCAAGTAAGACATACATCTGTATAGAGTACACAAGTAGGAAAGATTGCGTACATGACAAGGAAATCAAGACTTTGTAAGTAAGAAAGAGCACAGGATTTGTGCTAGTATCAGAGAAGGTTGGCTTTGTTTCACTGTGAATTTTATCTAATTCTTTCTTCTATCTGTATTCCCCAGGATACTCGTGATGAACAAATTACAATTGTACCAAACCTTGAAACCCTGGTAAACTTGTCCATTTTTGATTAATGGCTCTATCATCTGCTGCCAGCCAGGATTCTACAGACATTAATTTTAGTAGGAACAGCTGGTTCTGGGATACAGGTGCAGGCTGCTCCTGCCACGGGATCTACCTATGATATATTAATAAAAGGAAGATGCCGTAACTTTTTTAGCTGCTACTGAAACTTCGAGCCAGTTCTTTCACAGAAGGGTAAATGAGACATAACTTATTGTATACTCTTCAATATATCATTTTATCACAGAATCCTCCTGATTTCAAAACACACCATTATTCTCTGTTACAAAGAGAAAGGCAGTTAAAATGACTTTGGTTAAAACAGTCAGTCATAGCTGCCTAAAAGAGGGGCCTCAAATTAGTGAAGACACTGAAAATTAAATAGACTTGCCAGTAAAACCACTCGCATGTGTGAAATATTATTTATTTATTTATTTATTTATTTATTTATTTATTTATTTATTTTTGGTTTTTCGAGACAGGGTTTCTCTGTGCACCCCTGGCTGTCCTGGAACTCACTCTGTAGACCAGGCTGGCCTCGAACTCAGAAATCTGCCTGCCTCTGCCTCCCATGTTCTGGGATTAAAGGCATGCGCCACCACCACCCGGCGCATGTGTGAAATATAAACGATTGGAATTGAAAATGCCAGTTTATGGTGTCAATTCAAGATTTTCCTTTATTTTTATGATTTAGAGAGCTATAGCCTCTTGATTAGTTAGATACGGATTCATATCCACAGTTTTGTTTCCCTTAAGTTTCATTCTATGATTGCTTAAAAAGAAAAATGAAACTTCCCTTTGTGTTAAAAATATAACCAGATGTAGGATAATTAGTAGAGAATTACATATTTAGAGCAATGTGTAAGGAAAAGGGTAAACTGAAAATACATGCTGAATTATGTATTCTAGGGGTGCTGCTTTGAAGATTATGAGGATTTGGAAGCCAATGTAAAAAAGGATAATTATCCTTGTCAGAAGATGTGGTGTAAAGGGCATCAGAAAAACAGTAAAGCTCTGGTTCAGTCCCAAGCTCCACGACTTACCCTATGGTAAATGAGTCACTATCTAACTTTTAAAATTCCTGTGATTCTTACTGTTGTATATCAGGGTTGATTTTTTTCACTCTGAGGATTAATGATGGAACACTTTCTGTATTTGTTACATGTTTTTTTTTTTTTCACCCACCAAGTATCAAACATCTCTCTTTCCTAAGTCTAATTAAGTAAACATTACTTTTGTTATCATCCAGGTATGTGTCATGAAATGGATTCTTGATGCAAACTTATATTCCTTTGAATTTTTACAATACCATCATGATTAAAACATACTCATAAAATATGCTCATATTTACTAAGGTGTCTGGTAAAGTCATCTAATTACTAAAAGTCATGACTATACTAGAAAATGAAGGTCTGTGAGAAAAGTGACTG